>NC_053391.1:119320476-119623506 GCF_905171765.1 Bufo bufo
CTCTTCTCCTCCATTTGACCCAGACCGCCATGGCAAATTCTTTCAGCCGCATCTCGTCTCTACAGTTTGTAACACAGACATGTTAGATTTCTCAATTTTTCCATCAACCTCCTCATCCTGGTGTCCCCACAGTGTCATCCTGCCACCCCCAATACTGTGCCCGTTGTGCTCCCCAATGCCCCAGGTACTCTACTGCTGAAAAAATAGTAATCCTAATAGACATAATTGGCGTAATTTATCAAACTGGTGTAAAGTAGAACTGGATTTCCAAAAGAGCTGTCAAATATGAAAGGTGGAATCTGATTGGCTGCTATGGGCAACTAAGCCAGTTCTGCGTTACACCAGTTTGATAAATTACCCCAAATGTTCCTATAGTGTCCACAGCAGCTATAATGTCCCCAGTAATAATAACACCCTATATTGTGCTCCAGGTAATAATCCCTGTATAGTGTCCCCAGAAATAATATAATTGCCCCTACAGTGCCTCCCCAATAGCAACACCCCCATATAGTAATTTCCACCACACTGACCCCACATAGTAATACCCCATAGTAATTTGCCCCCACACAGTAATTTCCCCAAAATGCCCCCATATAGTAGTTTGCCCCCACACAGTAATTTGCCCCACACTGCCCCCACATAGTAATTTCCACCACACTGCCCCCACATAGTAATTTCCACCACACTGTCCCCACATAGCAATTACCCCCACACAATAGTTTCCCCCACACTGCCCCCATATAGAAATTTGACCCCACATAGTAGTCCCACCCATAATAATTGCCCCCACACTGCCCCCACATAGCAATTACCCCCACACAATAGTTTCCCCACACTGCCCCCATATAGAAATTTTCCCCCACATAGTAGTCCCTCCCATAATAATTTGCCCCCACACTGCCCCCACATAGCAATTTGCCCCCACACTGCCCCATCTAGTAATTTTCCCCCACATAGTAGTCCCTCTCATAATAATTTGCCCCCACACTGCCCCAACATAGCAATTTGCCCCCACATAGTGTAGTCCCTCTCATAATAATTTGCCCCCACACAGCAATTTGCCCCCACACTGCCCCATCTAGTAATTTGCCCCCACATAGTAGTCCCTCTCATAATAATTTGCCCCCACACAGCAATTTGCCCCCACATAGTGTAGTCCCTCTCATAATAATTTGCCCCCACACTGCCCCCACATAGCAATTTGCCCCCACATAGTGTAGTCCCTCTCATAATAATTTGCCCCCACACAGCAATTTGCCCCCACACTGCCCCACCCCACCACTGCCCCACCACTGCCCCACCACTGCCCCCCCCCAAAGTAGGCACATGAAATAAAAAAACAAAAAATGAACAAAAAATGAAAAGATAAATACTCACCTATGTCCAGGGCCAGGCGCTTGCTCGCAGAGGAAGGCGGGATGAGTCAGGCGCGTCACAGTGCTGCGTCCCGGCACAGGCGCGCGATGACGTCATCACGCACGCCTGCGCCGGGATTTCGCTACCGCATAGGCCTCAGGCCTACAAGGCCTGAAGCCTATAGTGGTGATCGGCGAGGGGACAGGGAGCTATGCGCTCCCGTGCCCCGCCGCAGTATGTGGGCGTTCGGAGCGGCGCTGGGCCCGGGGCTGCCGACCCGAACGTCCCTATTGTAATCCGCCACTGATCCCCATTGACTATAATGGGATCCGCCTGCTTTCCGGCATAAATGTCGGTTTTCAGCTGGACAGAAAGCATTGCATTTAGAGAACCAAATACCTGAATTTGTAGATGGATATACGAACATATGGGGTCATTTTTCAAACTGGTGTAAAGTAGAACTGGCTTAGTTGCCCATAGCAGCCAATCAGATTCCACCTTTCATTTTCCAAAGGAGCTGTCCAAAACGAAAGGGCAACTAAGTCAGTTCTACTTTACACCAGTTTGATAAATGACCCCGATAGCCTTATGAATAGTATCAGTACTCTACATACAAAAGTCAAACTCCAAGAATATGTATATGGAACCTGTGGCTAGGTACACCTTATGTCTGGGCAGATCATTTTCACTAAAGGCTGTATTACACAGCCCGATTCTGCAGGCGATTGTCGGGAAGGAAGCGGTTCTTCCCAGAAATCGCCTGCTCCCTAGCAGAGGAGACTTCTGCTATTAAATGCAGCGATCTCCTCCACAGCATGGGGAGGAACGATTGTAATGCCATTGCTCATCCCCATGCTGTATAGTTGTTTTCTGGCAGCAGATCATGATTAGACGGCACAATCTGCCAACAGCAAACAAAGATCTTTAAGCACGTTGAAAGATTCCAATTGTAATCCGCGGCAGTATTAGACTGCCAGATCATCGCTAACAAGCATTCATAGGAAGTGGCCAGTCTAATAAGGCTTTAGTTCTTATGGGACAGATCATCTGTCTTATGGCACACTGAAGACAAGTTTAGGGGCCTTTTCATGGCCAGGTATCATGCTAGTAACTAGTGCCGGTCAACTATATATCAAGTTGTGGTTTTTAATAGCACCATTTTGGGGTACATTTAACTTCCTGATTAAGGGGAGTTCTGATCCATTAGAACAACAGAAAAATATGGATCCTGTGACATCTGTTTGAGCCATTTCTGTGGACTTTTTTTTCCATCTGAAATAACGTCTCACTGGCGGAACAGGCTCAAACAGATGCCAAATGTGCATAACTGATGCACAGCATTGTTTTTTTTTTTTTCTGTTCTTCTAACGAATCAGACTAACGGAAAAATAATGGTAATGTGAACTCCCCCTGATTTGTATTAAAGGGGTTGTCCGGGTTCAGAGCTGTCCATGGACATATCCCCATCTTCACCCCTCTGGCCCCCCTGATATTAACATCGGAGCATTTCATGCTCTGATGCTGTCCCTCGCCCTGCGCTGGATCGCGCAGGGCAAGGGCTTTTTTGTGACACTACTAGGCGGAAGCTTCTGCCTAGCAGTGTTGCCAGTGACGTCACCGACTCTGATGGGCGGGCTTTAGTGCTGCCCTAGCAGGGTTGTCAACAGTCCAGAAATTTCTAGACCGTCTGTAAAAATAGGCAACCTTTTCCTGTGTCAGTAAAAAAAATAGATGTGTCCGTGATTTTTTTTTAGGCTGGTGGTAATTGACTAGAATATTTAGGTGATAATTTTCATCCTTTTACAGCTAATCAGTAAAATCTTGTAGTTATCAGTATATTGAGCTGTAGACATGTATTACTTACAATCTTTATAGTTCATTGCAGTTTTCCAATTTGTCCGTAAAAAATGTTGCTTGTCTGTGATTTTGTCATAAGTCGTCAAGAAAAAAGAAACATTTTGGTTGGCAACTTTGTGCCCTAGCTGTTTTACAGGCTAGGGCAGCGCTAAAGCCTGCCCATTGTTGCCGGTGACTTAGCCGGGCTCACTGCTAGGCAGAAGCAGTCCCTATGGCGAGGCCGGTACGTCACCGGATCTCCTGAAAAAGCCTTTGCCCTGCGTGATTCAGCACAGGGCAAAGGAGAGCATCGGAGCATGAAATGCTCCAATGCTCATATCAGGGGGGCTGCCTGGGTGAAAATGGGGGTATTTACCCTCTTTAACTCTTTTTGGGGGGTATGGGAAAAACATCAATACCACGATTGAGTTTTTACATTAGAAATTTTGCTGCATTCATTGATGCAAAATACATATTTATTTTTTTACTTTTACTACTTTTGCACAATAAAGAAAAAAAAATAAAGAAAAAAAAAATATATTTTTGCATTGCCACAACCCAAGACCCATAACTTATTTTTATTTTTCATTCTACAGAGCTACGTGAGGGTTCGATTTTTGAGGGACAACTTGCAGTTTTCATTGGCATCATTTTGGTATAACCTTTTGATCACTTTTTATCCTATTTTTTTGTGACAAAAATGAGCAAAAAAAACTGTTCTGGCAATTTTTTTTTACAGTGTTCACTAGGGATGAGCGAATCGACTTCGGATGAAAATCGACTTCTCAATGAAAATCGACTTCTCATAAAACTTTGTTCTAATACTGTTCGGAGCAGGAGCTCCGTACAGTATTAGAATGTATTGGCTCCGATGAGCCGAAGTTATTGCTTCGCGAAGTCTCGTGAGACTTTGCGCAATAACTTCATAAATTAATTTGTACTGTAAAAAAACATTTTCCGAAATCGGGTTCAGTTCCAAGGTACCAAAACATTCTAATACTGTATGGAGCTCCTGCTCCGTACAGTATTAGAACAAAGTTTTATGCGAATCAACTTCGGATGTTTCATCCAAAGTCGATTCGCTCATCCCTAGTGTTCACCATACAGGATAAATTATATGATATTTGTACAGAGTCATTACAGATGCAGAGGTACCAAATATGTGGAGAGTATTTTATTATTTTATGCAATTTTTCCTATTGGAAAGCTTTTTTTTAAATGGAAAAAGTGTGTTTTTTTACTTTTTTTTTTTAACCATTTACTCTGTTCCACAAAGAGATTTTATATAACACCCTGTACAGCAGTACTACAGAGTGCTTTCTGGGGTTCCGTTCCGTGCCTCCGCACCGCAAAAAGATAGAACGGAAGGATCGAGAACCCAATTGAAAAGTGAATGGGTCCACGATCCCCACGCAGCTGGGCCACGGTCGGTGCCTGTGCATTGTGGACCGCAATTTGCGGTCCACAGCAAGGGCTTCAGACGTTCAGGTGAACGACCCCTAAGCCAGAGAGGAGCATCCTGATGGGGATACACTGCAGGCAGACCTGGGGCCTTCATTAGGCCCCAGGCTGCCATGCCAAAACATCAGCTCTCCACAATCTCATTCCCAATGGGAGACAGAGATGCTACAGTCACCATTGAACATGGGTGTTAAAAGGCCTGGATGAGTGCTTCTGCCGGTCTATGCCATTAGAGTAGGAACCCGGCTTTGATGTGAGAGCGGAGGCCCCCGTCTCCAATGCATGGGAGACCCGTACAGCGCCTAGTCTATGCCGCCGTAAAAAGGCATATGGGTGGTCACTAACAGTACTATTAGTACGCCCTCACAGCAAGAAGAACCCCTTAGTGCCCCCTCACAATTGTGCTGCCTTAGTGAAGCCCCTGTAGTTAAAATAAAATAAAAAAGTAATACTCACTAGCCCTGAAAAACATCATTAAATCGCGCCTGCTGGGCACACAGTCCAGTGATTGTTGGCACAGGGATCTGACGGCTCCCTACTTCACCATTGTATTCAACTTTATCCGTGTCCTCAGAAATGGGGACATGCCACAACTATCCTGGGACCATGGGATAGTGTGCCGGATCCAGGGCTGTTGGGAGGTACGCTGTTTACATGGAGCAATGTGCTGCTGACAAACAAATGTTTGCTCGTTTGTTGACCGCATTTTTTGTGGGTCGGAAGCTGACCCATTCACTTCAATGGGGCCGCAAAAGATCTGAACAGCACACGGAGTTCCATGCTGTTCCCAAAATTATAGAACATTGCGGACAAAGATAAGACTGTTCTATTAGGGGCCGGCCATTCCGTTCCTCAAAATGCAAAATGCACATGGCTGGTATTCGTGTTTTGCGGACTGGAAAACAGCCAACGGTCGTGTGCATGAGCCCTTCTGAATTTTTTTTTGTCTTGATCATTGGCCAGGGTAAAAGGGCTTTTACTATAGTTTCCAGTTTTGTCTAAAAACTTCAACTATGATATAGTCACTTCAACTTTTTTGCTTGCATAGTTTGTTTCGTCTCTTTTCTGGATGGTTGCACTTTATTTCAGAAATCAAAATCTGAAAAGATAGCACAATCTGTTTATTCTAGGAGAATATTGAATAAGATGGTGCTAAGTAAATATAAATTACTTTACCTTCAGGCTTTCAAAAAACTTGTTATTACCAGCATGGTTTTATTACAGATCTGTGCAGAACGTAGCACTTATTAGATTCAGTTAGACCCAGATGGAATTTTACTGTAACAAATTATTTTTCTTCTTATTTCCATAGTATTGTTTGTCTTTTTTAGACTTTTGTGGTTACTGATATTATAGCTTTACTTACTTACTGTTTATACTTGGATACAGAAAGCTGGATACAAATTACTTAACATGGTCTCCCCTTTGAATGTAGTAAGGGTCTGTGCTCTGTCTTTAGGACATGTCACAAACTAGCTAATTAGGAAAAAGAGACAAATTCTGACTATAAGCTGTATTCGAACGCTTAGCGATTTTGTCCATGCTTGGTTGCATGAAAGAAACCCCACAGACTCCATTATCGACGATGACGTCCCTTGGGCGTCATTTGCGTCCATCATGTGATAAAACTGGCGCTTCCATTATTTTAACCGAGCAAAACAATGGGAGTACAAGCGCTCATGTGAACGCGACCTGAAATGATGGATGTCCAAGAAATAGATGATCTCATCTAGTTTACAGGGCAGCCATCGGGCTGTGCACATCACCGCTGGGCCTGTGCTGCGTGATACAAATACCCTCTTCTGGTTATCTAATTTTGCGCCAAACGGCACATTCGCAGTCCGATTGTTGATGCATCTGCCCACAGTGGGTATTGTATATCACATGCCCAGGCCCTGCAGTGATGTGCGCAGGCGCGGGATTTCAGGAGCAGAGACAGTGAAGTAAACAGGACACTGGGCTGGCTTAAAGGGTTATTCCGGTAGGTAAAATTTAGCCCCTATCCACAGAATACGGGATAACTATCTGATTGGCGGGGGTCTGAGCGCTGTACTCAGCTATCTCCGGAACTCCCATAGAAATGAATGGAGTGGCAACGCACATGTGTGACCGGCCACTTCAGTCACTTAAGGGGAGCAGCAGGGGGTACAGGGCCCCCGTTCTCGTGATCAGTGGGGGTCCCAGCGGTAGGACCCTCGCCGATCTGATAGTTATCCCCTATCCAGTCGAAGAGCTGTTGACAAGTAGCACTTGTGAGCTAATTAGGATATCAGTTCAAAATTCGTTTTTTCAGCATCACAGTCGCGAACATGAGAAACTAAGGTACTATTTGTGAATTGTGTATATAAGCTATGAGGTGATTTAAACAGTTTGAGTTGAGAAAATTAGCTGACAGACTCCATTTAAAATCACAATATACAGTATATTATGTTGTACAATATAATGTTGTTACGGGCAGCAGAGGTTTTTAGCCGGCCGACTCTCGGTATATTTGCCGGGTTGTGGCTAGATCTCCGCCAGTCGGCAATGCCGGAATGCAAAGAGAACAGCCTGCCGGAATATAGAAGCACTAGGGTGAAACACACGACATATAGACTGCAGATTTACCATCCATTTTTCAGCACCAGTAAGGTGGGTAAGTGGTGGGGCCTGCACCTTTCTGCCTCTGGTGGAATCTCCTAGCGCAGTGATGGCTAACCTTGGTACTCCAGCTGTGGTAAAACTACAACTCCCAAGATGCCCCCCTTGCTTGGCTGCTCTCAGAACTCTGTAGAAATAAATAGAGCATGCTGGGAGTCGTAGTTTCGCCACAGCTGGAGTGCCAAGGTTGGCCATCACTGTCCTAGCGATATGTCACCAATGTAGAGATGAGACCACCCCTTTAAGGAGGACCCATTGGAATATAAGGAAGCTGTTGGAGGCACCAGGATGCACACTTCAGACCTGTGAAACTTGCTATTAACCCCTTCCTGATGCAACAATTTTCGGTTTTTGCTTTTCAGTCCCTGCCTTCCAGGAGCCATACCTTTTTTATTTTTCCATTCACATAACCTTACGAGGATTTTGTGGGACAAGTTGTTCACTATGTGGTAAAACTGACTTCTGCTCTTCATTCTCCAGGTCATTATGATGATACCATATTTGTATAGCTTGTATTATAATAATAAAAACGTTTGAAATAATTTCTTCTAGTCATCGCCATATTCTGACCCCCATAACTTTTTTTTATAGTCATGTCCACGAACGGAGCTGTGTGAGCCCTCATTTTTTGCGGGATGATCTGTAATTTTTGATACCATTTTGGGGTATGTATGACTTTTTGACAAATTTTTTGGAGGAGATGAAGTATTGAACAAACAGTAAATCGGCCATTTTGATTTATTTTTTCCGTTACACCATTCACTGTATAGGATAAGTTTTTTTATATTTTAATAGTTTGGGCGTTGTGATGGCAGCAATGTATATGATGTTTATTTTTTTAAATTATTTTGATTTCGAAGGAAAAGGGGGTCATTTGAATCATTTTTTAGAACTTTTTTTTACTCCCCCCCACCCCACTTTTTTCAGGCCCCGATGTGGACCCAAACATGCAATCATTAGATTCCAATTTGTAGAGTGATGGAATTTTACCCATTACCCTATACAAAGATCGCCATATTACAATTCAGTGCTGCAATCTGTTGGCCTGAATATACAAGTAATAAGTCTAGAAGCATAGTACAGCTCTGGTTTATTACTTTTGTGGAACGCCTTCCCCAATCTCCGCTCGGTGTCCCTGCCTGCCAAGCATGCGCTTCCGTGCTTTCGATGTCTCTTTACCACTGATCGCGGACATTAGCTCTAGGTGTCTGCTGTGTGAAACGGCAGGTACCCAGTTGCTATGGCGCTCAGTCCATTCCGGAGCAGGCGCCATCTTTAAAGACCCAACATCCACTGTACTTCTACGGCAGATGTCGGTAAGGGGTTAAGGTGAGGGTGATTTGAGTTGTAATAATTCAATTCACACATTGAACACTCTTATTGGCAGGCTACTATTATAATTAGGGTTGAGTGAATCGAGCTTCGGATCTTAGATGTGATGTCTCTGTACAGCATTAAAATGTATTGCCTCCGTAGAGGCAAAATTTGTTTTAGCCGAAGTTGCGCTAGATTCGGTGAATGAATTTGGCAATCACTTCTGCGTCTTTGCTATTTTAAAATGTTGTTAATCTGAAGTCAGGTCTGGTACGGAAGTACCAGTCGGTACCAAAGCCAACTTCGGATTGGTAATTTTAAATGTTTTTAAAGATGTAGAAATGTATACTAAATTCATTCACCGAGCTAAAGCCCCGCCTTTAGTGTTGATGACATCACTGGGCTCACTGCTAGGCAGAAGCCGCCGCCTAGCTTACCCATGGAGAGCCCAGTACATCACCGGATCTCCAGAAAAAGCCCATGAAATGCTCAGATGCTCATGCCAGAGGAGCTGAGTGGGGGACGAAGGGGATATAACTAGTGTTGAGCGAACTTGTGTTTTAAGTTCGGCGTCTAAAGTTCGGGTTATTGAAGTATCCCGTTATGGATTCTAAATTCCGTTATGATCCGTGGTAGCCCTCATAGCACCTAGAGATTCATTAGCATATTTTAAAAGTCTTTATTTTAAGAGAACGGCGGCAGGCAGGGAGTTCTAAAGCTTTATGTTCTGCTGACATTAGCGGTGTGAGCAGAGCCTTACCTATGACTACCTGTAAAATTAAGAATGCAGAACACAAACTCACATAATGTAATAGATAATGCAATGTATTTACATTGGTCAGCTTTTTATCTATGTCATATCTATTCTAATAATCTAATACATCTATTTAATAAATACGTCCAATTATTTTACCTATTTAATCTATCAATTCTATCCATCTAAAAAGTGACCTTCAAACATACACTTACTTTTATGGCTATCAATTACCTAGTGGCCGACTTAAACTTAGATAATGCGATCTATCAGAATACTAATATAAGATAATATTAAATAAAGTAGACTTAGACATCATTTGTAATAATAATGTTTTATTGTCATTAAAAAGTTTAGTGTTTTATTTTCCAGTCAAAATTCCTATAAATTACTGAAATCATTCTATGGTTAAATAAGTTAGAAGGCAACAAAAGCAAGCTGGCTGAAAATTAAATTAGTCATTGAAAATGAAATGGTCTCAACAAAGAATGAGATGGTTAATACTAATCTTTGGCTAGTTAGCCTACTTCTACTGGAGGACTGCCAAGCAACACGAAGCATTTCAGAATCAACCCTGATGCCACTAAACAACTCAACAGGAAAAGATGCCTTTTGTTGACATCTGATACGTAGATATCCGTGGCAAACCCAACATCCTAGCTGGGGCTTTATCCTGCTAGACATCATTCTGGGTGGCATCAAATGGTTTTCCTAAGGGTAATGCAGGCAGTGGCTGCCCACCTATATCATGTAGGCATCTCTGAAGGAAAAATCTACTGTGGATCTTGTTGCCCTCTAGTGGGTAAAAAGGTGTATGACTGGCACTATTAGTCTTCTGCTCTTATCCAGCAAAAAGTTCTAAATTTTTCAGACACAGTGCAGTGCAACTACAGTATAGGTCGTATATAATGAGACCTGTATATCCTCTGCATTAATAGTCAGGAAGCCTTTAAATGGATCATCCCATCTATATAACCACTTCCTAGAATGTAGCCATCAGCTTATCTGTGGGCCTCAGTAGGGAAAATCTAGAAGGAGACGGCACAACCATGTATCGAATCCAATATGTGCAGCTTGGGACTGAAGTCCCTTAGGCCCACCAGAAGAAATGATTCTAAGGGTCCACCCTCCGTGTATATAGGACCTTAAAGGGAACATGTCACCTCAAAAATGCATCTACAGCCGCCAGCAGTACCTCATAGTAGCCCGCAGCCCGTTAATAATCATATGTTTCATCCTGTTGTCCGATGCTGCATAAGTTCAAAAAACAGTTTTATTCTCCATCAGCGCTATAGTGCCGGCCAGCTTGAAGTTAAGGGGCCAGCGGCCTCCTTGCTTCAAGTCAAGGTAACCACACCCCCTAACCGTCCCCTCTTGCCTGAGAGTGACAGCCTGCAGTGCGGCCGCGATTTCTCAAGTCTAGCGCATGCGTGGGGCGGTCTGTAATAATGAGCTATTCCATCTCCTGCTGCCGCCGTTAGCCGGGTTTTAGCGGCGCAATACGCATGTGCGAGACTTGGGGAATCGCGGCCGAACTGCAGGCTGTCACTCTCAGGCAAGAGGGGAGGAGGGGGCGTGGTTACCTTGACATGAAGCTGGCCGGCACTATAGCGCTGATGGAGAATAAAACAGCGTTTTTTGAACTTATGCAGCATCGGACAACAGGATGAAGAATATGATTATTAACAGGCTGCGGGCTACTATGAGGTACTGCTGGGGGATGTAGATGCATTTTTGGAGGTGACAGGTTCCCTTTAAGGGCCCTGTTTTACTAGAGGTCCATTATTGTCAGAGCTTGGGCCCACCGGAGGATCTTCTGGTACTCTGGTGGACCTTGAATATGTGTAGCAGCTGTCTACTGTGGCTTAGGGCTCATGCACACGATCATCTGTATTTTGCGGTCCGCAAAAAATACAGATGATGTCCGTGTGCATTCTGTATTTTGCAGAATGGAACAGCTGCCCCCTAATAGAACAGTCCTATCCTTGTCCGTAATACGGACAATAAATAGGACTTTTTTTTTTTTTTTTTTTTTGTAGAATGGAAATACAGACATACGGAAATGGAATGCACACGTAATAACTTCCGTTTTGTTTTGCGGACCCATTGAAATGAATGGTTCCGCAAAAGAAACGGAATGGACACAGAAAGAAAATAGTTGTGTGCATGAGCCCTTATAGGGGAGATCCTAGGCACCCATGTATTCTAACAGGACTTTTCTAGAAGGGACAACTAAGGGAAGCATAGAGCAGTATTTTCCTGCACAAGGTTCCTTGGAGCCTGTCAATTTAACAATAGGGATGACAAACCAATCTCCAACGAGTTAAAGATGTCTGGTACAGGCAAAGCATGAAAAACAATCTCTGGACCCTGGCAATTACCTGCAGTGTTCTTATACTTCTCAGCGATAAGGGCAGAAGACTAAAGGCATATGTAAATGTTCAGAACGTAAAGATATAACCATCTCATACAAACTGAAAAGCTAAGGACAATGAGGGAGATTTATCAAGCTTCTACACCAGTCTTCCAATGTAGAAAAGTCAGAAATGTTGGCGCAAATCACATTTTGCGACACTATGTGCAACTTTTTAACTTTTTCCAGCAGCTTTGCCACTTTCCCAAACAGTGGGTTGGGTGTGAGTGGGAGGTGGCGAGCCGCAGGCGGGACCTCCGCAACTCTACTCATTTAACATGTGTGTCTGAATACTGCCATACATTAGCTCCTGGCTGGATTATAGTTCAGTTCTGGCACATGGGCAGCACAGCAGGCGCCATAATTACTAAGAGATGTGTGCCCCTTAATAATTCTAGAGCATCTTGAGCCAGCTCAAGAAAAACTGACACCAGCAAACACATTGCCAGTCTTAATAAACCCCCTCCTATGTTTTAAAGATAGATGAAATAGTTAATATGGAAAAACATAAAAGCATTGATGTTAAGAGGGTTGTCTCTCATGAGACATTGGCGACATATCGCTAGGATATGCCACCGACGTCAGATAGGTGTGGGCCACAGAGGTGGAACCCGCACCTATCTTTAGAACGAATGGGGGCACGCTGCGCAAGCGTGGCCACCCTCCATTTGCTTTGATGGGAGTTCGGGCTATTTCGGGAACTCCTATAGAGGTGAATGGAGAGGTGGCCATGCATGCGCAGTGCGCTCTCTATTCCCTTCTATGGAAGTTCTGAAAATAGCCTGCTGGGGGAGAGAACTGCTTAATTCACAGTCTGGACACAGAGCTACTCACATAGTGGCTGCAGCAGAAACGCACTGTGAAAAAGACGGTAAAATAAAAACCTGCCTGAGTATAGTTTTCATCTATATTACTTGCATAATTCGTTTATTGGTGCCTATAGGTGTTCAAGCTGGCAGAATGGAAATGGCCCTGGGCTACCCCATTTAGTGCCTTATCTGAGAGATCTACTTCTTATGACCAACTGCTGAGATAAAAAAAAATAATCTGCTTTAATGTAGGAAATATAGGTCACCTGTGACAAATGAGCAAAGATTGTGCAAGACTTAATATTAAGACGTTTTTAAATTAATTATATTACCCAAGAACAGCATAGTGGCAATGGAGCTTTCTTTTGCTATATTACATCATATTCAGCACCCATGGATCTGACTGAAAACAACTGGGTTCAGTGCTCGGTCCTGTCTGCTCCATAGACAATGAATGGAGCAGCAATGTGCACGCACGACCGCCGCTCTATTCAAACTCTGCTTGAATGGGATGTTCAGGACGCCTGTTCTAGTGTCAGTGGAGTCCCGGCATTCATACAATTATTGCCTGTCCTGTGGGTAGGCAAACACGTTTTTCATAGAATGACCCCTTTAAAAAGTATATTAAAGGGAATGTCTGGTTTTCGGGTATTGATGATCTCAGACTGGTGGGGTTCCGACTCCTGACACCCCTGCCGATCGACTGTTTGAAGGGGTCTCTGCTGTCTGCAGGAAGGCGTAAGTACATTGCACCACTACTACAATGTTGACAGCATGCAACACTGAAAGCCCCTTCAAACAGTGGATCGATGGGGTGCCGAGAGTCAGACCCCCACCGAACTGGGAGGAGAGTCCAAACAGAAAAGAACCCCTTTACCATTAAACCTGCCTCTTGAGCGATCCCCTAGATTTTGTGTCTGAAATATTAAAATGCACAGTACGAGGCCACACTTGGAATTAGCATAAGAAATATCAGCAAATTAAATGATTAGCGATATCAAACAAACATCCCATCTTTTCAGTGTTTCTACACATTAGCCAAAAATCTGTCTAAAAACCCTAGATTTGCCAAATTGTGCCGCTTTTTAGACAGATTTTGGCAAAGATACATTAGTAAATCTGGGCCAATGTCTTCAATCCAAATGGAATTCCCCATCTGGCCAACTGTGCAGTCAATCTCGGGACTCCATAATGGGCCGTACTTTACCAGTGCTGCCTTCAAAGTCATAATAAATACTTAAAAAAAATCTGAATGATTTTAGTCTAAAACTGCACTAACTATACATTACTGATTTAAAGCCTATACTAAAATATAAATTAAAAGTCAAGCACAGCATGGCAGAGAAGTGGCGTATGATCAGACGGGGTGATCATGAGGACAAATAAAACATAGTGGTCGTCTCAATGAGCTCCATCTCTTACCCCATACTTGGTAACAATGCAGTCATTCTGAATTCAGCCATGAATCCTTCATTCTCAGTAGCAAAAGCCACCTTTTAGCATAGGGTGCTGCTCTCTACCTCCACCATGGTTTCTACTGCAGCCTGGCTTCTTCACACTGGTCAACGCAAGCTTAGTGCATGGAGATGCAATTTCTATTAGTGCAGTAATAAACACAGATTAACAGGGTTGACCTAAGTGTCTGATCGCTGGGACCCCCACCACAATGAGGGCCCCATGGAGCAGCAGTAGCAGATGCATGCTGCTGCTCTAGTTAAAGCCTGTGGACCTGACTAAGATAGCCGAGTGCTGTGCTTTGCCATCTCAGTCAGTCCCATAGACTTTAAATGGAGCTCAGCATACATAAGCCATGACTGTGCTTTATTCCTACAGGGCACACAGGTCCCCATTTCTTGTGCGCAGTGGGGGTCCCAGCTACCGAACCAACAACAATGTGCCACTTAAAGTGTTGATTATGGAACCCCTTTAAGCCACCAGTCACTCAGAATAGGATAATCTGGTCATTTCCCCTCCTATGCTGGATGTCTGCTTCTGAAGGTGAAGAAAGCAAAGATACTTAGATGATCAGCTTACGTATCCCCAAAAATGTAATAGTCACCCCATTCGAGGTCATAGGATGCAGAAAGGCCTTGTAGTGGATAATGGATAGCTTCCTAGTAAGACATTTGACTCCTAGATTAAATATTGTGCTAAAAAATAGAATTGGCTCCAATATCCAAAATTTGAAGTCATGCAATCAGACCTTTACACTGGATGACGGATAACGTCATACACAGGTCTTTGAAGTTATAATTGCTGACTAGCTTTCTTCTATAAGACGACTTTAGCCTAAAAAAAAAAAAGAAGAAAAAGTCACAAGCCAAAAGAGAACTTCACCGCGTTCATGCTGTAGAGAGTCAGTCCCTGTATGCAGACTGGTGCCCGAGCTGTCTGTCATCATACGTGCTGTATCTTTTCACATGAATGCGACGAACGCGGTCTCGGAGTTCAAAACCCTCATCATCTTCACTGTGAGATGCTTGGCTGCGTGTACGGCTTGTGGCTTCCAGTAGAGAGTTGTCTGGGACTCGTGGGGTCTCATAAAGGAGGACATTCAGGGTTTCTTCATAAATCCGCGCTTCAGGAAATTCAACCTTATTAGTGGGAGAGAAATACATTACTGTAGATATAACTACTGTGAGGATCTGCAGAAATGGCGGTGGACAGCTGCAGACATAACTTGATAGAAGAGTGCCCGTACGTTAATGTGCAGGCTACATGTGGCAGCTTTCAGGGTCGGGTAGCCCCCATCGCAACCACCTGCAAGTTACCGCAACGTGAAAGTAAGCAGGAATTCAAACCTGCTGGATTTCAGTGTGGCCATGTTCACTATCTTTAGCACTGCAGCCTTGAAATCCTACGATGTGCAGTGACAAGACATTCACATGAGCGTCTGGTTAGCGTAGAAGACACAGAATATTACCTGTGGACTAAGCAAAATCAGGGGCAAGATTTTCCCACTTGTTAAGGCTACATGCACACGACCGTATAGGTTTTGCAGTCCGAAAAAAAAAAAAAAAAAACGGATGACATCCATATGCCATCCTTTTTTTTTTGCTGATTTATTGTAACAATGCCTAAAACGAACAAGAATAGGACGTTCTATTTTTTTGTGGGGTTACGGAACGGACATACTGATGCGGACAGCACACATTTTTTGTGGACCCATTGAAATGAATGGGTCCGCATCCTATCCGCAAAAAAAACTGAACGGACACGGAAACAAACAACGTTCGTGTGCATGTAGCCTAAACCTCATGTTTTGAATAAAAGTATGCAGCTAGGGCTACACTTAGACTTTTTATATTTCACTACACAAAATCATTGTGAAATCGCTTATCATAGGAATGTTTTGAAAATCTCTTCAAAATCTCTGCAGTCACTGGAAATGTATCATTTTTTATTGCTACATGTCAGGAGTGAGCAGCAGCTTTTTCCCCTTTATATAGTAACCAGTACAGGGTTGTGCTTCTTAATAGCAGAAGGTTGCAGAGGTCGTTCTAGAACTGATCAGCAGGGCCGCTGGACGATAGGTCATAGTAGGCTTAAATGGAACCTGTCACCGGGATTTTGTGTATAGAGCTGAGGACATGGGTTGCTACTCATCTCAGGGACAGGACTCATCTCAGGTTAAATTTGCATATGTATCAAATCGGGTTTTTTACACAATAAAAGCACACAGAGCTATGGGGACTGGGTATTGCGGATGTGCTAGCGGCCATCTAGCAACCCATGTCCTCAGCTCTATACACAAAATCCTGGTGACAGGTTCCCTTTAAGTGAATCGAGCTTTGGATCAAAGATCCAAAGTCGATTCGTTCAAAGACTTCGGTTTTAAATGCTGTCTGTACAGCATTAAAATGTATTACCTCTATGTAGGCAAAATTAGTTTCACCCAAAGTCACACAATTAATTCAGTATTTATTTCTGCATATTTAAAAACATTTAAAATTAGGAATCTGAAGTCGGGTTTGGTACAGAGGTACCAGCCGGTATCAAGCCTGACTTTGGATTCCTAATTTTGTGCAACTTCAGGTGAAACAAAGTTTGGCTCCACGGAGGCAAAACATTTTAATGCTGAACAGAGTGTTTACCGCTGGCCCACTGATGTCACAAATAGTATCAACTGGCCTGGGCGGGGCTAAGCTCCATTCAAGTGAACAGAGCTTAGCCCCGCCCAGGCCAGTTGATACTAGTCGTGACGTCACTGGGCCTGCGGTAAACAGTGAGAAGGCTGCGGCGGTGCTGGAGCGCCGCTGCCTTCTCAAACAGCTGATCGGTGGGGGTCCCGGGTGTCGGACCCCTGCCGATCAGAAGCTGATGATCTATCCAGAGGATAAATCATTAGTTAAAACAAACTGTAGAACCCCTTTAAAGAGGACCTTTCACTACTCTACAAACTAAAAACTAACTATATCAGTGGGCAGAGCGGCGCCCAGGGGTCCCCCTGCACTTACTAGTATGCCTGGGCGCCGCTCCGTTCGCCCGGTATAGGCTCCGGTGTCTGCGCTCCCTCTGACTGATTTTTTGTATGAGGCGTGTCCCTTGCTGCAGCGCTGGCCAATTGCAGCGCACAGCTCATAGCCGCTCTGCCCACTGATATAGTTAGTTTTTAGTTTGTAGAGTAGTGAAAGGTCCTCTTTAAAATCGAAGTGTTTGACCAAATCGACAATTCGCTCAACACTAGTCAACAGTATTTAAAGTCACCGTTAAAATACAGTGCAGTCTGGAGACAGCATGTTATAGAAGAAGAGGAGCCAAACAGATTGATATATGGATGTATGGGAAAACATTACTTGTAATATTTAAATCTCTGCTCGTTCTGGGCTTAGGAGTCATGTTGTTGGTCCTATGCATGTATGAGTGTTCATACAAAGAAAGGTGTTAGTCATTCAGTAGGACAGCCCACTTGACTCTTAAGCTCAGAATGATCAAAAATTTTGGTGAATAAAATGCAAGTTATACTGAAGTGTTTCCCACAGAACTACATGTCACTCTGCTAGGGTGCTCCTGCTCTACAAATCCACTGCATTTTCATGGCGACAGGTTCGCTTTCATACAAGATGGGTGGGGTCAGAAAACCACAACCCCATCAATCAACAGTCGGGGTAGCTCTGGTGCTGTAACTACACAGCTCCATCCACTGTCTAGTGGACAGAGTTTGTAACTGCACCGCTGCTTTGAAACAACTGATCAGCGGGTTGCAGGGTGTCAGACCTCTGTAGATCAGATATTGATGGTCTATCCTGAGGGCATCTTAAAATCCTGGCCAACCCCTTCAAGGTTTTGACTACACTACAGAAAAAAAAGTCTTCCTACGTAAAGTCGAGCTGTAGCTGTAGCCTAAAACAAACTTATTCATGTCTGAATATGCAGCAATCTAAAAACTCTCCGACATCATCTATGTGTAAACTTCAATGGCTCATCGGCTGTACAAAATATTCCATTGCTGGCAGTGCGTACAGGTTTGGAAATGTACCTTTGTTTGCTTCTTTTCAGTGGCATACACAATGGAGGTGCAGCAGACCTCTGCCAGCTTCCGCCCCTGACCGTAGAAGGACCAGCAGCAGATCTCGTCTCCAATCACATCCTTCATAAATAAGACTCGCCCGTTGAAGCGAAGGGAAAGCTTGTCAAACAGCTCAATATTTTTCAGAAGGTTGTCGTCAGAGTTGCTATAATAGTCACATTCATTTAAAGGAGAAAATGAACACGTGGTATAAATGAAG
The DNA here is from genome assembly GCF_905171765.1 of Bufo bufo. Taxonomy (NCBI): domain Eukaryota; kingdom Metazoa; phylum Chordata; class Amphibia; order Anura; family Bufonidae; genus Bufo; species Bufo bufo. Next base: position 119,338,789 of record NC_053391.1, read on the forward strand.
AAGCAAATTCTACATTCTACCATCTTCCCTTTAAAGGGGTATTCATATCTTGGACATCTGTGGCATATGGGTCCCACCTATTAGACATGCTGTATCACTGGGGTCCCTCGACCCTCCCTCACCAGCTGCTGTATAAGGTGGTCGCACATGCACAGCTCTCTCCAATGACTCTATGGAAGTTCTGAAAATTGCTAAGCAAGCATTAGAAGTAAACTGAGAGAGCCGTGGATGCTCGCCCACCTTTCCACCATTTACAGCTGCTGCAAAGACCATAGGTAGTATGGGGGGGTAGGGGGAGTGCAGGAGTCTCAGGGGGACCCCATTCTCAAGATAGGTGCAGGTACTATCGGGCATTTATCGCATATGCTGTTGATATGCCATAAATGTTTGCGATAGGAATAAACCTTCAAGATTTTAAGATCAGTCAAAGATGCAGATGGTTTAGCACTCCTAAGGAAAGGTTAAGTAGTATCCACACATGCCAGATTCTTTTCTGTATAATCACCACATAAAATACGTTAACACCGACAAGCGTGAATACCTCAACGTCCGCAAGATGGAGATCAGTGTGCTTTTTCTTTAAATAGTGCATTATTTTTAACTTTTGATCATTTTCCGAGCACTCAATCTACAGCCTTGAAATCCTCAGAATGTCACAATCATAGATCAACTGAAGGTACACTGAGGTCTCGGATAAATACACTGCTCAACAAAATAAAGGGAACACAAAAATAACACATCCTAGATCTGAATTAATTAAATATTCTTCTGAAATACTTTGTTCTTTACATAGTTGAATGTGCTGACAACAAAATCACACAAAAATTTAAAAATGGAAATCAAATTTTTCAACCCATGGAGGTCTGGATTTGGAGTCACACTCAAAATTAAAGTGGAAAAACACACTACAGGCTGATCCAACTTTGATGTAATGTCCTTAAAACAAGTCAAAATGAGGCTCAGTAGTGTGTGTGGCCTCCACGTGCCTGTATGACCTCCCTACAACGCCTGTGCATGCTCCTGATGAGGTGGCGGACGGTCTCCTGAGGGATCTCCTCCCAGACCTGGACTAAAGCATCTGCCAACTCCTGGACAGTCTGTGGTGCAACGCGACGTTGGTGGATAGAGCGAGACATGATGTCCCAGATGTGCTCAATTGGATTCAGGTCTGGGGAACGGGGGGGCCAGTCCATAGCATCAATGCCTTTGTCTTGCAGGAACTGCTGACACACTCCAGCCACATGAGGTCTAGCATTGTCTTGCATTAGGAGGAACCCAGGGCCAACCGCACCAGCATATGGTCTCACAAGGGGTCTGAGGATCTCATCTCGGTACCTAATGGCAGTCAGGCTACCTCTGGCGAGCACATGGAGGGCTGTGCGGCCCTCCAAAGAAATGCCTCCCCACACCATTACTGACCCAATGCCAAACCGGTCATGCTGGAGGATGTTGCAGGCAGCAGAACGTTCTCCACTGCGTCTCCAGACTCTGTCACGTCTGTCACATGTGCTCAGTGTGAACCTGCTTTCATCTGTGAAGAGCACAGGGCGCCAGTGGCAAATTTGCCAATCTTGGTGTTCTCTGGCAAATGCCAAACGTCCTGCACGGTGTTGGGCTGTAAGCACAACCCCCACCTGTAGACGTCGGGCCCTCATATCACCCTCATGGAGTCTGTTTCTGACCGTTTGAGCAGACACATGCACATTTGTGGCCTGCTGGAGGTCATTTTGCAGGACTCTGGCAGTGCTCCTCCTGTTCCTCCTTGCACAAAGGCGGAGGTAGCGATCCTGCTGCTGGGTTGTTGCCCTCCTACGGCCTCCTCCACGTCTCCTGATGTACTGGCCCGTCTCCTGGTAGCGCCTCCATGCTCTGGACACTACGCTGACAGACACAGCAAACCTTCTTGCCACAGCTCGCATTGATGTGCCATCCTGGATAAGCTGCACTACCTGAGCCACTAGAGTGAAAGCACCGCCAGCATTCAAAAGTGACCAAAACATCAGCCAGGAAGCATAGGAACTGAGAAGTGGTCTGTGGTCACCACCTGCAGAACCACTCCTTTATTGGGGGTGTCTTGCTAATTGCCTATAATTTCCACCTGTTGTCTATCCCATTTGCACAACGGCATGTGAAATTGATTGTCACTCAGTGTTGCTTCCTAAGTGGACAGTTTGATTTCACAGAAGTGTGATTGACTTGGAGTTACATTGTGTTGTTTAAGTGTTCCCTTTATTTTTTTGAGCAGTGTACGTTTGCTTACAGGATCCATACATAAAACTGGACTTGCGAATTGGATATCAAATGTGCTTTGTACAAACTGAATGTAAACACTGAATAATATGGTACAACAATATGACTTTGCAAAACTGCACTACATTTTGCCACATTGTTTTATAGGTGTTTTCCTGCAAAGTCACAGCCATTTAGCTATTAGACAGCAGAACATTTAGGCTATGCTTTAGTCCCGTGTGGTCTCACCCTCAAGGTGTCCCCATTTTGCTACTTGTTATCGGTGCAAAATACAATTGCAATCGTTAGGTTGCTAGCTATATTACTCATATAAGTACAGTCCTATCAGACTGAGTAATTTGTGGAGAGCTTAAAGGCTATGGACATTTTTGGGGTCAATTGTTTTTTATCATTGCATTGTACTCATTATGAGGTAAAAATAATTTTTTAACTGGTCTTTTTTAAAGATATGGAGTCCTTTTCTCTGTACAGGGCTGAGATGCTTTATTAGCAGGATCTGAATTTTCTCTCTTACATCAGGCAGGGAGCTGACGGGCTTTTTATCTCTGCTTTCTGACCTTATAAACACCTATTATAGCTCAATCTTTATCTTACTGTTAAGAATGTGGCTTACATAAGTGTTTATGACCTCTTAGTAATTTAGAGATAAGGTTTTTTAGATGACTGGCACAAAGTGAAAGTAGGACTCACACAGCTAGAAAAACAGTTATCCCCTTGTGACAGAACGTTTCAATATTTTTTATAAAGACCAATTAAAAAAATGATTTTTTGGCCCAAAATTAGTAAAATACAAATCATAAAAAAAAAAACAAAAAAAAAAAAACACAATTGCCCCCGAAGGTGTACATAGCTTTAAAGACCTGGTTTACACAGGGTGGCTGCCGCATGATGGACGAAACTCCATCCACACGTGGCAGCCAAGGGCTGCATATGTCAAAGGTAAGAGCTTTACCCACAAAACATGTGGCCATTTGCCACTGCAGATGGGTGGAGTTTCGTCACATGTGACAGCCAGAGTGCGTGAACACAGCCTAATACATGGAACGCTGCCATCTATGACAAATATATAATCAGACATTCCCCATATTATCTGGTCGCCAATCTAGCACATCAAAGAACACTAGACTTGCTCAAAATGACTAAATTCAAATCCATAATCAGATAAACTACTACACCCATTAGGATAACTATGTGTGAATTATATGCAGATGCAACAAAAGTAACACGCAAATGTAAATCAGTGACCTTACCTGGTGTACGAGTATTTGTTGTTACTTCTGTTATACAAGAGCTTGACCACGGGCTGTTGAGAAACATATTAACATATTAACCTGGAGACACACCAAGAACTTTGACCATGACATGGACCATAGACTGTGCAGACTGAGTCTAAATGATGAATTTGGAACATAGCTAGACAGTTGTCTAACTGTTCCACCTAACGGTTGGCTTACTTTGTGAATCAGATCATTTTTATTAGTTTCAAAACATGTCATACAATAACCACAAACTCAAAAAGGTTCACCTTTGTACATTTCCTTATCATGTGCATACGGTCAGCAGGCTCCTCCAAACATCCTGGACACCTAGCATCTGGTTGGATCACTATCTGATTGAGAAAAAGTGGTGTTTTGTAAAAACTGAGTAGTATGTTGGGAAACTCAACGAGACCTGGGGAAATGCCTCGAAAATATCTGACCTTTGCTACTCTAAAATCACCACTAGATCAGTTTAGGTTGGCTTGCTTTGTGGCAAAAATTTAGTGCAAATTGTCACATCTTAGGCCATGCTGGCTTGGTGAACTAACTGGTAACAGGAGTCGTCAAAAAAGATTGGAAATTAGCAAATGTTGTGCCCATTCACAAGAAAGGTAGTAGGGAGGAATCGGGCAACTATAGGCCAGTAAGCCTGACATCAATAGTGGGGAAATTAATGGAAACCATACTTAAGGAGAGGATTGTGGAACATCTAAAATCCCATGGACTGAAGATCATGTCAAACTAATCTTATTGATTTTTTTTTAATTGGGTGACTAAAATAATAGATGGCGGAGGTGCAGTAGACATTGCTTAGGCTACTTTCACACCTGCGTTCGGGGCTCCGTTTGAAGGGGCTCACAAGCGGCCCCGAACGCATCCGTACTGCCCTAATGCATTCTGAGTGGATGCGGATCCGCTCAGCATGCATCAGTCTGGCAGCGTTCAGCCTCCGCTCAGCAAGCGGACACCTGAACGCTGCTTGCAGCGTTCGGGTGTCCGCCTGGCCGTGCGGAGGCAAGCGGATCCGTCCAGACTTACAATGTAAGTCAATGGGGACGGATCCGTTTGAAGTTGACACAGTATGGCTCAATTTTCAAACGGATCCGTCCCCCATTGACTTTCAATGTAAAGTCTGGACGGATCCGTCTGAACTACTTTCACACTTAGAATTTTTTTAAACTATAATGCAGACGGATCCGTTCTGAACGGATCCAAACGTCTGCATTATAGGAGCGGATCCATCTGTGCAGACATGAGACGGACCCGCTCTGAACGCAAGTGTGAAAGTAGCCTTATCTGGACTTTAGTAAGGCTTTTGATACTGTCCCACATAGAAGGCTTATCAATAAATTGCAGTCGTTGGGCTTGGACTCTCATATTGTTGAATAGATTAGGCAGTGGCTGAGGGACCGACAACAGAGGGTTGTAGTCAATGGAGTATATTCAGACCATGGTTTTGTTACCAGTGGGGTACCTCAGGGATCTGTTTTGGGACCCATATTGTTTAATATCTTTATCAGCGAAATTGCAGAAGGCCTCGGTGGTAAGGTGTGTCTTTTTGCTGATGACACAAAGATTTGTAACAGGGTTGATCCTGGAGGGATACACCAAATGGGAAAGGATTTAGGAAAGCTAGAGGAATGGTCAAGTCAATCTGGAACTTGGGGCGTAAAAACCCAAGAGCAGAATATAAAATCAGTGATACAGTCCTAACCTCAGTATCTGAGGAAAGGGATTTAGGGATCATTATTTCAGAAGACTTAAAGGTAGGCAGACAATGTCATAGAGCAGCAGGAAATACTAGCAGAACGCTTGGGTGTATAGGGAGAGGAATTACCAGTAGAAAGAGGGAGGTGCTCATGCCGCTCTACAGAGAACTAGTGAGACCTCATTTGGAGTATTGTGCTCAGTACTGGAGACCATATCTCCAGAAGGATATTGATACTTTGGAGAGAGTTCAGAGAAGAGCTACTAAACTGGTACATGGATTGCAGGATAAAACTTACCAGGAAAGATTAAAGGACCTTAACATGTATAGCTTGAAGAAAGACGAGGCAGAGGGGATATGATAGAAACTTTTAAATACATAAAGGGAATCAACAAGGTAAAAGAGGAAAGAATATTTAAAAGAAGAAAAACTGCTACAAGAGGACATAGTTTTAAAATTAGAGGGGCAAAGGTTTAAAAGTAATATCAGGAAGTATTACTTTACTGAGAGAGTAGTGGATGCATGGAATAGCCTTCCTGCAGAAGTGGTAGCTGCAAATACAGTGGAGGAGTTTAAGCATGCATGGGATAGGCATAAGGCCATCCTTCATATAAGATAGGGCCAGGGGCTATTCATAGTATTCAGTATATTGGGCAGACTAGATGGGCCAAATGGTTCTTATCTGCCGACACATTCTATGTTTCTATTCTTCTTGGTCTCACGTTTGCTTCATGAATAGGTCTGAAACTTGATGTGTCAAAAATGTGCCAAATTTTAGTGCATTTTATGGAAGGGTCTAGATGCAATCACGTGTTGGCTCACATCTGCATTGGATGCTTCGATAGTGTCCTCCATCACAGAATCGGTCAAGAAAATCTGGACAAAATTGTGCAGCAATACCAGATTCCCTAACAGAAACTCGACAGACACCATTATGGTCAATGGGGTCTGACTGGCACAGTTAGTTTCAGTTTTGTGCCGATCACGGATGTTTGTATCCATTGTTCTGCTCCATTATATGGACTCCCAAACCTTTACCGGAGCTTGTGATACATCTAAGACAACTACTTAAAGGGGCTGTCCACAGAAGGACATGTGTACGTTATGGGAGGTATGCAGTGCTGCCCTTGGACAACCATATATTACAAGAGCTTCAACTTTGGTCAATAAACAAACATTCATATTCTTTGTTGGCAACCGTTACTCCACAATTCAGGCTGAGCGGCAGCGGTGGCGCTTTTCCTATTACTTTCCTCTACTTGTGCCCCACTGGTGGGGTTTACACACGACTGACCCAGGGTAATACAATAACTGAGTAACGCCTCATGGACACGGCCGTTCCGTGCATTGGGGGCCACAATTTGCGGTCCCAAATGCACGGGCAACATCCATTTAACTTGAATGGGTCCGTGATCCGTCCGCACCGTAAAAAAAATAGAACATATTAAATTTTTTTGCAGTGCGGAGGCACAGACCGAAACACCACGGAAGCACTCTTTAGTGCTTCCGTGGGGTTCATGCCTCCGTTCCGCACCGCAGCTCCGGATTGCGGACCCATTCAAGTGATGGGTTTGTGGGCTGCAATATGGCCACGGTCGGGCAATGGCTGTGTGCATGAGGCCTAAGTCTGAGGTTATCATTGTATTAAAGATCAGTGGCTTGCGTCCTGGTGTTCATATCCTGGAATCCATTACATCCAGTGAAAACATTTTGTTGTACTTTCCCCTGTAAAATCCACCAGTTCTTGTCATATCATCCTAAAAGTGATTGGAGCATCAGGCTCCATCCTTTGTTAAAAATAGGACTGAGAGAATAACACTGAATTACTATGCCTGAGACCAGCAGAAGCCTAATGTAAGTGCCGAGTCGAACAATGCATCAGAGGAACATGCACCTTGGCAGATGATTCAATCAGCTTCTCTTCTTCTTTTTGAGATGTGATGATAGGGATATTACATACAGCCTCGTATGATTCATTCTTATCCTGAAAGAAGGAAAAATAGAGACAATTAGAAGAGAAAATCTGCTACATTGTCTGCAGTCGTGTCTGTCCCACAACCCTATGATGTCCTGGACTATAACCAGACAGAAATAGGTTTGCACAAGAGAAAGAGAATCTGCTCGAAACAGCTGCTGCTTTCTGGTAAGATTTTCTATGGAGGAATAACATCTGCAAAAGTTTCATGCACTCAGGAGGGTAAACTTATAATTACAAATCCCCTTCAAGTGATGGAAGAAATAATCTGCAAGCTGGACTTTGGCTACTTTCACACATGCTATTTTTGAGATCCAGAACAGGATCTAAAAACCTGAAATAAAACACTTCTGTTTCATTTAATATATCTGGATGCATCCGTTTCATTTAGATCCGGTTGTATTAAATCGAAACTGAACAAACCGGATACGGCAATAAAATCATTATAAGGCCTCTTTCACACGGGCGTTGCGGGAAAATGTGCGGGTGCGTTACGGGAACACCCGCGATTTTTCCGCACGAGTGCAAAACATTGTAATGCGTTTAGCACTCGTGTGAGAAAAATCGCGCGTGTTTGGTACCCAAACCCGAACTTCTTCACAGAAGTTCGGGCTTGGGATCGGTGTTCTGTAGATTGTATTATTTTCCCTTATAACATGGTTATAAGGGAAAATAATAGCATTCTGAATACAGAATGCATAGTAAAACATCGCTGGAGGGGTTAAAAAAAAATAATTTTTTTTTAAACTCACCTTAGTCCACTTGTTCGCGGCCCGGCATCTCCTTCTGGCTTCATCTGATCTCTGTGCAGCAACAGGACCTTTGGTGACGTCATTCCGGTCATCACATGATCCATCACCATGGTAAAAGATCATGTGATGACCGGAATAACGTCACCAAAGGTCCTGTTGCTGCACAGAGATTAGATGAAGCCAGAAGGAGATGCCAGGCCGCGAACAAGTGGACTAAGGTGAGTTAAATTTTTTTTAATTTTTTTTTAACCCCTCCAGCGATGTTTTACTATGCATTCTGTATTCAGAATGCTATTATTTTCCCTTATAACCATGTTATAAGGGAAAATAATAATGATCGGGTCTCCATCCCGATCATCTCCTAGCAACCGTGCGTGAAAATCGCACCGCCTCCGCACTTGCTTGCGGATGCTTGCGATTTTCACGCAACCCCATTCATTTCTATGGGGCCTGCGTTACGTGAAAAACGCACAAAGAGGAGCATGCTGCGATTTTCACGCAACGCACAAGTGATGCGTGAAAATCACCGCTCATGTGAACAGCCCCATAGAAATGAATGGGTCGGTATTCAGTGGGGGTGCAATGCGTTCACCTCCCGCAACGCATCCGCGCGGAATACTCGCTCGTGTGAAAGGGGCCTAAGTCAATGAGTGGCGTATAGTGTTGATCAAGCACCAAAGTGCTCGGGTGCTCTACCGAGCACAATGGAAGTCAATGGGAGAACCCGAGCATTTAACCAGGCACCCCATGCTCTGAAGAGGGGAGAGTGTCTGGTTCATAAGAAAAGGTCATAAGTTGATGGAAACCCCACCAAAATGGTTTGGGAACAGCATGGAGAGGATGTCTGGATGCATCGTTGACTCCCAGGTCGCTGTTGGGAACAATGCTGTCCGAGTAGTACGCCACTTTTACAGACTGACAATAATACGCACAAAACCGAAGATGAAATCGATTTTAGAGGAAAAATTGTTAGGAAACATTCTTGCCTGTATATTTACTTGTATATAAAGTGTAAGTGCTGCCAAAAATTACAAGGAAAAGGCACTCCGATACAACCTGTATATGACATAATGGAGGGTCTCATTCACATTGTGGTAAATTGTTCAGGTAGTGGGACTCCTACACTCAAAGCCTATGCACTAAGTGAAAGGGCTTCCAAAATTTTCAAGGAACTGCCACTCCAATACCGGTACACCCTTTATTACACACAAAGGAGGGCATCATACACACCCTTGAAAAATTATGATTGATGGCCTGCTGGTGACCCTCAAAAACATTAGGAGCAAGGGCCTGCTGCTGAGCTGATCATCTAAAACATTAGGGGCGAGGGTCTGCTGCAGAGCTGACTCTCTCAAAACATTAGGGGCAAGTGCCTGCTGCTGATCATCGAAAAAATTATGGGCCAGTGCCTGCTGCTTAGCTAACCATTGAAAAAATTATGGGCCAGTGCCTGCTGCTTAGCTAATCATTGAAAAAATTATGGGCGATGGCCTAGTGGTGAGCTGACCCTGTAAAACATATGCGAGGGTCTGCAGGTGAGCTGACCCTGTAAAACATTATGGTTGAGGGCCTGCTGGTGAGTTGACCCTCTACAACATTAGGAGCAAGGGCAGACTAATAGGCATGTTGATATGATGGAAGAGTAGGAGGAGGATGAGAAAAGGAAGAGTGAACCATATACCCTTTTTTGTGGAGGAAGGGGTGCATGGGAATACAGTGTATTCAGTACATTATACAAAAAACATTTAAAATGCCTTTATGTTCAGCCGCTTTCCTCTGGGGAAGTAGAGAAGTCAGGGGTAATCCAGGCCTTGTTTATTTTGATAAGAGTCAACCGGTCAGCTTTCAGTTGACAGGCGGATGCGCTTATCCGTTATTATGCCCCCAGCAGCACTAAATACCCGCTCTGACAAAATGCTGGCGGCAGGGCAGGCCAGCACCTCCAAGGCGTAGAGCGCCAGTTCGTGCCACGTGTCCAGCTTGGATACCCAATAGTTGTAAGGCACAGAGGGATCACTGAGGACGCTGACACGGTCTTCTATGTACTCCTTCACCATCTTCCAAAATGTTTCCCTCCTTGTGACACTAGGCCGGGCACCAGGGTAACGGTGCTGGTGGGGTGTCATGAAACTGTCCCAGGCTTTGGAGAGTGTTGCCCTGCCTCTATTGGAACTGCTGTGTTCCCCTAGTCTCCCCTCCTCAGTTGCCCAAGGAACTACGTACTCTGCCGCCAGCGTTGTCAGCTGGAAATTTTTGGAGCAATTTTTTCACAAGGACCTTCTGGTATTGCACCATTTTGCTCGTCCTCTCCATCACAGAAATGAGAGATGAGAAGTTATCTTTGTAGCAGGGGTCGAGAAAGGTGAACAACCAGTAATCGGTGTTGTCCAAAATGCGTAAAACGTGTGGGTCACAGGAAAGGCAGCCTAACAAAGTCAGCCATGTGTGCCAGAGTCCCAACAAGCAAGACTTCACTGTCGTCATCAGGAGGATGACTCTCAATCTCCTCATCCTCTTCTGCCCATCCACGCTGAACAGATGGAATTAAACTTCCATGGATACTACCCTCTGTAGCGGAGGCAACCGTCTCCTGCTCCTCCTTCTCCTCCTTCTCCTCATCATCATCCAATTTGCGCTGAGAAGACGAACTGAGGATGGTCTGGCTATCACCCTGTGTAATGTCTTCCCGCATTTCCACCTCTTCCACATGCAAAGCGTCGGCCCTAATTGTGAGCAGCAAGCGTTTGAGCAGACACAGAAGTGGGATGGTGACGTTGATGATAGCGTTATCGCCGCTCACCATCTGTGTTGATTCCTCAAAGTTTCTTAAAACCTCACATAGGTCAGACATCCATGCCCACTCCTCGCTTGTGAAGAGCGGAAGCTGACTGGAAAGGCGACGACCATGTTGCAGCAGGTATTTCACTACTGCCCTCTGCTGCTCACAAAGCCTGGCCAACATGTGGAACGTCCAATTCCAGAGCGTGCTCACGTCGCACAACAGTCGGTGAGCTGGCAATTGTAAAAGCTGCTGCAACGTTGACAGACCAGCAGAAGCTGTCGATGACTTGCAGAAATGGGCACACATGCGGCGCACCTTCACCAGTAGCTCAGGCAAATTGGGGTAGGTTTTGAGAAACCGCTGAAGCACTAAGTTAAAGACGTGTTCTAGGCATGGGATGTGTGTGAGCTTGCCGAGTTCCAAAGCCGCCACCAAGTTACGGCCAGGGCCAGTAATTTGGAAAGTTGTGCATTTAGTGCTATGGCCTGTGGGTGGGTGGCTGGGTATTTGCGTTTGCGCGTTCAAATGCCCGGGGTAAGGAAATTTGTACTCTGGGACACAGAAGTGGATGTGGTCGGTGATGGTGCTTGCGAAGGTCCAGGTGCAGGGCGGGAGGCATCCGGGCCTGCGCCTTCGATAGGGGATTGGCCAGCACGTAACACAGGGGAAGAGGAAGCAGTGGTGTGACCCCCAGACACAGATTGTGGACCCAGGCGTTCGGCCGACTTATTACAATGCTTTGATGCCATGTGGCGGATTATGCTGGTGGTGGTGAGGTGGCTAGTGTTCACTCCCCTGCTCATTTTTGTATGGCACAGGTTGCAAATTACAATTCTTTTGTCGTCCGCACTTTCCTCAAAAAACCGCCAAACTGCGGAACACCTACACCTTGGCAAGGGAGATTGCCGCAAGGGTGTGCTCCAGGGAACAGTTGCGGGCCTGTTCAGTGTGGCCCGCCTTCTCCCTTTTGCCACCACACTGCCTCTTCCAGCCTGTTGCGGTGCTGCAGATCCCTCCCCCTCTGTACTGCTGTCCTCGCTCAGCTTGTCACCTTCCCAGGTTGGATTATTGACTTCATCGTCCACGACCTCCTCTTCCACTTCCTCACTCTGCTCTTCCTCTTGACTTGTTGCCCTAACAACAACCTCAGTTATTGACAACTGTCTCATCCTCAACCTCTTGAGACACTAATTGCCGTTGACTTATTGGCAACTGTGTCTCATCATCATCATCCACCTTGTGAAACACTAATTGCCGTTCCCTACCGTCATCTTCTTGTGACTGTGGATGCTCAACAGTTTGGGAATCAGGGCACAAGATCTCATGTCCCTCTTCAAGCAGGTTTGTCGAGAGGCCCAAATGAAGGAATGGTGCTGAAAATAGCTCCTCGAAATATCCGAGTGTGGGATCACTTGTTTGGCAAGACTCTCCATGGTGGGAGGAAGGAGGATCAGGGTGAGAATTGTGTTGACCAGACTCTTGGCTACTGAGACTGGACTTAGTGGAAGACGGGGTGGTGCTTAACAGACTAGAAGCATTATCTGCTGCAATCCAACCGACCACCTGGTCACACTGTTCTGACTTTGAGAGCATTGTCCTGCGCCGCCCTGCAAACTGGGACATGAAGCTAGGTATCGTGGATAATTGTTTTTCTTGTGCTCTGGCAGCAAGCACAGTTTTAACAAGCCCACGGCCTCTGCGTGAACCATCAGCATCACGGCCACTTCCCTGTCCCTTACTGCTCGCCTTCTTCATATTAAAGGGAACCTGTCATAAACTTTATGCTGACCGTACTGAGGGCAATATAAAGTAGTGACAGAAATGCTGATTTCAGCTAATAGTAAGTGGTTGCCGAGAAACAACATCATAATCATTGGAGCCCAGGCCTTGAAAAGAGTTACGGCCACCTGAGAAGAGTCATGGTTATTTATGAATTCCTGTTCTCCCTGCCACCTGCTGATGACTGACAGGCTTCTACCTCGTTTTCTCCCTTTCTGTCTAGTAGAAAGCTGCCAATCATCAGCAGGTGGGCAGGAGATTATGAATAACCATGACTCTTCTCAACTAGATTTGACTCTTTTCTAGGCCTGGGCTGCAATGATTATGATGCTGGTTCTCGGCAACCACTTACTATTAGCTCATGAGTGACACACCGCTGAAATCAGCATTTTGGTCACTATTTTATCCTGCCCTCAGTACGGTCAGCATAAAGCTGATGACAGGTTCCCTTTAAATGTTATATATGCTTGAAAGTATGTCACACGTACAGTAGCGTAGGATTTGTAAATGTATGCGCAAAAAAAATGGTATTTGGGATGTGGAAACGTCACACAGGAGATATACCGCAGATAATGTCACTGATGTCAGCAGCGGCTAATATAAAATTACAGGGAATGTCACAGGTATTTTGGATGTGGAAATGTTACACAGGAGATGTACTCCAGGTAATGTCAATGTCCGCAGCGGACAGAGTCTACGGAAAAACGACACTGGATGTCAATGATATTTTTTGGATGTGGAAACGTTAAACAGGAGATGTAGCGCAGCTAATGTCACTGTCCGCAGCACACACTGTCTACGAAAAAAGTACACTAGATGTCACTGATATATTTGGGATGCGCACATGTTGCACAGGAGATGTAGCGCAGATAATATTGCTGTCTGCAGCGGCCTAACTATTGTACGCTATTTAGCGCAGAATGTGCTAGAAATATATATTGCTGCTGCCACACACAACAATAGTCCTTAAAAGGACTTTTGGGTCTCTGACAAGTTTTTCTAATGAAAAAAAAAGAAATTTCACTCCCTACTCTATCTGTCCCTTCGTCAGCACAGCTCTCCCTGACTAAGGCTACTTTCACACTTGCGTTCGGTGCGGATCCGTCTGGTATCTGCACAGAAGGATCCGCACCTATAATGCAAACGCTTGCATCCGTTCAGAACGGATCTGTCTGCCTAAGCAGCTTTTTCAGATCTGAGTTTTCACATCATGAAAACTCAGATCCGACAGTATATTCTAACACAGAGGCGTTCCCATGGTGATGGGGACGCTTCAAGTTAGAATATACTGAGAACTGTGTACATAACTGCCCCCTGCTGCCTCACCTGAGGGGTTAATTGTGCGTATCATAGCCCCCTGTAAGAGATCAGGTGCTGCCAGGCAGCAGGGGCCAGACCCCCCTCCCTCCCCAGTTTTAAATTCATTGGTGGCCAGTGCGGCCCCCCTCCCTCCCCAGTATTAAATTCATTGGTGGCCAGTGCGGCCTCCCCTCCCTCCCCAGTATTAAATTCATTGGTGGCCAGTGCGGCCTCCCCTCCCCTAATTAAAATCACCCCCCCCCCCCCATCATTGGTGGCAGCGGAGAGTTCCGATCTGAGTCTCAGTTTAATCGCTGGGGCTCCGATCGGTTACCATGGCAGCCAAGACGCTACTGCAGTCCTGGCTGCCATGGTTACTTAGCAATGTTAGAAGCATTATACTTACCTGCGCTGTCTGTGACCGGCCGGGCGCTCCTCCTACTGGTAAGTGAAAGGTCTGTGTGGCGCATTGCTTATAGCACAGACCTTTCACTTACCAGTAGGAGGAGCGCCCGGCCGGCCACAGACATCGCAGGTAAGTATAATGCTTCTAAAATTGCTAAGTAACCATGGCAGCCAGGACTGCAGTAGCGTCCTGGTTGCCATGGTAACCGATCGGAGCCCCAGCGATTAAACTGGGACTCCGATCGGAACTCTCTGCTGCCACCAATGATGGGGGGTGTCACGGCCATGGCTATGACCGTGACTCCTGAACCGCATGCGGTTGTCAGCGGTTTTCATTGGTGTTCAATCACAGGTGAGGGCTGTGGTATTGGCCTCACCTGTGGTTGCCGCTGGCAACAGTATGTATGTGGCAGCGTAGCAGGCTGAGCTGTGCCATGCAGCTCGCTACGCTGCGCATGCGGTTTTGTGTGTGATGTGTGGATGTGTGCACTGTGTTTTATGTTATTGTGTGCACGTTCCCTTTAAGTGGTGTTTTCCCTTCCCTGGTGTTGGAAGGGTTAATCCCCTTCCTAGTGTGTGTGATCACTGGGTGTGTCCGACTGTGGGGTGTGGCTTCTTGGCCTATAAAGCCTCACTGCTTTTGCAGGCCTTCAGGTTGCTTCAGCCATGCTTAGCTGAGAGCAGCCTCATGTATTTATTACCTGCCAGTAAGAGCCACCCCTGTGGTCATAAACCTTAATGTCATAACCATATTGTGCTTAAGTTATTTCCAGTTATGTGTGATGTCCGTGTGATGTTTTATATGTGATTTTGTGCAGCTATGGATCTGGGTCCCTGTGTGGGGATGCGTTTGTGATCTGCACCCTGCTAACACAGGGATCCAGTCAGCAAGGCTGTGGCAGGTAGGTGGAACTCTTTGTTCACCTGCCATATCCATAGAGCTGTTTATGTCTCCCCTTTTCCTGCAGCTTGGCCGTTGAGACTCCTGCTCCTCCGTGTCTAGGAGGAGTGGGCTTGTCTTACTCAGCTCCTAGGTGAGGGTCATCTTGAGGGCTAGCAGGGACTTTTAGGTTCCGGAGCATGGGCCCTCCTACCATCAAGGTTGGCTCATGTAGCTAGGAGCCAGGGTCAGGTTAGGGATGCGTTTAGGAGGTGACCTGCTCCCTAATCCTGTCTTCATGGCCAAGCAGCCATAACATCACCGGGCTTCACACGGCTGAGGATTTCCCCCATCCTCAGCCGTGACAGTATGACCACAGTCGCTTCTTACGTGGCGCTCCCTCGAAAGAGGGTAAAGCATGCACTGCTGTCTACGGATGGGGTGCATGCGCGTTCTCCGGAGGGAGAGCGTTATGGGGCTCACCATTTACGGCGCGGTGAGTGGCATTCCCCGCCATTCCTCGCTCACCGTTGTCCGTGTTGGTGTCCCCTTTTGTTTGTCTTTCCCCTCCCCCCCTCCCACTGTTTCTAAGCCTCACCAACCTTCCCCTTTTTTGTTGGGAGGGGCTTTGAGGGGTGGGAGTATGCTTCCCTCGAAAGAGGGTGAAGCATGTACCGCCCTCTGCGGAAGGGTTACATGCGCGCTCTTCGGAGGGAGAGCGTTCTGGGGGTTTCGCCTCTGACGGCGCGGTGAGTGGCGTTTCTCCGCCTTCCCTTCACCGTTGCCTCGTTTGGCGTCCCCCTGATTTTATAGCACTAGGGTGTTTGTTTGGTGTGCGAGTTGCACACCTTCGAAAGAGGGTGCAGCATGCAGTGCCATATCAATGTGGCCTGCATGCGCGTTCTCCGGAGGGAGAGCGTTCCTGGGGGTTCTCCGTTAACGGCACGGTTGGTGGCTTATTCCCCGCCACCTTACCTTCCGTGTCCGTGTTGGGGATCCCTCGTCCCTCTCCATGTTCCCATCTCTGGTCGTCTGCTGGCAGCACTCCGTAAGTGGTCTGGCTGCGTGCTGGTTAGGAGTGTCTGCTGGCAGCGACTGGAGTGGGGACGTGAGTGGAGAGTCCCCTCGTCCATCTCTCAGTGGTTCTTTTCTCTTTGTTGCTGGTGCGGGCTGCAGTCCTCGTCGGACTGGCTAGTGTGAGCCGGGAGAGGATGCAGCTGACAGCGACCCCTTTTTAGAACCGGCACTGAGAGTGGACGTCCCCTTCTCCTATCCCCTTGTCTGAGTCCCTCACGTGTCTTTTTTTGGTGGGGGGGCATTGAGGGGTGGGAGTGTCACGGCCATGGCTATGACCGTGACTCCTGAACCGCATGCGGTTGTCAGCGGTTTTCATTGGTGTTCAATCACAGGTGAGGGCTGTGGTATTGGCCTCACCTGTGGTTGCCGCTGGCAACAGTATGTATGTGGCAGCGTAGCAGGCTGAGCTGTGCCATGCAGCTCGCTACGCTGCGCATGCGGTTTTGTGTGTGATGTGTGGATGTGTGCACTGTGTTTTATGTTATTGTGTGCACGTTCCCTTTAAGTGGTGTTTTCCCTTCCCTGGTGTTGGAAGGGTTAATCCCCTTCCTAGTGTGTGTGATCACTGGGTGTGTCCGACTGTGGGGTGTGGCTTCTTGGCCTATAAAGCCTCACTGCTTTTGCAGGCCTTCAGGTTGCTTCAGCCATGCTTAGCTGAGAGCAGCCTCATGTATTTATTACCTGCCAGTAAGAGCCACCCCTGTGGTCATAAACCTTAATGTCATAACCATATTGTGCTTAAGTTATTTCCAGTTATGTGTGATGTCCGTGTGATGTTTTATATGTGATTTTGTGCAGCTATGGATCTGGGTCCCTGTGTGGGGATGCGTTTGTGATCTGCACCCTGCTAACACAGGGATCCAGTCAGCAAGGCTGTGGCAGGTAGGTGGAACTCTTTGTTCACCTGCCATATCCATAGAGCTGTTTATGTCTCCCCTTTTCCTGCAGCTTGGCCGTTGAGACTCCTGCTCCTCCGTGTCTAGGAGGAGTGGGCTTGTCTTACTCAGCTCCTAGGTGAGGGTCATCTTGAGGGCTAGCAGGGACTTTTAGGTTCCGGAGCATGGGCCCTCCTACCATCAAGGTTGGCTCATGTAGCTAGGAGCCAGGGTCAGGTTAGGGATGCGTTTAGGAGGTGACCTGCTCCCTAATCCTGTCTTCATGGCCAAGCAGCCATAACATCACCGGGCTTCACACGGCTGAGGATTTCCCCCATCCTCAGCCGTGACAGGGGGTGATTTTAATTAGGAAGGGGAGAGGGGAGGCCCTGAGGGGTTAATTGTGCTGATCACAGCCCCCTGTAAGAGATCGGGTGCTGCCAGGCAGCAGGGGGCCGTTATGTCCACAGTTCTTAGTATATTCTAACTTGAAGAGTCCCCATCACTATGGGAACGCCTCTGTGTTAGAATATACTGTCGGATCTGAGTTTTTACGATCTAACTCAAATCCGATGGTATATTCTAACAGAGGCGTTCCCATGGTGATGGGGACGCTTCAAGTTAAAATATACCATCGGATTGGAGAAAACTCTGATCCGATGGTATATTAATAGGGACTCCTGACTTTACATTGAAAGTCAATGGGGGACGGATCAGTTTGCAATTGCACCATATTGTGTCAACGTCAAACGGATCCGTCCCCATTGACTTGCATTGTAAATCAGGACGGATCCGTTTGGCTCCGCACGGCCAGGCGGACACCAAAACGCTGCAAGCTGCGTTTTGGTGTCCGCCTCCAGAGCGGAATGGAGGCGGAACGGAGCCAAACTGATGCATTCTGAACGGATCCTTATCCATTCAGAATGCATTGGGGATGAACGGATCCGTTCGGGGCCGCTTGTGAGAGCCCTCAAACGGATCTCACAAGCGGAACCCCAAACGCAAGTGTGAAAGTAGCCTAACACTGAGACAAACACGTGTCATTGGGTGCTATATAGCTCCCAATGAAGCGTTCCAGGCCAGCCAATCACTGTAATGCCAGTAACCAACATGGCTACGGCATTACAGTGAAGGGCAGTAGTTACCCGCACGTTTATTGGCTGCGTAGCAGCCAACAAACGTGCGGGGAGGAGACTCGAGCACATGGGGTATTCGGCCGAATACCGCCATGTGCCGAGCATCGAGATGCTCGAGCCGAACTGGTGTTCGGCCGAGCATGCTCGATCAACACTAGTGGCGGATCAGTTTTTTTCGTTACCGCAAAAAAACTGATTTGGCACTATTGACTTACATTGCTATTCAGTTTCGCACACCGGACACAAAACGGCAGCCTGCAGTGGTGTTTAAATGGATAAATGACCAGTTTTACTGAATCTTTACCCATAGAACTATATAACAATCTGTTCAGCTCCTCCTGCTCTATAACATGCTGCCTGCAGCTCAGACTCCATGTTCAAAGTTACAGGTTCCCTTTAAGTTAGCAACACAAGTAAAGTACAATACAAGGTGCATTATGTGCTGGAAATTGTACCTCTCTAGTGTAAGTAACAAGGGACACCAGGATCTTAACCACAAAAATCACACACACTTAATACTGTACCAGGGTTGTACGGATGGAGTAGAGTTAGCACTCCTGTTTTCTGAGATTTCTGAGTTCTGTTATCTAATCTAAGCAAACACCTTCAATTGCTTTTCAATGGCTTTTGTCTCAAGATAAGGCGATAAGTTAAGAAATTTGAGTTAAGAGCTGGAGTGCTAACCCTGCTACATCTTACAGAATATGCCAAAATGTACAATTATCTTTCTATAAAATATACTCATGGTACAAACATGGTCACAGATAATAGAATAAGAAAAAAATACAAGAGTCCCATTTAATAACATTATAGATAACATCAGCCTGACACATGGCTTCTAAGCTGCAGGCAGCATGTTCTAGAGAAGGATGAGCGGAGCAGACTCTTATACTGAATCTTTTTCCACAGAAGTATATAATCAGCTCAGCTCCTCCTGCTCTCTAACCTGCTGCCCAAAGAACGCACTGCATGTTCAGCATGACAGCTTTCCTTTAAAAGCAACCAGAAATGTTTATGGGCCAGTAGTGTACAATACTTAGTAAAATTTCAGCCCAAGCACTTAGGCCAGACTGAGGAAGGAACACCAGACTGAGGAAGGAACACCAGCCGCGCAGGAAGAAAACGGAGAGGGTGGGCCTTAGCTGGATAAAATCTGTGTGTCATGTGCAATATGTCACACATCTCTTCTGCCATGTCAGGGAAATTCTGTTACATGCTCAAAGTGGCACACGACTGATTTTGGAAAAATACGCTTAAAAAAAAAAATAATCTGTGTGGAATCCAGTTGGGGATTTTTCAGTGCCTAAAACGCATTTTTTTTTAATGCGTTTTGAGGATTTGCCCCATACCTCTCCATGGTATTTACAGTAGTTCCCCCTGCTCCCTTCTAGCAGCAAAAATGATGTCCCATGCTGTCCCCTCCCCCAGAAAAAGTGCCCTCACAATTCCTTATCAGTCAAGGCAGGTGACAACATATACTTTAGGTAATGCAGCCCCCACTTCCCTAGTAGTCACAACCGCCTGTTCCCTGGGGGACCTGGAGGGTACAGCTATTCAGCGACAGGATTTCGTGCGACTACGTGTCGCAGCAACATTGCACAACATTTTTTTGGAATGATAGTCAACGGTGTCTAGATGTGACACGCAATATGCAGCGAATGCAACTTGGATGAATTTTTGAGACATCATTACAAATAAAGAAGTTGCTCAGCATTGCTGAAACACACGTCAGTCACCGTGTAGCCGGACCCTGAGAAACACAGCTCTATGACCGCTGGTGTCTGTGCATTACAAGGATACCCTGCGATATCCCCAGCGGGTCACTTGCTGGGGTCAGTTGCCAGGGAACCTGAAAAGTCCAAGTACACGGGTCGCTCAAGCTGCAATGTTAATTGGTTCCAGGATGACCACTGTATGTTGATAAGATCACTGTAACTTGTATCCATAACTCTATGTACAACTGGTAATTGGTTCCAAAAGCCAGAAATGTCATCACAGAATAAGAAAAAGTAAAGTTTAAAGAAAAATAAGCAGATAACCAAGATATATAAAGCAAGCTCTTAAAGGGGTTGTCTCATTTCAGCAAATAGCATCTATCATGTGGAGAAAGCTAATACAAGGCACTTACTAATGTATTGTGATTGTCCATATTGCCTCCATTACATTATACACTGCTTATTTCCATGGTTACGACCACCCTATAATCTAGGGTTGCTTCGATACCAAAATTTTAATTAGGTTTCGATACCATAAAAAAGTATTGTGATACTCGATACCATGTGAAAAAAATAAAAAACGCCCCAAAATGCCGCGTGCATTCAGCATTTTATGGAACGTCCGGCCCATAATAGAATAGTCCTATCCTATTTTTGGGGGGGCAAGGTCACAAAAAAAAAGCCGAATCGCGCAGTTTTTCTTTTCTTTCTTTCTCTTTTACACAGTGTTCACCGCATAAGAGATTTTTTTTATATTTTGGACTTTTTGGACGTGGCGATTTATTGTTTATATATTTTATATGTAAAATTGGGAAAGGGGGTGATTTATACTATTTTGGTGTATTTTTGTAACTTTTTTTTTTTACAGTTTATTTAATAACCATTTCCCCCCTCAGGGGCTAGAACCTGGCATGTTTTCATCCCTTGTCCTATTCACCCTGATAGAGCTCTATTAGGGTGAATAGGACTTCACACTGTCCCTGCTGCCCTGTGCATAGTGCACACAGCAGCAGGGAGCTGAACATGGCAGCCACGGCTTTAGTGGAGTCCTGGCTGCCATGGTAACCGATCGGAGCCCCAGGATTACACAGCTAGGGCTCTGATCACAACTGCCACTGCCACCAATGAGGAGGTGAGGGGACTCTGTGGCCACTGCCACCAACGATTTTTTTTTTTCTACATGGGACAAAAATCTGTGAAAAATGTTGCCACCAACGATTTTAATACTGTGGAGGGGGGGCACTGCGCCACCAATGTTTTTAATACTTTAGAGGGGGGTGCACTGCGCCAGCAATGATAATCAACGTTTAATATACAAATACAGCCGGCGACAAACACATTGCCGGCACCTGACCTCTGACAGGGCGCTGCGATCAGTGGCAGTTAAACCTCCCCCTCAGGTGCGGCAACCTGTCAGAGGTTGGGTGCCGGCAATGTGTTTCTGGCGCTTGTATTTGTAATGTATTAAACGTTAGTTATCATTGGTGGCGCAATGGCCACAGCCCCTCCCCTCCTCCGCGCTCTTATTGGTGGCAGCAGCAGCACAGGGGGAGGGCTGGGAACATGGCAGGGCTGAGAGCAGCGCTCTCATGTTCTCTGATACTAGGTTGTGCAGTAGCACAGCCTAGTATCGATAAAAGGCAAATCCCGGTATTGTATCGATACCGGAACAAAAGTATCGACTGGGTATCGAAAGGTCGATACCCGAAACAACCCTACCATAATCTATCAGTGGTGGCTGTGCTTGTGCACTATAGGGAAAAAGCACCGGCCTATGTGCGCTTCCACGGTCCCGGCCACCAGAGAGGCCAGTGCTTTTTCCTACAGTGCGCAAGCACGACCACCACTGAGAGATTACAGGGTGGTCGTAACCATGGAAACAAGCAGTGTACAATGTGATGGAAAAAAATGAATCCAGACAGCAAAGAAAGCAATATGGATAATCACAATACATTAGTAAGTAGATTGTATTAACTTCCTCTACATGATAAATGCCTCTTGCCGAAGTGAGTCAACCTCTAAGTAAAACAGGCAGAAATAGATGCTGGAAGCTGGAAATCACTTTCAATGCTGAGGGCAGGAGCTTCTTCAGGGTCTTGCATAATACATACATGTACCAGAAAAATAAAATGGAGTCACTGCTCAGGTGGTGTCCAAAGGAGCAGCACATCTTGGCACAGACAGGGGGCAGTACAAAACAAAGAGGAGCTACTGAAAAACCTATAAAGGTGCTTTACCAGTGAACTAGCCATGTTGATTGGACCAGAGTCTGAGGCACTCTATGTATTGTATGAGTCTGGTTTCAATTTACGATGGCCTAGAAAAGACCATTGTATCTAGAAGGATCACGGTATTTTTGTAGGGGGTTCTCCTTTAACAAATGACCCATACCAGGGCTCCAGATGGCGACCAAAATGGTCGCCAATGCGACTTAGAATTTACAAATTGCGACTAGACCCGCCACCGCAGCTCTGCCGCTGAATTCAGCGGCGGGGCACAGGAGATGATAGTTCTCTGCCACGCCACCGATGTTCTTCTCAGCAGCGCAGTGGAGAAGGAGTCTCTCCCTCCCCCCGGTGCTGCCGCCGCTGCCAATAAGAAGAGAGACGGGAGGAGGAGGGGAGGGGCTGTGGCACTGCGCCACCAATGTTTATTATACTGGGGTGTTGGGGGGGTGCACTGCGCCACCAATGTTTATTATATTGGGGGGGGGGGCGCACTGCGCCACCAATGTTTATTATACTGGGGTGTTGGGGGGGCGCACTGCGCCACCAATGTTTATTATATTGGGGGAGCGCACTGCGCCACCAATGTTTATCATACTGGGGTGTTGGGGGGCGCACTGCGCCACCAATGTTTATTATATTGACCTTCTACTATGCATTCTGTAATAAAGAATGCTATTATTTTCCCTTATAACCATGTTATAAGGGAAAATAATACAGTGAATAGACTTTCATCCTAGCAACCATGCGTGAAAATCGCACCGCAACGGCACTTGCTTGCGATTTTCACGCAGCCCCATTAACTTCTATGGGGCCTGCGTTGCGTGAAAAACACACAACATAGAGCATGCTGCGATTTTCACGCAACGCACAAGTGATGCGTGAAAATCACCGCTCATGTGCACAGCCCCATAGAAGTGAATGGGTCCGGATTTTGTGCGGGTGCATTCCGGTATTTTGAATGCCAGATCTGGCACTAATACATTCCTATGGGGAAAAATGCTGGATCCGGCATTCAGGCAAATCTTCAGATTTTTTCGCCGGAGATAAAACCGTAGCATGCTGCGGTTTTATCTTTAGCCTGATCAGTCAAAATGACTGAACTGAAGACATCCTGATGCATCCTGAACGGATTACTCTCCATTCAGAATGCTTGGGGATATGCCTGATCAGTTCTTTTCCGGTATTAAGCCCCTAGGACGGAACTCTATGCCGGAAAAGAAAAACGCTAGTGTGAAAGTACCCTAAAATATTAAGTTTAAATCCCCCCTTTCCCAATTTTACATATAAAATATATAAACAATAAATAAATAAACATATTACATAGCGCTGTTCAAACTATAAAATTATTAAAAAATATCTCCTATGCGGTGAGCATTCGCCATTTTTTAGTCACCTTGTCACCCCAAAAAATAGGAGAGGACTGTTCTATTATGGGCCGAATGTTTCATAAAATGCGAAATGCACGCGGCTTTTTTTTTTTGCGCGGTATTGAGTATCGCAATACTTTTCTATGGTGACGAAAGCGAATCAAAATTTTGGTATCAAAACAACCCTACGCCGATCTGATCGGCATAGCGTTGTCACGATACCCAAACTTTGATTCGATTTGGCGACTAAAAATTTGATTTGGCTCCTAAATTTTTCAGTTCAGGAGCCAATGGCTACTAGGTATTTTTTTTAGTCTGGAGCACTGCATACCAACACAGAATTAGAGAAACCAGCATCATTATCTGTCACCTACCACAAGTGGATTGCAGATAATGTCAGCCTAAAATAATAACCAACAAGCAATGGTCAGATGCCAGTGCCAGCCAGGTGATAGAAGACGAGACATCTGCACATCTATACAGGCGCCCTCCTTACCAATGCCTCTGGGAAGCCAGAACATCAATGAATCATTTTTAAAATTAATCATTCCCCTCATGTTCTAACAGTCTTCTGAAAACTGCTTTCATCCCAATCTCTCATAAAACATAAATCAAACCTAAACCTATAGTGTCTATTAGCCGGGACTTACATCAGAGAGCGGCTCAGCGTCAAACTTTGTGGAAAACTGGTGCTAATTAATGGCTCAGACTCATTTTAAGAGCACTCGTTACCATAAAACACATCCTAGAAGAAATAAAGACAAGGATCACAGGGAAGTGCGTCCCCTTCCTCACCTGTAATGCTGCCTGGCACTTGTCTACTAAGCCCTGGATGAGGTAATACTTGGCTTCTGCCATTAATTCCTTGATCTCATGTCTGTTCTTTGGAAGAGCAATGGTGTCGTCTCGAAGATAGTTTAAAATGCTCCCAAAATGTTTTCCACAACGGTCAATGAGGATCCAGCCTGCAAAAGAGAAGTCTGGGAATGACATCAGCTATTGGGACATTTGAGACTTACGATAAACACAAATTAAAGGGAATGTATCAGCAGAAAATCACCCGCTTGTACACTGGCGGCAGCATGCTGTAGTTTGTGTCTGGCTGCCTCTCGGCATGTTTGCACACATAGGCTAGCGTTAGTACGGATCCGGCAGGCGGTTCCCCTACCGCAACAGCCTGCCGGACTCTGCTAGTGTAAATGTGAAAATAGTTTTAAATAATTTTTGATGATGTTGTTTTTAATTTTCCATGGCACTTTTTATAAACTAAAACCAAAAATTTTACAGTTTTCGCACTGGCTACTGTGTCTAATAACTGGCGCCACTTCTTGATCTGTACAGATGACTTTACTGCAGTTACTGCTTATCCATCATTCTAATCCTGCCTGTAATGATAAGGAGATATCACCTCTGTGTATAGATAACAGGGCGCTGGAAAAGAATAGAAAGTGCCGACACCCGACCCTTCAAAGAACTAAGGGCTAAACCAAGGTCCAACCCTGATTGTAGAAAGGATAGGACCGTGGGGAGAGAAAAACGAAGTGGGGGGGGGGTGTTCCGGATTTCATAGAAGCCCAGGAAGGACCTCTGGGTCCTGTAATAGATCCTGGACGATGCAGACTTCCTGGCCTGAATCGTAGTGCAGATGACATCCGCCGAAATACCTCTTTGCGTCAGAATGGCTGTTTCAATAGCCATGCTGTCAAACGAAGAGACTTTAAATGCTGATAGAAGACCGGACCATGCGAAAGAAGGTAGTCTCTGAGTGCCAGTGACCAAGGTATGTCTCCTAGAAGGAGAACGAGGTCGGCGTACCACGCGCGACAGGGCCAAACCGGGGCGACTAAGATCATCGGAATGCCCTCCATCCTGATCTTCCGTAGAACCCTGGGTAGGAGGGGGAAGGGGGGGGGGAAACACTTAGAGGGAGAACCCCTGCCAAGGGGAGATCAGAGCATCCACCCTGCAAGCTTCCGGATCTCTTGCTCGGGAGAGAAAGGTGGGAAGCTTTTGATTGAGTATTGAGGCCTTCAAGTCCACGTCCGGGGCGACCCCAACGCAGACAGATCGCTTCGAACACCTCCGGTTGCAGGGACCACTCGCCCGGATCTATTGTCGTCCTGCTGAGGAAGTCCGCAGTCCAGTTCTCTACACCCGGGATATACTGTAGATTGCTGAAATTGCCGGTACGTGGGCCTCCGCCCACCGCAAGATCTTGGCAGATTCCTGCATCACCGCGAAGCTGCGCGTTCCCCCCTGGTGGTTGATGTACGCCACCGCTGTGGCGTAGTCCGACTGGACTCTGACCGGTCGACCCCTTAGGAGATGGGTCCAGTGCCGGAGGGATAAAAGAATCACCCTGAGCTCCAGGACATTGATTGGAAGCTTGGACTCCGACCGAGACCATGTGCCTTGGACTATCCTGGGAAGAAAGACTCCTCCCCAACCTTGCAGACTGGCGTCGGTGGTAACAACCGTCCAGGACATTGGAAGGAAGGACCTTCCCAGAACTGGAACCGACAGCCACCAACAGAGGGACGATCTCACCTGAGAAGAGAGGCGGATGGGACAGTCCAGACTCTCGGATGATTTGTCCCAGGAGGACAGGATCGCTCTCTGGAACGTGCGAGAGAGGAACTGGGCAAAGGGAATCGCCTCGAAACAGGCGACCATCTTCCCTAACGTTTTCATGCAGAGGCGAATGAACGGGAGTCTGCAGTTAAGAAGAAATCTCACGGAGCGATGTAAAGCCAGGTGCTTGTCCGGGGGAAGGCGAACCTGTGCCGCTTCCATGTCCAGAAGCATACCCAGAAACACAAGTTGTCTGGAGGGAGTCGGAGATTATTTCTGAAGATTGACCAGCCACCCGAAGCGTGCAAGGGCTTCCAGCGTAATTTCTACGCTGCTCGACACTTGAGCGAAAGAGGGAGCCTTGATGAGGAGGTCCTCCAGATAAGGCATAAGGAAGATGCCTCTGGAACAGAGCAGGGAGAGAAGAGGGGCCAAAATTTTGGTGAAGACCCGAGGCGCAGTCGCCAGTCCGAATGGAAGGGCGACAAACTGGTAATGATAGTCTCCAATTGCAAACCTCAGGAAGCGCTGATGGCTCCGCGCGATGGGGACATGAAGATATGCATCCTGGATATCTACAGCCGTAAGGAATTCCCCCCGTTCCAAAGAAGCAATTACGGAACGAAGGGATTCCATCTGAAACCGCTGGAGGCGGAGGAACCTGTTCAGCAGTTTGAGGTCCAGGATTGGGCGCACAGAGCCCTCCTTTTTGGGGACCACAAAAAGGTTGGAGTAGAACCCCTTGAACCTCTCAGCTGGGGGAACAGGAGAGATTACTCCTCGGTCCAGGAGGGACTGAATGGCCTGGGAGAAGGTGGCCGCCCGCTTGAGGTCCCGTGGAGGACGGGATTGAAAAAAACCTGTTTGGGGGAGGGACGAGAACTCGATCGCATACCCTGAAGATACAATTTTGAGTGCCCAAGCGTCTGAGACGTGGGTCCGCCAGACGTCCTGGAAGAGGAGGAGGCGGCCCCCCACCCTGTTGGGAGGGGGCGAGCCTTCAGGCTGAGGATTGCTTAGCCGCGAAAGGTCGAGCGGTCTGAGTCCTGGGACGCCCACGTGGACACACAATCTGCTGGGAATGGATATAAAACATCCAGCTTTTTAGGGGTGGAAAAGCGCATGTCACGGATGGCAGCAATGAGGCTATCTACAGTGGAGGCCAACTTGGAAGGCTGCTCCGTATTCATGTCCAAATCAGAATTCCCTACCTCCCCTTCAGACGGCACGTCCCCAGGGAAAGAAAAACCTGAGTGAGATCTTACACGAGGTGGAGAGGGAGATGCGTCTGAGGAGGAAACATGTCCTGCTCTAGGATGCTTTTGTGATTGCCGTGTACTGACGGGTTCACCAGAGGGAAGTGACCTGGGTGGGGGGGGGGGAGGGGGTCACCCGAGCAAGAAGCTCTGGAGGGTGCATTCGAGGGAGGTGCGGCCTGCGCTGGTGGCGGATTCTTATCCAAGCAACCCACTATAGATAGGGTGGATTGGGAGATTTTAGAGAGGTTTTCTACCGCCTGAGAGAGAGTTCTGGCCCAATTCGGGAACTCAGATACCAGAGGGGAAGGCAGAAGTACGGGCTGAAGAAGGGGCCCCTGCCTGGATGCCTGACAAGCAGTGCAGACAGAATCTGGTTGCCCACAAGGGAATTTTGCCTGACACATGGAGCAGGCATAAATGGACAGCTATTGGCAGCTTAGGATGAGCACCCGTGGGATCAGACATGATTGTCACCCAGGAGAAAAATAAAATAAAATAAAAAAACACACCTCGAGGCTGGAGAGGGTACGGTGACCTGAGGAGAGAAGGGACAAGAGTTCCTACCAGAGCCAGGAAAACGAGCGCCGCCGAAGGATGATGCCCGCCTAAGAGCTTCCTGTCCCGCGATAATCCACTCCACCTCAGGCTTAGTAGTGTTGACTCAGCGCGCGCGCCCGTCCTGTAACCCTTGCAGCGTCGCACGTCCTGTAAACCCTGCACATCATCGTTCTCTGCCGGAGAATGCGACCACACTCCGCCAGCTGGCTGCCCTCTGGAGGGCCGATGCGGTAAATGGGAGACCGGGGCGCCCAGAGACACGGTCCCACCCCCTCCCAACCAGAATGCCTCTCAAAAAGATCACCCCCCGCCGGCCGAGTCACGCAGGAGACCGGAGTGTGCCTCTTCCGGGTGGGGGTTGAAAGCTGGGAGCAGGCATTACTTATCTGTCCTTCCGCCATCTTCACCCTTCTTCTGCTCCAGCAGGGTCACCTCTTCAGGTTACTGGCAACGTAGTGGCAGGACACTGGAAGAGGGACTTGGATAGGTGACCCTTCTGCTGGCGGGATGCAGGGGAGTGAGACTGCCCTGGTCAACCTCGTCTTCTTGTGGGGGAGGACGCCTAAATAAAAACAGATTTAGGCCGCCTTCACACGACCGCTCCGTGTTTTGCGGTCAGCAAATTGTAGGTCCGCAACACACGGATACAGCTCATTAGCATTCCGCAATTTTCGGAACGGAACGGGCTACCCATTATAGAAATGCCTATTCTTGTCCGCAATTGTGGACAAGAATAGGACATGCTCTATATTTTTTTGTGGGGCCGTGGAATGGAACAACGGATGCGGACAGCACACGGAGTGCTATCCGCGTCTTTTGAAATTAATGGGTCTGTACCCGTTATGCAAAATTGCGGAACGGATGCGGACTCATTCATACGGTTGTGTGAATGAGCCCTTAAAAAAAGGAGACGTGCTACTATCTGATTTCAACTGGAAGATAAAAATGTTGGTGAAACATTTCCTTTAAGTCTGAATTTAAAATAGTCATATTACCCCCCACTCATATTTTATGAAAGTGAACACCTGGCATGTGGTGAAAATGCCACCCATCACTTATCAATCATAGATCATAGACACCTTCATGCAATTTTGCATCAAAGTGTAACATTTTGTGGCTAAAAGTCTGACCGAGGCAGAACCTTAGATGCACAACAGCAACTAAAAGTAAAACTATAAGTCCAAGATGTGCAGAGTTCATACGTGCAACTTGTGCATATGCACCAATCGTCACATACTCACCAAAATAAACCTAAAACCTTCATGTTCCAGACGCCAGCATTTGAGTCATAGAGTTGACAAGTTTGCCGATTAGGTGAAAGGTTAGACATGACCCTGCTCATCTTTTCACGACCCATTAGGAAAAAAGACCCTCCCCTAAAAAATGTCTACTCTGATTGGTAGGAGGGTTTATAACATGAAGAAGAGCTCCTGTATTGTGCTTCCCCAGAGCCACAGCATCAGGCTGTGACCTTCCTTCTGTCACGTGCAAATGTCACTTGTCCCTCTCACCCCTCCTGTACACAAACAGAAGGTAAAACTTCCTTCAAATAACTGCTGTGCCCTGAACATCACACCTAAAATATGGAGCCTGGCATCATTTCAAAGCCAACGTTCTGGGCACTTGGATTCTATTTGCGGGAAGTCATGCATGATATATTGCATGCACACTTAGGCCCCTTTCACACGGGCGAGTATTCCGCGCGGATGCGATGCGTGAGTTGAACGCATTGCACCCGCACTGAATACCGACCCATTCATTTCTATGGGGCTGTTCACATGAGCGGTGATTTTCACGCATCACTTGTGCGTTGCGTGAAAATTGCAGCATCCTCTATTTTGTGCGTTTTTCACGTAACGCAGGCCCCATAGAAATGAATGGGGTTGTGTGAAAATCGCAAGCATCCGTAAGCAAGTGCGGATGCGGTGCGATTTTCACGCACGGTTGCTAGGAGACGATCGGGATGGAGACCCGATCATTATTATTTTCCCTTATAACATGGTTATAAGGGAAAATAATAGCATTCTGAATACAGAATGCATAGTAAAATAGCACTGGAGGGGTTAAAAAAAAAAATAATAATTAAACTCACCTTAATCCACTTGATCTTTTACCATGGTGATAGATCATGTGATGACCGGAGTGACGTCACCACAGGTCCTGTTCCTACAATCAGTAAAGAAGGAGACAGAAGGAGATGCCGGATGCGCGATCAAGTGGATTAAGGTGAGTTAAATTATTATTATTATTTTTTTAACCCCTCCAGCGCTATTTTACTTTGCATTCTGTATTCAGAATGCTATTATTTTCCCTTATAACCATGTTATAAGGGAAAATAATACAATCTACAGAACACCGATCCCAAGCCCGAACTTCTGTGAAGAAGTTCGGGTTTGGGTACCAAACATGCGCGATTTTTCTCACGCGAGTGCAAAACGCATTACAATGTTTTGCACTCGCGCGGAAAAATCGCGCATGTTCCTGCAACGCACCCGCACCTTTTCCCGCAACGCCCGTCTGAAAGAGGCCTTAGAAATGAAAGGGTTAAAGGGCGTGTCTTTTTTTTTTTTTTACCTTTTACACAATGTTATTCTAAGTTGTTTTTTTTTTTATGACATTACTTAATTAGCAGTAAGTCTGTATTATAGCCCAGAGCAGCAATCACAATTCTGCAGGATACAGTGCTAGAATCTCCTCTTATTCCTTTCTGTTTCAATATCCGCACAGAGCCCGGTCTGGTGATTTGTATTCTGATAAATGGAGTCTGACAAATAATCCACTAAATTATGAGAATTATGAGCATGCAGTTCTGCTGGCGGCATACAAAGCTCCACCGATGGGTGTGATGCATCTCATGCTGACCTAGGCTCACTCTGAATAGACACAAAGGGAAAATAATGTTCTAAGTACTATGTAAAATGGAATTTCATCCCAATCCCTTCACTCAGCTCAAACAATATGGAACAATATGGCCCCGCAGCCGGACACCTTTGCTGTAGCGGGTCATAATTTCAGGAGAAATTTTATTTGCCGCGAAGCCGAATTTCCTTATGCTTCGTGGTAATGAATAGGGTTTCCCTGAAATGGTGGTAAAAAAAATAAAAAATAATCATACTTACCTCAACCATTTGAGCACGAAGAGGCCACCACAGCCATCTTGCTTGAAGATCCCACGTGAAATCTAATGCGCGGTGACGTATGATGTCACCACGCCAGCCAACGTGATTCACGCTGTGTGCGACATTTCACGCTGGATCTTCAAGCAAGATAGCCACGGCGGCCTCTTTGTGCTCAAATGTATAAGGAACCCCTTTAACTTTCAACTGCAACACCCCTACATCTGTAATAATGGCAGCGAGCACTGCTGCGGAGTGTGTGTCATGTGACCCATTTCCAAGCTGTTAACTCGCTGAGCGGGATCACGTGATTCTACTGAAGCAAGTCATTTTTCTTTTCAGGCCCCTCCCCCTTTTTTTTTTTTTTTTGGGGGGGGCTATTGAGAGGATGCAATAAAACTCGCTAGAACAGGTCTAGTATGGTTTGCTGGGATTAAAAGATATCTCATCGTGAAGAATTCTCTATAGATTTTTCTGGTTAACAAATATAAATCCAAGTTTTTGAAACAATTTTGTCTTTTTTTTGGCTATAAAAAAAACCCAAAACTTTATACGCAGCTCTCAATTATGAACAGTACATAGCATTAAAATTAAAGGGATTATCCGAGCTACGGATCCTGATGAGTCATTCACAGTATAGATCATCAATATCAGATTGTTAGGGGTCCGACAACCGGCACCCCCACCGATCAGTTGTTTCAGGGCCGCCACAGCGCTGGAAACTATTCAGTGGATGGAGGGCAGCAGAAGGCTTTGTCCACTGTGCAGTTTCCAGTTTCGGTGTACTGCACTTTAATGGGAGCTAAGCTGCAGTACCCCAGCACAGCCTCTGCACAGTGTATGGCGCTGTCTGCTTACAGCTCTGTACACTGCATAAGGCTACTTTCACACTTGAGGTAGCCTTTTCTGGCAGGCTGTTCTGGTGGAGGAACAGCCTGCCGGATCGGTGCTAACACTAACCCACCGTGCTGCCGGAGGTCCGGCCGCAGCACGGCGAACATGCCGAGAAGCGGCCGGACAAAAGCTACAGCATGCGTTGGTTTTTTTATCCAGCCGCCTCTCAACTCGTTTGATGTGCTGCGGCCGGACCTCCGGCCGCCCCCATTATAGTGAATGGGGCCAGAGCGGACTTCCAGTGGCACGGTGAGCTAGCGTTAGCATGGATCCGGCAGGCTTTTCCCCCTTCCGGAACAGCCTGCCAGCCCTGCTACCGCAATTGTGAAAGTAGCCTATCTTACAGCACTGCGGCTGCCCGAAACATCTGAATTGTGGAGGTGCCGGGTGTTGGACCCCCAAGAGTCTGATACTGATGACCTATCCTAAGGTCCTGAAAAATCCCTTTAAATCCAGAAGAATCATTAGTTAACCAGATCAGGGATGCTTTAGACATTATTTAGACTTAGGGCTCATACACACGAACATATTTTTTTCCGTCTCCGTTCCATCTTTTTTGCAGCCCGTATGCGGAAGCATCCATTTCAATGGGGCCACAAAATAAACGAAAAATGACTCTGCGTGCATTCTGTTTCCCTATGTGCGCTCCACAAAAAAATAGAACATGTCTGATTCTTGTCAGTTTTGCGGAGTAGGACAGGCATTGTTACAATGGATCCGCAGAAAAACGGATGTAACACAGACATCACATGGTTGTCATCCTTTTTTTGGGGCGGACCGCAAAATACATACGGTCGTGTGCATGAGCTCTTTTAGACATTTGCATCTTTGTAAAATCCAGTCTTGACTGGTCACACAGAACAGAGAGGCACCGATTCCACCAACTTGAATGGAAATGATCTCACCTTCCTTGTCTGTCAGAACCTCCATCCGGCCGCTGAACATTGCCTTCAGCATAGTGTCATGTCTCGTCAGGACCTGCACTGTGGTGTAGTACAAAGATCCTCCCACGTTCAGCCGCACGTATTTGTTCCCAAGGCAGCCCCCTCTGAAGCTGTAGGTTTTAGGTTTGGCCCCCGAAGCGGGGCACATAGCCGTCAGACAAGTGTCGCCGGACATCTCTCGCTGCAGATAGACAATGACTCTGCACACAGTGGGCTTCACGTGTGCCGCCGTGGTGGGAGGGTGCGAGAGGAAGACACTCCCTGCTTAGCAGGAAGGAGACGCCTGCTAACTGGTCCGAAAACCTGAAAAGGAAATAGAAATGAAGAGATATTCATATAATGGTCAACTGTAGTGAGCACAAGTTCAACAGGATTGGCCACAAAAATGCCGGCTCGGATGCGGACCCAAACCACGGTCGTGTGCCTGAGGCCTAAGAATGGCGCCGAGGATGCAAGAAACATTTCTACTATCCCCTAAAAACACCGCACTGATAAACAATAAAAAAATCATGTTATACTCTACCAATAAAATGAGGGCTGTAAGTAGTCATAAAAAAGGTTGCCTGC
This sequence comes from Bufo bufo, assembly GCF_905171765.1. NCBI lineage: Eukaryota > Metazoa > Chordata > Amphibia > Anura > Bufonidae > Bufo > Bufo bufo. The sequence continues at coordinate 119,372,185 of NC_053391.1, forward strand.
GATAAAGTGGCTCACGTATACTAATGCAGTACGGTATATAAAAGGTATGGCTGCACGGCAACATGTGTCGTGTGACATTTCATATAATGTATCTCAATAGTGTCGCGATCGCGACAGGAGCTGAGACTTGTGGTGCCCACACATCATGGGGTCAGGAGCTGAGACTTGTGGTGCCCACACATCATGGGGTCAGGAGCTGAGACTTGTGGTGCCCACACATCATGGGGTCGGGAGCTGAGACTTGTGGTGCCCACACATCATGGGGTCGGGAGCTGAGACTTGTGGTGCCCACACATCATGGGGTCGGGAGCTGAGACTTGTGGTGCCCACACATCATGGGGTCGGGAGCTGAGACTTGTGGTGCCCACACATCATGGGGTCGGGAGCTGAGACTTGTGGTGCCCACACATCATGGGGTCGGGAGCTGAGACTTGTGGTGCCCACACATCATGGGGTCGGGAGCTGAGACTTGTGGTGCCCACACATCATGGGGTCGGGAGCTGAGACTTGTGGTGCCCACACATCATGGGGTCAGGAGCTGAGACTTGTGGTGCCCACACATCATGGGGTCAGGAGCAGAGACTTGTGGTGCCCACAAATCATGGGGTCAGGAGCCGAGACTTGTGGTGCCCACACATCATGGGGTCAGAAGCCGAGACTTGTGGTGTCCACACATCATGGGGTCAGGAGCCCAGACTTGTGGTGCCCACACATCATGGGGTCAGGAGCTGAGACTTGTGGTGCCCACACATCATGGGGTCAGGAGCTGAGACCTGTGGTGCCACAGGAAAAGGTTCTGAGGCAGCAATCTATTTTGTTACTGTTGGGTATCACCAGTTTTATGCACTTTATGCCACTTTCACATAGTCAGTGTTTAATCAGTGATTTCCGTCAGTTATTGGGAGCCGAAACCAGGTGTGGGTCAGAAACCCAGAACATGTGCAGATCCTTCCATTATACTTTATGCCTGTGTAGCCTCCACTCCTGTTCTTGCCTCAATAACTGATGGAAATCACTGACTGTGAATGCGGCCTTACGTGGACATCTGAGACTCTCTAATCCCAAGAACTGGGAGTCTGATGGAGAACTGACTGTCATCCTTCATGGCCCGGCAGATATGGACACGCTCGTATATCCTGGGGGTAAAGCAGCACAGGATGGATGATATGTGAATTCTGTGTAACCTCCATGTGCTTCCTCCCAGCACCAGAAGTGTGGTTGGGTTCATGGCCTCCAGCTATCCGAGCTGCTCACGTAGAGCCGTTCACTGGTGACGGAAACAGGATGACAGATAGTCTGTGATTTCCAGGACTTACTTTTAGCACAAGATCCGGTCCCACAGTTTATAGGAAATGAGCTCACGATGCTTGGCAGTGATGTTCCTGCGGGCACAGGGGAGCATGTGCATCCTTCCATGCCCTCTAGAGAAATGGTAACGTGCCCAGGTATCTGTTCTGGGAACACTGAGGCCTCCTTCAGCAGTGATACAGAACTCGTTGGCAGCCAAAAACTGACTGGGTTCTCTTAGTTTTCAGCTTTTTTTTTTTTGTCCACGGATGTCAAAAATGGAATGTACATTTTTTTTTTCCATTAACAATTTTGTAAAAACTTCAGTAAAAAAAAAAAAAAAACTCAGGAAAACCCCTTTAAACGCATGATATACCCATAAATGTGGGATGGGAGGGTTGTCAGCTGGACCAGGTCATCCACATCGGAAGACAAACAAAAAGATGAGAGAATGCAGAGGAGGAATCCAGTGAAAAAGACCTTATGGCCCTAGGACCGTATTTTCGGTTCGTATCTTCATTTTTTTGCAGATCGCGCACAGACCCATTGACTTCTATGGATTTGTGCTGGCCACAAATTATGGAATCTATTCTCCGTTTTGCGGGCAAGAATAAGCTTTTTTTTTTACGGTGGGTCCTGCAAAAATTGCGAGATGCCCATGGACCACATCCGTCCCGGTATTTTACGGATCTGTAGTTTGCAGACTCCTCTCTTAACAGATGAAAGCAGCTTCACGCTAAGCACATGTTTCAGACGTGAAATAGTCTGGAGATGCCGTGGTGAACGTTACGCTGCCTCCAGCATGATCCAGTATGACCAGTTTGGTAGTTGGGTCAGTGATGGTCTAGGGGGGGCATACCCTTAGGTTGTGGCTTCTACGTGATAGCCGGGATAGATGGACCTGGCTTGATCTAGATCTGCTGTAACCCTTAGGCCCCTTTCACACGGGCGAGTATTCCGCACGGATGCAATGCGTGAGTTGAACGCATTGCACCCGCACTGAATCCTGACCCATTCATTTCTATGGGGCTGTTCACATGGGCGGTGATTTTCACGCATCACTTGTGCGTTGCGTGAAAATCGCAGCATGCTCCTCTTTGTGCGTTTTTAACGTAACGCAGGCCCCATAGAACTGAATGGGGTTGCGTGAAAATCGCAAGCATCAGCAAGCAAGTGCGGATGCGGTCCGATTTTCACGCACGGTTGCTAGGAGACGATCGGGATGGGGACCCGATCATTATTATTTTCCCTGATAACATGGTTATCAGGGAAAATAATAGCATTCTGAATACAGAATGCATAGTAAAATAGGGCTGGAGGGGTTAAAAAAATAAAATAAAAAAATAAATAAAATTAAACTCACCTTAGTCCACTTGCTCGCGCAGCCCGGCATCTCTTCTGTCTCCTTCTTTGCTGATTGCAGGAAAAGGACCTTGTGGTGACGTCACTCTGGTCATCACATGGTCCGTCACATGATCTTTTACCATGGTGATGGATCATGTGATGACCGGAGTGACGTCACCACAGGTCCTTTCCCTGCAATCAGCAAAGAAGACAGAAGAGAAGCCGGGCTGCGCGAGCAAGTGGACTAAGGTGAGTTTAATTATTTTTATTTATTTTTTTAACCCCTCCAGCCCTATTGTACTATGCATTCTGTATTCAGAATGCTATTATTTTCCCTTATAACCATGTTATGAGGGAAAATAATACAATCTACAGAACACCGATCCAAAGCCCGAACTTCTGTGAAGAAGTTCGGGTACCAATTCCAAACATGCGCAATTTTTCTCACGCGAGTGCAAAACGCATTACAATGTTTTGCACTCGCGCGGAAAAATCGTGCATGCTCCCGCAACGCCCGCGTGAAAGAGGCCTTAGGGTACAGCTACATGGCGACATTTCATACAAAGTTTTTCAGTGGGGTCATACTGCGACCGCGATGTGTGGGCACCACACAAGTCTCAGCTCCTGACCCCATGATGTGTGGGCACCACACAAGTCTCAGCTCCTGACCCCATGATGTGTGGGCACCACACAAGTCTCAGCTCCTGACCCCATGATGTGTGGGCACCACACAAGTCTCAGCTCCTGACCCCATGATGTGTGGGCACCACACAAGTCTCAGCTCCTGACCCCATGATGTGTGGGCACCACACAAGTCTCAGCTCCTGACCCCATGATGTGTGGGCACCACACAAGTCTCAGCTCCTGACCCCATGATGTGTGGGCACCACACAAGTCTCAGCTCCTGACCCCATGATGTGTGGGCACCACACAAGTCTCAGCTCCTGACCCCATGATGTGTGGGCACCACACAAGTCTCAGCTCCTGACCCCATGATGTGTGGGCACCACACAAGTCTCAGCTCCTGACCCCATGATGTGTGGGCACCACACAAGTCTCAGCTCCTGACCCCATGATGTGTGGGCACCACACAAGTCTCAGCTCCTGACCCCATGATGTGTGGGCACCACAAGTCTCAGCTCCTGACCCCTTGATGTGTGGGCACCACAAGTCTCAGCTCCTGACCCCATGATGTGTGGGCACCACAAGTCTCAGCTCATGACCCCATGATGTGTGGACACCACAAGTCTCAGCTCCTGCCCCCATGATGTGTGGGCACCACAAGTCTCAGCTCCTGACCCCATGATGTGTGGGCACCACAAGTCTCAGCTCCTGACCCCATGATGTGTGGGCACCACAAGTCTCAGCTCCTGACCCCATGATGTGTGGGCACCACAAGTCTCAGCTCCTGACCCCATGATGTGTGGGCACCACAAGTCTCAGCTCCTGACCCCATGATGTGTGGGCACCACAAGTCTCAGCTCCTGCCCTATGTGTGGTCACCACAAATGAGTCTCAGCCCCTCCCATGCATCAGCTGCGCACCACAAGTCTCAGCGTCTCTCTTCCCTCTTGCTCCTCACTAGCACTGAAAGCCCCTGACACACACCTGACGCCCCGGGCCGCCGCCGCTTCTTCTCTCACTTCTCCCGAGTTTCTCCCATCTCTTTCCAGAAGAATGAAGTCACTTCCGACACCAGTTGTCCCAGTAACTCCACTGGAACAGGGAACTAGTCGCTTCGCGCTGCTCTATGGGACCTGTAGTCCTGTCATACAACATTGCCCCGCCTACTGTAATGCTTACCTATCTCTCCTCATATCGTCATCAGCACACACAAAACTACAAGTCCCACAAGTCCCTCGGGGTCACTGTGCGCTGGGGCGAGGCGTCACTTCTCTAATAAACCTGCCGTCATTAGCGTTCTGTCAACGTGTTCTCGGCGTAAATATCAGGACACCACCAGCCTCGGCTTATTAATATGACGTCTGACAGGAGAACCATACAGCACGGGCACGGTGCCCTCACATAAGATGGCTGCCGGGCGATAGTACTTCCGCATCATCTCTATGGTGCCAGGAGTGTGTACCAGGAAGTGAAGTCAGTAAACACTAGCCGGCTGTCTCCGTGGCAGCCGGGGTCGGAGGAGGGAAGTGGATCGTTTCGGACAGCTGTGAGATCAGGTAACGCTGTAGTCTGACTGCTCCTCTATGTGATTGCGTTCTTTGTTATCAGCCATTTCAGGCAGGGGGTTGCTGCCAGTGGTGGTCTTCAGTGGATGCTCCGGAGAAATGTTTGTCTTTAGGAAACAGTTGAGCCACTCTTCACAGCTTAGCACAGGAGGTGCCATAGATGCCAGTCCAGCCTCTGGGTGGCACAGAACTCCCATAGAAATGAATGGAGAGAGCTGTGCATCTTCACTCTGGATGCTGCCGCCTGACCAGGTAGGATGAGGCGAGGGGGACCCCAGTATTGGAGAAAGGTGCGGCTGCAAGGGGGAGGACTCACATCTATCATACATTTATGGCAACTCCTGTGGTTATGACATAAATGTCTACTATTGGAATATCTCTTTATTCAGATCATCAATCAAAGACAGGTCCCAGCAGCAGATTTCTAGAGAACTGCTGCCTAATGTTAAGGGGGTCCCATAGTAACCTCGTGTCAGTAAGAGAAGGTATGAGCAGGAGGGGGCTGGTATAGGGTCTATGGTTGTGCCCCTGCTAGCGGCTGTAACAGGATGATATCACAGAGCAGTGATTGGGAGTGAGGATCTTCGTTCCACTCGGAATCTTGGATGAATGATCACTAGCACTTTCTTGCTGGCAGGGATTTATATGCCCCATAGACCGTTGGGTCAGGCGACAAGTGCTGATCAGCCTGATAATCTTCCCATGTACATGGGCCTTAAAGGGGTATTCCAGCTTTATAGAACTTGTTACATTTGGCCAGTATTGCACCCTACCCAAACAAAGAAGTCCACTCGCCTGTTGCCCGCTTCCGGTGCAGAGGTTCCTCTCCGCAAGGTCTCTGGTCCCAGGTCTGTAGACATCTGGATAGGGTCACGTGCGCCACTGCGGTCAATTACTGGCCTCAGCAGTGACGTGACATGTGACTTGGTGTTTGGGAAGACCCACACGACCCTGTTCAGATGTGTACGTGTCTTGGACTGGAAGAATTCCGGAGGCCTGTTTCACACTCCCATTATTGTTTTCTGGTATTGGGATCGGGCAGAGGATGTCAAAACCAGAAAAAAAAGTTTCCGTTTAGTTGTCATGCATTCTGAATAGAAAGAGATCTGTTCAGGATGTCGACCGTTACGGCAGCGTCCATTTTGTGACCGGACACAAAACCGCTGCAAGCTGCAGTTTTGTGTCCGGTCATAGAAATGGAAAAAACGGATCCGGCACTGAAAACAATGTAAGTCAATGGTGACGGATCCGTTCCTAAAAAAAACGGATTCCTTACCCATTGACTTTCAATGTATTTAGCGACAGATCTGGTTTGATCAAATGCAGCTTTTACAGAAATGCAGTGAATCACTGGTCACCAGTTAGGTTACGGCGAAACCAGAACTGTCGTTGTACAATGTTGTGCGACCGAAAAATTTGTAGGATTTGTCTGCAACTTTTTGTTCCAGCTCCCCTCATTCTAGTGATCGATGGGGGTCTCAGCAGTCAGATCTCCAGCGATACAAACTTCAGGTCCGCAAAACACAGGCACTGGTTGTGTGAACTCCGCATCAAGGTGCCGACTCATTGACTTCAGTGGGTCCACGATCCGCAAGATGTGGTGAAGGACGAGACAAGTTGAGACATGCCATTTCTTTTGCAGTGTGGAGGTGCAGACCTGAAAGCCCTTCCTTGGGCTTCTGGGTCTGTTACTCTGCACCGCAAAAGAAAGAACATGTCCTATCTTTCGCCACATCTTGCAGATCGTGGACCCACTGAAGTCAATGGGTCTGCACTGGGATGCGGAGTTCACACGGCCAGTGCCCGTGTTTTGCGGACCTGCGGTTTGAATGGGTCCGTGATCCGTCCACACCGCAAAAAAATAGAACATGCACAGCAGCTCCAGATTGTGGACCCATTCAAGTGAATGGGTCCGCATCCGTGATGTGGGGATCACACGGTCGGTGCCCGTGTATTGCGGGCCGCAATACGGCCACAGCCGGGCAACGGTCGTGTGCATGAGCCCTAATAGAGAGGGGTTTTTCGTATTGAGAAAAGCTCTTTCATTCCATTCATGTGATTCTGTCTATGGCTTGGTATGAATTAGACACAGGGATTGTGGAGGGTGTACCCTGGCAGCAGTGGGTACAGCTGGCTGTGCCGCCCTTTATTCCCAGTCTTATCTGTGTACACTAGGCACACAACTTTTATCTACAGCCGTTGAGAGAGCCTGGAAATAAAGGCAGCTGTACATCCGGGTATTCACAAAGTTACCAGAGCTTAATTACAGTATAAAAGTGTCCAATATTCTTATGTTTCAGTCCCATGTTGTCTTCAAAATCCTTGTTTGCTGTCAGTGAATGGAAACCTTTAGGGGCAAAATTTTCAAGCATGGCACTTAAGAATTCTGGCTTCAAAAAGTCTCAAAATAGGACCTTTGTGATTTTTTTTGGGGGGGGGGCTACGGTAATTTGAGCAAAAAGATGCAACTTTTAGCATTTTTACACCACTCGCTCCAGTTTGGGAAAGTGGGCATAGTTAGGTTGTCGAACTGATTTTATGCCGGGTTTATTAACTGGGACTTTCCAAAAAGTTGGATTATACAGTAATGCTGCCTCCCGCAAAACTGACTTAAAAGTTTAGCCATCATGATATAGTCAGTGGCTTAAAAGGGTTATCTCGTCGGAGGCATTGGTGGCATATCGCTAGGATATGCCGCCAATCTCAGCAAGGTCTAGGTCCCAAATTTGGGACCCCCAAAGTGAGTGGAGAGCAGCAACGCATGTGTGCCCACCCTCCATTCATTTTCTGTCCTTTGTTGTTTTTTACTTTCGGGGACCTGTTCTGGAGATGGGCACATAGATGTGGGTCCCAGAGGTGGGACCTCCACCAATCGGACATTGTGATGACCTCGTTAAGACGTCATAATGAGTTTTCTACCAATGTATCCATTGGACAATCCTCTGTGAGCTGTATACAGCAGGAGCACAGATTTCTCCCCACTCATGATGCATTGTATCGGGCTGAGCCCAGGCGCTCGCAGAGGATTGTCGGACCTCCGGTGTGCCTAGAAGACCACTCATTTCTCCTCATTTACAGCAGCAATGGCTAAAGACTCGCTATCCGACGCTGGGTTGCACTTCGATGAGCTCAACAAGCTCCGCATCTTGGATCCGGATGTCTCTCAGCAAACCACAGAGCTGAAAGAGGAATGCAGGGAATTTGTAGAAAGTAAGTCACATTCTAGGATTCTTTTCAAGAACTCTGCTTGCTATCTGTGAATGAATGGAGACATTTACGTCCTGAGGCAGTAAACTTTTTGCAGATGTAATACTGCTCAGGACTGAGGGTTTGCAACACTGTATCTAGTGTAGATAACCATTTTTATCAACATCCTTTTACAGTGCCTTGAAAAAGTATTCATACCCCTTGAACTTTTCCACATTTTTTTCATGTTACACCCACAACCTTAAAGGGGTATTCTCATCTTAATGATCACTGTTAAATCTGTTAATGATTTGACAGTAATCATTTTTCTAAATACATTTTATTACCCAATTCCCACCCTTTTTTAGAAAATAAGTCCCCTCTTACCTGATGTTGTCTTTGGTCTCCCCTGGTTACGGCCACCACTCCTGTCGAATCCCGCGAACGCGCACGCCGGCTCTGTACTATACAGGCCAGGAATAAGTCACCATGGCACATGCGCGGCGGCGTGCGCGTTCAGGAAATTGCCCGGCCGGGAGAAAATCTTCAGTCTTCTGCGCAAGCGCAGCCCGGCCGGGAAAAGAATCCAGGAAGTGAACGTCGCGCTCAAGGAAGGTAAGCTTAGGATATTTTTTTTTATAACCTAACCCTGCTTTGCACTTCTCCACAACTTTATCCCTGACCTGTCTGGCGTGTTCCTTTATTTTCATGATGCAGTTTGATCGCTAATGTTCTCTAACAAACCTCTGAGGCCTTCACAGAAAAGCTATACTGAGAATAAATTGCACACAGGTGGACTCTATTTACTAATTAGGGGACTTCTGAAGGCAATGGGTCACACTGGATTTTATTCAGGGATATCAGAGTGCAGGGGGCTGAAAACAAATGCACGCCACACTTTCAGATTTTTATTTATTAAACATTTTGATACCACATTTCATTTTCTTTTCACTTCACACATACTTGGTACTTTGTGTTGGTCTATCACATGAAATCCCAATTAAGGGCTCTTTCACACTTGCGTTGTCCGGATCCGGCGTGTACTCCATTTGCCGGAATTACACGCCGGATCCGGAAAAACGCAAGTGAACTGAAAGCATTTGAAGACGGATCCGTGTTACTATGGCAGCCAGGACGCTATTAAAGTCCTGGTTGCCATAGTAGTAGTGGGGAGCGGGGGAGCAGTATACTTACAGTCCGTGCGGCTCCCGGGCGCTCCAGAATGACGTCAGAGCGCCCCATGCATGACGTGATCCATGCGATCATGTGATCCATGCGCGTGGGGCGCCCTGACGTCACTCTGGAGCGCCCGGGGAGCCGCACGGACGGTAAGTATACTGCTCCCCCACTCCCCACTACACTTTACCATGGCAAACAGGACTTTAGTGTCCTGGGAGCCATGGTAACCATTCAGAAAAAGCTAAACGTCGGATCCGGCAATGCGCCGAAGCGACGTTTAGCTTAAGGCCGGATCCGGATTAATGCCTTTCAATGGGCATTAATTCCGGATCCGGCCTTGCGGCAAGGGTTCAGGATTTTTGGCCGGAGCAAAAAGCGCAGCATGCTGCGGTATTTTCTCCAGCCAAAAAACATTCCGGTCCGGAACTGAAGACATCTTGATGCATCCTGAACGGATTTCTCTCCATTCAGAATGCAAAGGGTTCTTTGAGAATGATTTTAAAATGGCCTCCAGCAACCTGTCCTAGAATGTGAACAGGGGGAGGGGGGAGGTGAGATGGTATGATCTTACTACACATTACGTTCTGGCACTTACATATACTGCATATTGGTGAGCGTTCCTGTCAGGCTGCTCAGCCATGAGGGCATATCGTAGGCAGGCACGCAGCATTACCATCTATTGTAGAGCAGTGTAGTTAGGCCACGCCCCCTCACACCTCTAGGCAACTCTGCAAGCGAAGGCAACCGGTCCTGCTCACATTCTATGCTAGGTTGCTGGTGGCCATTTTAAATCATCCCCAGAGAACCCCTATAAAGGCAGCGTGTGTTCAGAAAGGGTTGTCTAGAAGTGACTAGGTCTTTTTAATCACAAAAGTAGATAAACATACAGAATAGATACTGCAATTTACCATTGCATTACAATTAAAGGGGTTTGTCTGGACTTAAAGAGGTTGTTTGATTTCAGAAAGAAACCAGACAACACAGGCCATCCGCCCGCAATAAAGATGAAATTATTACTTACCTGGCAGATCCTGTGCCCCTGCTTTAGTTCTCCGGACTGGCTGCAGTGCTGTCCTAGCAACAACATGTGACTGCAGCATCCAATCATTGACCTTAGCGGTACACTGAATAGGCCAGTGATTGGCTGCAGTGGTCTTGTATTATTGACATGACGTCAATGCTGCAGCAGGGTAAACAGATCCCTGACCTTAGCGGTGCACCAAAGAGGCCAGTGATTGGCTGCAGTGGTCTTGTACTGTCAACAGTAATCTGTAAACCGATCCCAGCCGGGAGAACCAGAGTGGGGGCACAGGATCTGCCTGGGCGGATCCTGAAATCGGACAAACCCCTAACTATTGATGACCTATGATGACATATCCATGATAAGTCCTGGAAGCCCTGTCAGATCCATGAAATACGCTGCCTCCACTTGCATGTGCCTGCTTATATCTGTTCGGTATGGATAGTTTCAGGGTTGGTCAGGATGTGACGAATCCTTTACTGTAAATCCACAGCAACTTTCAGTGCACTACAAGTAAGTAGGGATTTCAAAATTCCTTCTGTAGTGGAAAAATCTGCCCAAAAATCAGAGCGCACCGCGAATTGTCGACTCCACCGCATGCAGATTCTTGGGGCGGAAAAGCTGCAGATTTTCACCGTTACATCCTTTTTTTTTTTGCGGTTGATTTCTTCTGCTACATGTGAACCCGGCCTTAACTTTTTCTTTTCTGTTGCATTTCAGAAATAGATGATTTTCAGAAAATAGTAGGCGGTTTAATAGAACTTGTGGACCAGCTGGCTAAAGAAACGGAGAATGAAAAGATGAAGGTGAGGTCTCTCCCTGTGACGCGACATTAGACTGACGGCTGTAATTTGATTGAACACACAATACTCCGGCTTGGACCCGCTCTAAACGTTATATGGGGGAACTGCATAAACGTGAGCATTTAAAGTATATGGGTTTATCAATCTGTTCTCAGCGTCAGCATGAAGATCCCGAATCACAGATATAAGCGCTCAGCATTTGGTGCTTGAATAAAACATGAGCTAATCTGCTGTAGCCTGCGGGCGTTACATACAGGGGCCGCATAATGTTGTGTGTAAATACAGATCTAATATTCTCTTCAGCTGCTTCACAAACGTAGTTTTTAATAATGTTATTTTCTCCTTAAAGGGAACCTGTCAGCAGGAAAGTCAGTGATAAACCAGGCACGATACCTTGTAGGGCTGGCTCAGCTGAATGGAATGATACCTTTCACTTAGCAGTCCATTGCTTCATTCTAGAGAAAAAGTACATGTCATTAATATGCGAATGAGCAGTTAAGTGCACCGAGGGCGGGTCCAAGCCACTCTGTGCACCCTTGCTCTTCCTGCATCCTGTCAGCCCCTCCCTCTTCTCATGGATTAAAAAGTTTGTGTCACCCCACACATTGGTAGCCTATTGCTGGGATATGCCACCAATGTCAGATAGAGGTGGGACCCTCACCTATCTCTAGAACAGGGCCTTCAAAGTGAACGAGAGCGCACCACGCATGCGCAGCCGCTCCTGATTCATTTTTATAGGAATTCCGAAAATAGCCAAGCACTGGCCCGGCTATTACTGCCAGTCCCATAGGAGAGAATCGAGATGCCACGCTTACACGGCACGCTCTTGTCCACCGCTATCTGACATTGGTGGCCTATCCTAGCAATATGCCACCAATGTGTGTGGTGCACGGCGCACTCTCCATTCACTTCTATGGCAGTTCCGAAAGTAGCTGAGCTCGCTCAGCTATTTTCGGAAGTCCAATACAAATGAATGCAGAGTGCACCGCTCTATTCACTTCTTTGAGACTGACATTCGTGGCATAAACTAGCGATATGCCACCAATGTCTGAGGTGAGACAACCCCTTTAATGCGGCCAAAATCCTGCATAATCAGCTCACCTGGCCCTGCCAATCAAGGAGGGGGGGGGGGGAATGGCAGGAAAAGCAAGGGAGCACAGTGTAGCTTGGGCCCACCCTTGGTCCACCTAACTGATCTTTTGCATACGGATTGAAAGTAATCTTTCGTCAGAATGAAGCAATGGATCTGTAAGTAAAAAGGTATCATTAGATTCAGATGATTTCGCCCTACAAGGCATTGTGTCTGGCTTTACAGTCAATTTCGTGGTGACACATTCCCTTTAAAGAGATTATCCAGGGTGGAGAACCCTGATCCTCGTGAAAGCTCTCTCCACAATGAGCGGATCCTGGAGAGTCTCGCCCGTGAACCCTCTGCTGTAAGCAGCTGGCTGGGAGAAATCAAAAAAAGTCGTACAGGATTAGAAAAACTGCTGATTTCTCCCAAAAACATGCCACGCTCTCTGCACTTTGACAGGGCCAGACAGTGTAAAGTCATCACTTCTGGTCCTGACAATCAGAGTGGAGAGGGTGCGGCAGTTGCAGAGAGAGCAGAGCCTCTGGGAGTAATGTCAATTCCCCCGTTGCTCCTAGAGGCTCATTTGCATGTATTACAACTTCACTTTTCTCAGCAATGCGGGCACATATGAACATAGGACCAACACCGATGCCTTCAGCTGCTAAGCGCACATGTAACAGGTCAGCCAGTTTCATAGAGTCTGACCTCTAGGACCCCTAGTAGTCCATGTTTATAGCTTGAAAGTTTGCGGCACAGTTAGTGGGGAAAACAGTGTAAGGCCCCATGAACACGACTGTATGTACTTTGTGGCCCGCAAAATACGAATACCAGCCGTGTGCATCACCCAATTTCCGTGGGCCTCATTGTCAAAGTGCCTATTTTTGTTCACAAAATGGACGGAAATAGGACATGTTCTATTTTTTTGCAGGACAGACATGCGGACATATGGATGTGGACAGACCATGGCGTGCTTTCCACATTTTTTGCGGCCCCATTGAAATAATAAATGGGTGCACATCCAGTCTGCAAAAAATGCAGATCAGTTGTGAAAAAAAATACGGCCTAAATGTTGGTCCAGTCATTTCTATGAAAGTGGAGGGGTATCCGCTTCAGCAATATGGTCAGGAAAAGGGACTCGGGATCGGACACCTACCTACTTAAGTTATTACATGCTTGATCGGTCAGTAGAAAAATAAAGTTGTCATAGGATAGTTCTTAGACAAATAAACTAAGACACGTAGAAATCCTCACAACATGATGATAATAAAACAGATTCATTATGTGCAATTGTCTTTCCTCTTGACTAAGAAGACTAATGTAAATTTGTTTTCTTGATCATTAGGCCATCGGCGCTCGTAATCTGTTAAAATCCATCGCTAAGCAGCGAGAAGCACAGCAACAGCAGCTGCAGGCTTTGATAGCTGAGAAGAAGATGCAGCTAGAAAGGTATGAACTAAACAGTGGACTTTTCTGGTTCGTGGTGGGATCTACGGGCTCCTTATTTAGTTGCTTGTAACTTATTGGCCTGTGCTGGGCTTGTGCTAATGCACAAGAGCAAATCTGTACAGGCAGAGCCGAGGTGTACGAGCACAAAGGAGAGAGGGAACAGCAAGCAGCCTGAGTCTATGCTGAGGCAAGAGTAGACATCCATGAGGCCATGCAGCTAAGCTGTGGTCATTGATCATAGCCAGGTCCTAATCAGCTGAACTGGCCGATTTCAGCCATTTTGGCATGACCATTATTTGTACATTTCACCTAAACAATTGTTTGTGATGACCGGTGGCATACCTCCTGCTGAAAATGTTAACAACCCGGTTGGCTATGTACACCTTTTGGAGGCAATTTTCGTTTATGTTTGCATTTTACAAATTTTTGGCTAAAAATTATATTTTCAGTTGGCCTTTATTACAAATATTGAGCTGTTCTGTGACAAAGGGTTAACTGTTTTCTAACTGTGTGACTAGTACTTTCACTTTGTTCCGGTCATCTAATAAACCTCATCTCTAAACTACGGAGAGGACATAAACACTTATTTAAGCCACATTATTATCAGTAAGGTAAGAACTGAGCTATAATGAGTGTTTATCATGTCAGAGAGCAGAGATAAGGAGCCATCAGCTCCCCAACTAATGGAAAAGAGGGAAAATCCGAGGGCTGCTACTAGAGCATCTCAGCTCTGTACACAAAAAAGGGCTTCATATTTTTAACAAAGTGAGTGAGTGCAAAGCAATAATAAAATAAAACAATTGCCCCAAAAGTGTACATAGCCTTTAAGGGCCCTTTACACTGCCCGATGTTTGGGCAGCTCATCACTAACGAGCGTTCGCAGGAACACTCGTTAGCGATAATCTGCCTGTGTAAAGGTGCTGTCGATTACGCTTGTTCATCGGTTAATAGGACCGTTTGTGCGGTCACCTAAATTGTCATTTGCCGGCAGCAGATCGTGATGTCTAAACAGCCTCCGCTGCTGGCAAACAATGATTCTGTATGGGGATGAACGATGACATTAGTGATCACTCCTCCCCATACAGTGGAGGAGATTGCTGCATGTAAGTACAGCGGTCTCCTCCACTGACAAGCAGGTGATTGTTCGGAAGGAATGCTTCATTCCAGAAAATCACTTGCTACATTGGGCCATGTAAAGTGACCTTTAGTGGTCAGCACAAATCGCATGTGTAGGGCACAATTAGCTGCATTCTGCTGCTCCTTTTCCATTCTTCACAAGGAACAGGGAGGTGTATTAAAAACAGACTGGTCGGCCAGTTTAGCCTGTAGTGTTGCTGGTGGGATCTTTTGTACAAGCAGTTCCATGATGGGCTGGCTGCTGATCAAGATCTCTTGTTTATATGTTATAATTAGAGATGAGCGAATCGAAGTTGACGAAGTGGAATTCGATCCGAATTTCAGGAAAAATTTGATTCGCACCAAAGCCGAACTAACTCATGATTCGGGGTAACGAATCACATTTTTTCCCAAAAAATGGCTGCTGCACGTGAGGACATGGAGAAAGGAACTCTGGTAAGGCGGGATCACCCAGACTGACATGCATGCAGCTAATCAGCAGCCAGCCCGCCTGCCCTGTGATGTCATAGCCCTATAATAGCGGCAACCATCTTAGATTCTGCCATTTACCAGTGTACTAATTGTAGGGAGAGACAGCTGCAGGCGCTAGGGACAGTGTTAGAAAAAACGATTTCATTGTGCAGAAAAAGCGATTTACCAGTGCAGGGAAATATTATTCAAGGTGTAGGGAAAGGATAGGGAGGAATCAATCCACAGCATTTCTGTTGAACAGGGTTCAGTAGGGGAGGTTACAGCCTTGGTAATAGGAACAGTCCTATTACACCTTGCGGCACTGACTGGGGATCCAAATTGCCATTATACAGCTCTGTAATTCCAGCAAACCGTTCTTGTTATTGGGGTGCAAGTGCTGTTTGATACAGCCATTAACAGGGTTTATTACAAGGAAATATTTCTACATCTTATTTGCCCTTGTGCGGTGCAGTTATATGTTCTAAAGCTTTTTTTTAGCTTTTATTAGTGGGAAGAAAAGGGCTTATTAGCAGTTGAGTGGTGAAGTGCTAAAATTACAGCCCTCTTTGTCGTGTATTAGGGGCAAAAGTAAAATATATTTGCCGGTCAGCGGTGCAGTTATCTGTTGCAAGCTATTTTTGCAGTGTATTAGTGGCAAACCAAAAATATATTTGCCGGTCAGCGGTGCAGTTACCGTATATGTTTTAAAACCTTTTGTGGTGTGTATTACCGTAAAAAGAAAAAATATATTTGCCGCTCAGCGGTGCAGTTATCTGTTTTAAAGCCAATTTTGCTGTGTATTAGTGGCAAAACAAAAATATATTTGCCGCTCAGCGGTGCAGTTATCTGTTGTAAAGCCTTTTGTGGCGTATATTAGCGGAAAAATACAAAATATATTTGCCGCTCAGCGGTGCAGTTATATGTCCTACAGCCCTTTTTGGCGTGTGTTATTGGTAAAAAAAAGGGCTTATTAGCTATTGTGTGCTAAAGTTAGAAAATTTAGTTTTTTGGGGTGTTTAAATTTCCTTTTTATTTGTTTATTTGATCTAACAGTATTTCAGACAGAGAAGTGACAGGCCCTGCAGAGGGGAGTGGCAGAGGCCTAAATGTTTCTGGTGCAGGCACAGGTTGCAGCAGAGTAAGGGGGCGTGGCAGCAGGGGTCGCAGCGAGAGGCCTGAGCTCCCAGTGTCAGCTAGCGGTTGTGTCTTTACCAGCAACCCAGCAGTTCTTGAATGGTTGACTCGTCATTCACTTCCTCCCAAGTGATATCAGACACCCCCAGCCAAGAGTCGGTGGGTTTGTCAGACACAACCCTTAGTTGGCATGGCCCGGGAGCAGGCCCTGTGCCCTCACCTGTCCTTAACCTGCCTCTGTCCTTTTCTGTCCCCTCAGTCACAGAAGTTTTATATTCTGTGGGCTGAGCCCCATTTTTCAGCTAGGAAGAGCTACTAGAGGGGGCGAGTGGCATGAGAGCAGGTGTTGCGAGCAGTCAGGCTCCTGACCCAGAGACGGTTGAGGAGGACATCAGTGACGTGCAGACAGTACTCAATGATGATGATGATGTAGCTGATCGTTCTTGGGAGCCGTGTGATAATGGGGCTTCATATTTTATTTTTTTGTGATTTATATAATACTGTAATATTATAAAATCCGGTGTCTCCATGATAAATCTGCAGCTTGGAGGCCTCGTGTGGCTTCTACACACTTTCAAAATAATCCTTCAGCGGAGCGAATAGATGCCGGATGACCGGGATAGGAAGGAATCATTCCACAATATTGAAGCAGAACAGGGTTCAGTAGGGGAAATTACAGCCTGGGTAATAAGAACAATCCTATTACACCTTGCTGCCTGACTGGGGATCCAAATTCCCAATTTACAGCTCTGTCATTCCAGCAAACCGTTCTTGTTATTGGGATGCAAGTGCTGTTTGATACAGCCATTAACAGGGTTTATTACAAGGAAATATTTCTACAGTACGTCTTATTTGCCCTTGTGCAGTGCAGTTACATGTTATAAAGCCCTTTTTGCCGTGTATTAGTGGAAAAAGAAAAATATATTTGCCCTTGTGCGGTGCAGTTATATATTCTAAAGCCATGTTTGTTGTGTATTAGTGGCAAAAGAAAAATATATTCGCCGTTCTGCATTGCACTTATATGTTAAAAAGCCTTTTGTGTAGTATACAAGAGGAAAAAAATTAGGGCCTAATTGCGGTTCAACGGTGCAGTTCTATGTTCTAAAGCCCTTTTTGCGTTATGGACCGAATTACGTAGTGGTGAAATTTTTTATGTGAAACTGGCTTTTTTGGGGAAAATTGATGGGTGATTGTAGACTTTGTTCTGTATGAACCGATGTTATGTGTAGAAAAGCCTTTAGTGTACTGTTGCTTTTAATGTGACTCCGTTCGCCCTGGCAAACCAGGTGCAGAACTGCGTGAGAGTGATGAGAGGGGTCGCACATGGCTTGCATACACTACATGCCCAACAAAATTCTTGGTTCTCGACATGAAAATAATGTATTTGCTGTAAATTGCGAGAGGGGCATAGTTGGAGACATTGACTTCACAAGAAATACAGAGCAGTGGAGTTCAGCCACCTCTAGTTGCTTCCCGCTGTTTATTGCTCCTGAATTAAAATTGGGGCAATCAGCTTCTGCTTCCTCTGCTGTGTATGCCTACGGAGTCCTTTTGTTGTGGCTTTTCACAGGGAGCATGAATGTTAGGCACATTTCTGATGGAACTCCTGATCGTTACAAACTGGACTTGGACTCCAAAGCAGATGCTCTCCTTTCATGTCTTGTGTGCACACATGGATATTTTCAGCTTACTGAAGCTGCTTGATTTAACCCCTTAAGGACCAGCACCGTACATGTACGGCGGGCTGATTAGGCGGGTGCAGGAGCTGAGCCCGCCCGATCAGTGCAGGGGTCTGGCAGTCACTAATAACATTAATATTTTCAACTTGCTGAAGCTGCTTGATTTAATTGTGAATAGATGGTAAAGGCACAGTCTGCTGGTGTGTTGTCATCAGCGTCTTCATTATGTTTGCTGCTGGACCCACGACGACGTAATTCGGTCCATACAGCAAAAGGAGGTCTACAATCATCCATCAATTTTCCCAAAAAAAGCCTGTTTCACATAAAAAAATTCTACAATGAAAGAATAATTGAATTCGGTTATTGTTCTGACGGATCAGAGGAAGGGCAAAATAATCAGTGACGTCAACACAATTTTACTGCTGACACCCTCTGCGTTTAATAGATCAGGTTCTGTAGACATCTATGTGGAATCAGCTGACGATGGTGTAAAAGGACTGCGCCTCTTATTGGCGCTAACATCGACCTGTAAGGCTGAGTTATTTGGTCAGTTTTGGCCCTGTGACTGCCCAAATAAGTGAAGTGTGCAATGATTCTAATAGCGACGCCTGTCATCTGCATGTCATACGGACTCGCAGTATTATTTCACTACCAAAGAAGACTCCCTATGCGTGTTACTGCAAGGCACAGTGTTCTACACCACTATAAAGGCTCTCTGCAGCCAGGAAATAGACATTTTTTTTATGTGATTCACCACGAATATATTCGGATCGAACCGAATGTTTCCCAAAAAATTGGGCGAACCAGCAAATCCAATTTTTGAAAAATTCACTCATTTCTAGTTATAATTACCGTATTTTTAGTTTTATAAGATGCACTTTTTTTCCCCTCCAAAGTGGGGGGGAAAAAGTCATTGCGTCTTATAAAATGAACATGACGCAAATTTGGTGGCTCAGGAGCTGCCATTAAACTGTTGGGCGGGCTGACGGCTTCACTGAAAGCTTCTGCCACCAGCCCGCGCTTCCTTAACAAGTCCGCACTGTGGACAGGCTGGCGGCTTCACTTACTGTGCTCCGCTGCCCCCAGCCCTCAGATCCAACTTATCAAGGAGCTACTGAGGCCACGTTTGGGCAGGCTGCCGGCTTTACTTACTGCGCTCTACTGCCGCCAGCCAGCGCCGTTCAGCTGATTGGTGGTGAGTGCATCCTGCTACCCACACCTCCACCAATCAGCCTCCTTCCTATCTCCTGCCGTACCAGCACTGCTCCTGCTGTGTACGGCAATTTTGTGGATCTAGTCCTTGGGTGAGTCGAGCTCAGGGGCTATAAATGTGTGTCATATATGACTATAACCCCCCCTCACCCATAGGTATCCACTCATATACAGCAGTATATGAGTGGATTTCTATGGATGAGGGGGGTTATAGTCATATTTAATATAAACACTGTCCAGGGACTGTTCTGTAATTGGCACGTGTTTATATTAAATAAGACTATAACCCCCCTAATCCATAGGAATCCACTCATATACTGCAGTACATGGGTGATTTCCTATGGATGAGAGGGGTTATAGTCATATGCCAATTACAGAACAGTCAATGGACTGTGTTTATATTAAATATGATTATAACTCCCCTCATCCTTGAGAATACACCAATGCACACTAATAACAGTGTCATCCACAGTTCACTCATAACCGTGTCATCCACAGTTCACTCATAACCGTGTCATCCACAGTTCACTCATAACCGTGTCATCCACAGTTCACTCATAACCGTGTCATCCACAGTTCACTCATAACCGTGTCATCCACAGTTCACTCATAACCGTGTCATCCACAGTTCACTCATAACCGTGTCATCCACAGTTCACTCATAACCGTGTCATCCACAGTTCACTCATAACCGTGTCATCCACAGTTCACTCATAACCGTGTCATCCACAGTTCACTCATAACCGTGTCATCCACAGTTCACTCATAACCGTGTCATCCACAGTTCACTCATAACCGTGTCATCCACAGTTCACTCATAACCGTGTCATCCACAGTTCACTCTTAACCGTGTCATCCACAGTTCACTCATAACCGTGTCATCCACAGTTCACTCATAACCGTGTCATCCACAGTTCACTCATAACCGTGTCATCCACAGTTCACTCATAACCGTGTCATCCACAGTTCACTCATAACCGTGTCATCCACAGTTCACTCATAACCGTGTCATCCACAGTTCACTCATAACCGTGTCATCCACAGTTCACTCATAACCGTGTCATCCACAGTTCACTCATAACCGTGTCATCCACAGTTCACTCATAACCGTGTCATCCACAGTTCACTCATAACCGTGTCATCCACAGTTCACTCATAACCGTGTCATCCACAGTTCACTCATAACCGTGTCATCCACAGTTCACTCATAACCGTGTCATCCACAGTTCACTCATAACCGTGTCATCCACAGTTCACTCTTAACCGTGTCATCCACAGTTCACTCATAACCGTGTCATCCACAGTTCACTCTTAACCGTGTCATCCACAGTTCACTCTTAACCGTGTCATCCACAGTTCACTCTTAACCGTGTCATCCACAGTTCACTCATAACCGTGTCATCCACAGTTCACTCATAACCGTGTCATCCACAGTTCACTCATAACCGTGTCATCCACAGTTCACTCATAACCGTGTCATCCACAGTTCACTCATAACCGTGTCATCCACAGTTCACTCATAACCGTGTCATCCACAGTTCACTCATAACCGTGTCATCCACAGTTCACTCATAACCGTGTCATCCACAGTTCCCCCCCCCCCACAACAGTGTGTCATCCACAGATTCCCCCCCCCCCACAACAGTGTGTCATCCACAGATTCCCCCCCCCCCACAACAGTGTGTCATCCACAGATTCCCCCCCCCCACAACAGTGTGTCATCCACAGATTCCCCCCCCCCACCAACAGTGTGTCATCCACAGATTCCCCCCCCACAACAGTGTGTCATCCACAGACCACTATTTGTTCAAAACCCACCGACTTATTTTCATCCTCAAAAACTTAGGTGCGTCTTATAAAGCGAAAAATACAGATATGTATAAAAATATATTCATATATTAGGTGCATTTAAATGATGCAATGAGCAGCAGATTGTTGGGAAGGAAGCGTCAACCAATCCCATTGTGCATGTTAGGTGTGGGGGGCCTGAAAGCTTTTAATGGCCTTCAGATATCACATTTCATAGTATGTTGCCTGTACAAAAAAAAAAAAAAAACAGTGACCCAAAACAAAGCTCAAATTATCGGGCGAATTCAGCTGATCATGCCATAAACATACAGTTTCAGCCAACGACAGCCCAAATTTTCCAACATGGCCGATGGACAAGAGTCATCCATCGCAGTCATTCACGTTGTTGTTCAGTCTCCTGAAAGGGTAGATATCAGCCATTGCAGCCAACGTTTGTTTGTCTCATGTGTGGCCAGCTTTACTAAGAAAGATCTTCAGCAGGAAGGACATTTCCCCCCCAGCTTCTGCAGGAAGAACACACCCCAAGCTGCCAGCTTGAAGAAAATCTAGCAGAGCAATGAATGGGGAGATCTCTGGATCCATGTGAGGTACAGGGCTGGTTCTAGCTTTGTTAGAAAGAGATTGTCACATACTATATGATGTCTGATTTTCATTTTTAGGAATAACCCCTTTAATATATTCTGATGCAGTATAAAGCAAACCACTGTCTTCTATATGTGGAAATTTGGATGATGAGAAATTTAACTGCTGATCTACGTATGTTCCTGCAACTATTAGGGTATGTTCACATGCAACAGTTTTGTTGCAGAAATCTCCCATTCATCTGAACGAGGCTTGTAGAAATCCATGTGCTTTCCGCAGGAACAACCCTATTCATACAGTATGTATGGAATGGATGTTTTTGGTGAAATATTCTCTGCAGCAAATCAAAGTGTGGAAGAAAAATTCCGGAAAATAATGCACTAACACAATAGATGCAAGCATTATATATGGACTAAGCCTCTGATATGCTAAAATCTGAGATTCTCAGCCAATATATTTTGATCAAAACACATCTGTGCCCACCTACCCGCGCCAAAGTAGTCTCCAAGCAACCAATGAGAAGAGGGGGTCCGCACAGCTATATGTACCACCAAATCAAGGTCGCCTCTGGGATAGGCGGGACAAAAATTTGCACAAGAATGCTTCTCCCAAAATAAAATAAGAGCCCATTCACACATGAAGGTACTACTCTTTCAAGAACATAAACTTAAAAAATCATGGGAAAAAGATACAAAACATCCTGTACGATATGATAACTAAATATGCAGATGTGCATGGCTACATTTCTAAAAGAAAAATCACAGAAAAGGTTTGGAGTAGGACCTACCTGACTGAGACCACATTGGCGCTGGTTGGCGGGCACAGATGTGTTTTGATTAAAATATATCGGCTGAGAGTCTCCGATTTTATCATATCGAGTGATGGCTTAGTCTATATATAATATTTGCATCTATTGTATGAGTGCATTATTTTCCTTGATTTCTCTTTTATAAATGTTGCCATGTACATCCACATATTTAGTTATCATATCGTGAAGGATGTTTTGTATCTTTTTCCCGTGATTTTTGAAGTTTGTTCTTGGAGGAGTGGCACCTTCTTGTGTAAATGCGCCCCTATTCCACTTTGGGAGCAGCAGTTTTTGTGCACTTTTGCCCCACCTGTCCCATAGGCATCTTGATTAGGGTGGTACATATATCTGTGTGTGCTCCTCCTCCTCTCATTGGTTGCTTGGTGCACACAGAGGTGACTAGGAGCAGCACACTATATGTGCAGGGTCTGCTCTCCTGAATGTAGAGGTTTAGTGTAGGTCCTGCATGACTGAGACCACCTTGGCGATGGAAGGCGGGCACAGATGTGTTTTGATCAAAATATATTGTCCGAGTCTCAGATTTTATCATATCAGAGTGACGGCTTAGTCTATATATAATATTTCCATCTATTGTGTGAGTACATTATTTTCCGTGATTTTTCTTTTATAAATGTAGCCATGTACATCCACATATTTTAGTTATCGTACTGTGCAGGATGTTTTGTATTTTTTTCCTGTGATTTTTGAAGCAAATCAGAGTGTGGACCTATTTCAGAAATACACTATTTTCTCTAACTTCTTAGTCTTTTTTGTCATTTCAGGTATCGAATAGAATATGAGGCTCTATGCAAAGTTGAAGCAGAGCAGAACGAGTTCATAGACCAATTCATCCTGCAGAAGTAATGTTTAGGACTTCTCATGATATTCTCTACTGGACACATATTGGACACTGACTGTTTCTCCCAGACACTTGTGACATCGCCATTCCTCCCCTTACGGGGACAAATTTATTAAAAGGCCCTTCAGACTCCATGACTGGGAACCTCTTGTAGGGACCAATTTACATTCAATCAACTCTCCATGGACATTCATCTCTGAAAAATAGCAAATATGTTGCAGAATTGATTTTACACAAAGGCTCTTTTTTTTTTTTTTTTTACCATGAAAGTGAGCACATGGTATTTCATTCTCTACTTTGGATCTTGTAGTATTAGGGGAGCCCGACACGTGTGATAACACACAATGCACTCATTTTATAAAATACTAAAATAATTGGAACCTGCCTAAGGCAGGATTTATACAGGTCACTAATCCCCTTCCCAGACCTTGCATTTGCCGACCATCCATTTCCTGTCCTAGGAAAAGAAATCCCTAAAATGGGGAGACCCATCCCATCACTGTGGACCCACTGGTATCCTAATGACCGCAGTGATCGAATGTGAAAACCTTTCTGGCAGTCGGGTAATATTCAGATGCCTGTGATCGGACTGTCACTGTCAGATTGGGAGGCAAATCAGGATATGTAAACCCGGCCTCCATTTATTAACATGAAGCTTCATTGTAGATGAAGAGTAGATGCCAATAACTGTACGTTATGTATAGTACTGTATGTGACATTTCATTGCCTTTATGTACATGCATTTCATACAGCAGACACACAGAAACATTGGGGGTCATTTATTAAGACCAGCGTTTTAGACAATCTAACGCCCCCCAGCCTCTACATAACTTTGGCGCATCCACCGCCAATCTAAATGTAAGACAGTTTCCTTGCTGACTTAAATTCTGACTATTTTCTATACCTAAAGCAGGCGTAGATAATGATGAATGAGACGGGCCCCCCTTCCCCTCCCACAACAAGCCCCCTCTTTTAGACCTGGCGTGAGCGGGGAAGAGTTGCAGATTGAGGCGCGAATATCTGAGGAAGTGTTACATGCAGATTTGTAAAAGGTGAAAACCTGTGACATTTCCACAATAGAAAGGGTATACTGCGGATTTGGAAATCTAAATGCCCTGGTTGCAGAATCCACGGCTAAAATCCCGATCTTCATAAATGTGCCCCCAAATTTTTTAAGTGTCGCATTTTACTGTCTTCTGTAATTGCCAGTAAGCTCTCATACCCTAAAAAAATCACTTTGGTGCCTGTGGCTACTTAGCCTTAACAATTTAGGAGCCGCATTGTATTGTTTGGTCACACTGGTGACCGATTTAGTTGCCATCTGGATCCCTGTTCATGTATTCCAGTGCACAATAATGGTTCGGGTACATCAATAATGCAGGTACACTATGCGGTGCAGGACCCTTCATCTACACACATTTGCACAGTCTAACAATTGTATTCTTTGGCTGAAGTGTTTAGATTGGGTCACAGATGTAGTAGATATTTATTTCTGGTATGATCAACTATTTCATATCCCGTTGAATCAGCATGAAGGGCCACATAACACATAGCGGAATAGCCTGGTGTGAGGCTGACCTGCAATACCAAATACCGCCCACGGACAACAGTGGCACTGTTTTTCATATATCATTTCATATATTATTTATATTTCAAGGCAACAGGGGGTAAATCCGACTGAATACACAAGTGAAATATTACCCTGTATACCATTGTTCTTGTTTCATTCCTCTTCTTCATACATTTAGTGTACTGCTTTTGGAGTTATTATGATGTTAGAAGTGTTTTGGTTTTTTATAGCACAGTGTGCATACTTTATTACTGGTGTTCTTACTTGTGCAATGCATAGCTCTACTTCTTCATGGAGCCTTTCACTGACACAGGACCTCTGCACCAGTGTTTTCTTCACTCGTCCTCTAATCCTCCTCCCCAGCAGGTCATGTTTTAAGGATTTCCTTAGTATTAAAGGGGTTGTCCCATTACAACAACTTATCCCCTAACCACAGTATAGGGAATAATGGGGTCATTTATCAAACTGGTGTAAAGTAGAACAGGCTTAGTTGCCCATAGCAATCAATCAGATTCCACCTTTCATTTTCTAAAGGAGCTGTCAAAAATGAAAGGTGGAATCTGATTGGTTGCTATGAGCAACTAAGCCAGTTCTACTTTACACCAATTTGATAAATGCCCCATAACTGCTGGGTCCCCTGCCCCTCCATTTAACTCTATGAGGTTGACAGAGGTAGCCGAGCGCTTGTACTCTGCTCTCTCCGGCAGTCCCACATGGTTGAATGGAGCAGCAGCATGCATGTGTATCACTCCATTTAAATGGTGGAATGTGGGTTCCTGTTCTAGTGATCTGCAGGGCCCCTAGCAGTCGGCTCCTGTCGACCGGACACTTGTCTCCTAAGCTGTAATGGGGCAACCCCTTGAAACTCTATGGGGGAGATTTTTCAAACTGGTGCAAAAAAAAATAGCTTAGTTGACTATAGCAACCAATCACATTGCTACTTTCATTTTCCAAAGGTGCTGGAATCTGATTGGTTGCTATGGGCAACTAAGCCAGATTTCCCGCGCACCACTTTTGATGAATCCCTCCTAGTATATTATATAATTATGGACAGGGTAGCAGGAATTGCAGCAGGTATTCTCTTTATGGGATACCGTGAAATAAAGACCCGTTGAAGTCAACAAGTTGATATACTGTTATTTAAATTTTTGCGTTTAATTTTGTGGCCTCTACAGTTTTTTTGTAAAGAAAAAAAACCCTGAAAAATATATATTATTATATTCTTTTTGACGCAATTGTATTTTATAATTCAGTGCCTTATGGGCAGTATTTTATTTGCTTTTACTTTATAAAGTGATAGATTAAATACATTTCTTTTTGTGCTAGTGTTGTTGTGGTTTTAACTGTTGGTTGTCTGTCCTGTGTTATTGTTTGTTTCTTTGTTTTATTTATTTGGCCCTGACTCTACTAGGTTGTAAAGGCTGTACTAGGGTGGGTTCACATTATGTTTTATGCCTCCGTTTGACGTATACGTTAGAAAAAAAAAAGGATACAAAAACGCAGCACACCACGTTCTTATATCCTCAGAGTCAAATAAAAAAATGGAACTCTTTGGTGAACGGATCCCAGTGTATGTCTTCAGTCTGAGGCATCCATTTAACATATAATTTTTTTGTATACGTTGAACAGATGGGAAAAATGTGATGTGAACCCAGCCTTTGACAGCCCAATTCTGCTGGCGATTGTCGGGAAGGAAACGTTCCCTCCTGGCAATCGCCCACTCGCTAGCGGAGGAGACTGCTACTATTACATGCAGCGATCTCCTCCACAGTTTGCTCGTTCATCGGGTAATCAGCGGCCGTATTAGGCTGAGTTCACACGGGCGTTGCGGGAAAAGGTGCGGGTGCGTTGCGGGAACATGCGCGATTTTTCCGCCCGAGTGCAAAACATTGTAATGCGTTTTGCACTCGCGTGAGAAAAATCGCGCATGTTTGGTACCCAGACCCGAACTTCTTCACAGAAGTTCGGGCTTGGGATCGGTGTTCTGTAGATTGTATTATTTTCCCTTATAACATGGTTATAAGGGAAAATAATAGCATTCTGAATACAGAATGCATAGTAAAATATGGCTGGAGGGGTTAAAAAAATATAAAAAATAATTAAACTCACCTTAATCCACTTGATCGTGGAGCCCGGCTTCTCTTCTGTCTCCTCCTTTGCTGATTGCAGGAAAAGGACCTGTGGTGACGTCACTCCGGTCATCACATGGTCCATCACCATGGTAAAAGATCATGTGATGACCGGAGTGACGTCACCACAGGTCCTGTTCCTACAATCAGCAAAGAAGGAGACAGAAGGAGATGCCAGGCTCCGCGATCAAGTGGACTAAGGTGAGTTTAATTATTATTATTTTTTTTTTAACCCCTCCAGCCCTATTTTACTATGCATTCTGTATTCAGAATGCTATTATTTTCCCTTATAACCTTGTTATAAGGGAAAATAATAATGATCGGGTCTCCATCCCGATCGTCTCCAAGCAACCGTGCGTGAAAATCGCACTGCATCCGCACTTGCTTGCGGATGCTTGCGATTTTCACGCAGCCCCATTCACTTCTATGGGGCCTGTGTTGCGTGGAAAATGCACAATATAGAGCATGCTGTGATTTTCACGCAACGCATAAGTGATGCGTGAAAATCACAGCTCATGTGCACAGCCCCATAGAAATGAATGGGTCCAGATTCAGTGCGGGTGCAATGCGTTCACCTCCCGCATTGCACCCGCGCGGAATACTCGCCCATGTGAACTCAGCCTTAGACTGCCTGATCATCGCTAACGAGCATCCCTGAGAACGCTCGTTAATGATAAACTGGCCGACAATTGGCCAGTCTAATACAGGCTTAACTCTGCAAAGACATATGTAATGAATGTTTACAGTAATTGGCTCCTATTCACAGGAGGGTGGCCTGCAGATAATTTGTGAACATGGATTCATACATTGGGGGACATATTTCAAAGTTGCAAATTATGGCGCGCACTGCACGCCATATGTGCACCATAATTTGTGACCATGTGACTGATGAATGTGATGTCGCAGGCCTAGGAAGAGGCTGTGGTGCTCTGTTGCTGATATAGAGCGGCGCCCGGGGATCTCACTGCACTTACTATTATCCCCGGGCGCCGCTCCATCCGAAATCGCTTTGCTAAAAAATTTGTTAAAATGCTGTACTGAGATCCTTCTCCGATGAGGTGAAGTCCGTTATTCGCGGTCGCGCAAGACTTCGTAGAATAACTTTGGTACTTAATTATTACAGTGAAAAACCTTGGAACCGAACTCGGGTACGGTTCCGAGGTACCTCTAAGGGCTCATTTACACGACCGTAAGGGCTCCGTGCCAGTGCTGCAGACCGCAAATAGTGCAATGCACGGGTACCGACTGTGTGCACTTCATACGGCGGATGTAGACCTATTGACTTGAATGGGTCCGCAATCTGCAAGATATGGCAAAAGATAGGATATGTCCTATCTTTTGCAGTGCGGAGGCACGGCCCCCATAACCCACGGAAGCGCTTCGTAGTGTTTCCTGCTGGAGGATGCGTTTAATTTATGGCGAGGAGCACTCCTTGTCATAAATTAGGCACAACCTCCTGCAGTCTGAGCACCTAAACTGAAATCTTTAGCAGCTCCAAACTGCCGAGTTGCATTTCTAAACTATAAGGATGGCCCATATGAACCTAGGAATGGTTCTTTGGCCGATGAGTGTGTAAATATATTTGAGAACTGGAAGCTTTGTTCATGAGTAGTTGAGGTTAGTGTGGCAGCCACTCCTGAATCTGCCAAAACTAACACAAGGTCATCAGGACCAGCTCTAAAAGGTATGTTAAACTTTGAACATATTTCTTATCTTCTGATATCAAATCGTAGTTTTGGCAGAAGTCTGGGTGTTGATACCACCAGTGACTGCTGGAGTATAGCAGCAATGGCATGCCAGCACCTATCACTAACAAAGAGAACCCGATAAGAGCCAAAGGGGGGCATGGTGCTCATTAAATTGACACTTCCTTTCCAGGTGAAATTTCAGTATGGGCCATAGTTTGTGCACGTGAGGAATAGCCATATACCTAATTCTGTGACATGTATCCTGTCTTTATCAACTGTCTTCCCCTGTGCAGGCGCCATCTATAATTGTCAGTAGTCCTCAGTCAAAATACTTCCTAAAAGCAGCAGCCTCTCTGTCTGTGTGCCTCTCTCTGCAGCTGCTCCTGCCTCCATAAACCTCTATGGACATCAACTGTAACCTGATCTCTCAGTAACACTGAAAATCTGTTTTCAGCTTTGCTTCTTTGAAGATATATTTTAGTAGTGAATTGGGAGTAAGTGATCAGTGCAGGAGGTGTGTGTCTGGTAAATGGAGAAACAGGTACTGTATTTTTCGCCCCATAAGACGCATTTCCCCCCCCCCCAAAAGTGGGGGAAAAATGTCCCTACATCTTATGGGGTCAATACTAATGAGCGCTTCCATTAGTACCGGAGGACCGGGAAGCGGTGAAGGCTCTGTACTCGCAGCTTCCTGGTCCCCGGCTGTGCAGTGGCTGCGCACAGCGTGAGGGCGCTCTGTGACCCAACAGCTGGAGGCAGGATGAACAGGATTGTGCTGGAAGAGAGGAGCGATGGCGTCTGGGAGCAGGAGAGGTAAGTGTTTTTTATTTTATTTTAAGTGCTCTGTGGCATGGGGGCTGCTATGAGGCATGAGGTCTGATGAGAGGCATGGGGCTGCTGAGAGGCATGGGGCTGCTAAGAGGCATGGGGGCTCATATGGGGCTGATGAGGCATGGGGGCTCATATGGGGCTGATGAGGCATGAGGGCTCATATGGGGCTGATGAGAGGAAATGGGGGCTGATGAGAGGCAAGGGGCTCTTATCTGAGGTCTAATTGGGGGTCATTCACATTGGGGTCTGATCTGAGGTCTTATTGGGGTCTGATTAACATTGGGGGTCTGATAGGGGCTGTGAGCTGAGGTCTGATTAACATTGGGGGTCTGACTGCTGGTCTGACCTGAGGTCTAATGAAAAATATTTTTTTCTTATTGTTCTAAAACCTAGGTGCGTCTTATAGGGCGAAAAATACGGTATATTTCTGTAGTAAGATATATTACAAAGTTTCTTTGCTTGCACTACTGATTGAAACGACTGGTATTAACAACTCCACAACCTCCTTGTTCTGACAGTCGGTACTAGTCTTGGCTAATTACCCCTCAGCAAACTAATAGTCTTCTTACAGGTCTCTAGGACTAGAATTTGAGCACCGATGAAGACTGCTGACCAAATACAAGGAGTGGTAAATTTCAAGAATCAAATGTCCCAAGTATTTGAAAAATACCTTTATTTATTAAACCGTATGAAGATGATGTGATTTTTCCCAACATTTGTAAATATATAAAACAACAAAAAATAAAGTAAAATTTAATATCTGTAAGAAATGTTGATTATGTTCTACAGACATCCCCTAAACTCATGGTCTGGCAATGAATGAAGCAAATTTACCACTTTTACCTTTCCTACTTACATAAATGGACATCTTGAGAACTCATTCAGATAACAGACACAACACAGATATGTCTTATCTCCTATATTGGACTTGAATATGATTTTTACTTTAATCCGTTGACTGGCCTTCGGTACAACATGATACATATTTAAAACAATACGGCCATATTAGTCGTATTTCTCAACATTAGCTTTATATTAAAGTGGTTGTCTGAGATAAATAAAACTGGGAAGTTGCATTAAAAAAAATATATATATTTTATGATATTACAGCCCCTTTAAGGACCTCCATATACCGAGCTAATAAGGCCATACAATACACTGGTGTGAGTCCTTAGTCAGGGTTTCATGGTATATTATCTTACTAAAAATGTAAGAACAGCTTTCCCTGCTCTGGTTGTAATTCCTCATTTTACTGTGGCTCATATACATGTGTATGGGGGGGGGGGGGGAGATTTTCAATCCATCCCTCTCCATATCTGCTACCTGAGACTCTCGCTGGTATGAAGCAATTTCAGGACAAAGCGCCCCCAGCTTCTCCTTCCCTCCCACAGCATGCACAGCAATCTGCCTTCTTTTCTTTTCTTTATTCCTTTACAGGTTTTGTGGAGGTATAATGCTGGCCATACGTTTTACATTGGCCGAACACTAGTTTGCCTGACACCTATCTCTCCCAATCCCCCTATAAACATGCACACTCAGCATATATATGTCCTGAATGGGGAGAGAGGTAAATGATATCTGAACCGAACTCTCTTCCACCTGTTTGCCCTAAAGCCTCAGAGATAAGGGTATAAGTGTGTGATTGAACAATTACTTATCAGTCAACTGTTATCTTTATCCTTCACCTGTTATTCTGCTGCGATAAGACTGTGGCAGAAAACCTTCAAGACACTTCTGACAGCGGCTTATCTCCCTGGAGAACAAAAAGATTTGGCGAAAATGTGCATCTGTCAGTGGAGAGCCCCCACACACATAAGATTGTCTGCCAAAACCGCTAAATCTTTCGATGTTAATCACACTGGATGATACATTATAAAGACAAATAAAGTCAATAACTTCATTCAACTTGCACATAATAGGAAACAAATACAGACCAGGAGCCTGGAGGCGAGGCGAAACGCGCGTCGGGGTTGGGGTCCATTCACACGTCCGTTGTTTCTTTCCTGATCTGTTCCGTTTTTTGCGGAACAGATCTGGACCCATTCCTTTTTTAATGGGTCCTGAAAAAAATCGGACAGCTCAATGTCTGATATTTTTTCAGGACCCATTGAAAATGAATGGGTCCAGATCTGTTCCGCAAAAAACGGAACAGATCAGGAAAGAAACAACGGACGTGTGAATGGACCCCAACCCCGACGCGCGTTTCGCCTCGCCTCCAGGCTCCTGGTCTGTATTTGTTTCCTATTTCTACTTTGCACATTTGTAACCTTTGCATTGCCTTATTTTGTTTGTATTAATTATCTGCCTGTCCAGGATTAATTCCTGTTGGGACTTTTTTGAATACAATTTTATTTAGGCATCGCCTTTTTGGAATTGTGCAATACCATCTGTAGGAACATGGATGATTATGTACAAGTTGAATGAAGTTATTGACTTTATTTGTCAAGTACTATATATGGATAATGCCCATCCAATGGAGACTTGAATATACTGTTCTCTCATAGCACTTTTGTGTATTACTGCTATTTTATGATATATGCTATGTATTGTATGATTTTGTACTAATAAATTATAATGTTACATTATATGTGTGTCTTTAAATATTTGGTGATTCTTTGTATATTTTCGCACATATTCAACTTTTTGCGGTTTGCTAACATTGGATGTGCATCTTTAAACACTTGGCAAACTTTATGCCACTTTCTGGTTGGTTTTAGACCAATTTTGTTCTGCCAAAAATATTGGCACATTTCATGCCTCGCTCCTTTCTGCTAAACATCCCTTTTCCTCCACCTTTTAAAGGCTCACTTATGCATCGGGTGGTTATGATCGGATGAACGCCCATTCCTGATCACTGCCCCATTACCCCATCATTGACAACAATGAGAGCACTAATAAGTATTGGTCCACACAGTGCTGATGATTGCGCCATGTAAATGAATCTTAACGGGGTACTCCCATCTGGACATTTATTGCATACCGATAGGATACGCTGTAAATGTCCAAAAGGTGCAGCTCGACCATTTCTGGTGGCCGCTCATGCGCAGCTTGCTCTTTATTTGCAGTGGAGAGCATTTCGGAGATGTTTGGCATATCATATCAATAAGAGTACTTTCACACTAGCGTTTTTCTTTTCCGGCATAGAGTTCCGTCCTAGGGGCTCTATACAGGAAAAGAACTGATCAGTTTTATCCCCATGCATTCTGAATGCAGAGCAATCCGTTCAGGATGCATCAGGATGTCTTCAGTTCAGTCTTTTTGACTGTTTAGGACGGAGATAATACCGCAGCATGCTACGGTTTTATCTCCGGCCAAAAATCCGGAACACTTGCCGGAATGCCGGAGATCCGGCATTTTGTTTTTTACATAGGAATGTATTAGTGCCGGATCCGGCATTCAAAATACTGCAATGGCGGAAACGTCCTTCCGGTCTGCGCATGTGCAGACCGCAAATTTTTTTAAAAGAATAGATGCCGGATCTGTTTTTTCCGGATGACACCGGAAAGACGGATCCGGCATTTCAATGCATTTGTAAGACGGATCAGGATCCTGATCAGTCTTAAAATGCCATCAGTTGGCATACGTTTTGACGGATCCGGCAGGCAGTGCCGGATTCCTCTGCTGCAAGTGTGAAAGTACCCTAAGCCACAAATGTCCAGATGGTAATACATAGGTGAAGAGCAGAAGGTGGTCCTAAAATTAATAAAAAACACTCAAGATGAACAAATATTTATATGAAAAATAACCAGACACTCATCGTCACTGTCCATACTTAACTCTACAATTAGGATGGATTAAGACGTCTTATGTTATAAAATCTTGGTTTATTTTCTCTTCCGTTTTTCTTCTTTATAATACTGAGGACTAAACAACATGGTGAGCAGGATCAGTACCGGGATCACCAGGTAGGGGGCGTATACAGACACTAGAGTCAGACGCTCCTGCGCGGTAGGAGAATCCACTTGGCTTGTTTTTGGGAAGTCACCATAAAGAAGGTGAGCGAGAATTGGCAAGACTGTAGTGGCTACATGAGAAGAATAGACAATGGCAGGAATCCTGATCCAGCGACATCCTCCTAAATATGGAAGGAGCAGAAACTGAGAATTAGTCCTCACTGACAGGGAACAGCGACAAGCTTTATCATCATTATACCTGAAGGCCTGGGCTGCAATGAGCGCAGGAGACGGGACAAGCATTGCAAAGGAAAGCACTTTGTGAACATGTAGGGGTCAGGATTGGCAAAAGGCTAATGCAGGGCAGGAATCTGCAGCCAAGACTTATTTCTGCCACGGATTAATCTTTTCAAGTGCAATGAATTTAAAGAGTACCTATCCCCTCTCCTGACGGGCCTGATGTAGCAACCACTTGTAATAATTCTGGGACATATTATTCCTAAGCCTCTATTTTGTGCCATTCCTCTGTTATTTCTACTAGAAGTTTACAAATTATTTCCCAGCAGGCTGCAGTGAGGGTACAGATGGGTGTTACCAGTTGGGGGTGTGTCCTTGCACAGTCTGACATTATCCAATCAGTGTTGCCAGTGTCAGACTGTGTAGGGACACCCCCCCCCCCCCCAACTGGTAACACCCATCTGTATCCTCCCTGCAGCCTGCTGGGAAATGATTTATAAATTTCTAGTAGAAATAATAGAGGAATGGCACAACCTAGCGGCATAAGAATGGATGCAGCAGAACTGTTACTACATGGGGAAGGCAAATACTTACTAAATCAGACATGTCAGGAGGGGAATCGGGTCCCCTTTAATCTGTGATTTCAGTTGAGAATCTTCACAAAGAGAAGGTTCATGAATACTGGATTTACTGAGGAAAGTTTCTGCAGCAAATCTGGGACAGCGGCAGGGAAGTCTGCACGACAGATCCAAACCAATAGTCTGCATTTTGGTGCTGATTTTTTATTTTATCTATCCTTGGCTCCCCTGGTGCATGCCTGGTCCCTCCCGGCCTCTGGTCACCCAGCCTTCTGCAACACATCATCCCCGCCGAACCCGTAGACTTTTCTGTGGATTCGTAGGTAATCCGCAGCAAAAATCTGCAACAATTGCCTTTTGTCGTGGATTTTAAATTCCACATTGAACTATATGGGGAAAATCTGCAACAGGAAGGGACATTTTGTGGATTGGAGAATTCGCATTACAAGTCAATTTCTGCGTGGACATTGGTTAAAATCTCATTCACTTTGCTGCCACTGAATTTCGCTGCAAAATTTCCGCCCAGAAATCCAGATGGAAAATCTTCAGCAATTCCAGTACCATGGACATGCTGGGATTAGAAAATCAGAGCTTTTCTGGAGCATCACCTCCATCATTGTAGGGTGAACTGCTGCAGAATCCACGTAAGGCCTCGTGCACACGACCGTATCCATTTTGCAGTCTGCTAATTGTGGATCCACAAAACATGGCCGAGTGCACGCCACCAGAAACGGACAAGAATAGGACATGTCCTATCTTTTCTGCGGGGCCGCGGAATCGTGGTGTGGATGCAGACAGGACACGGTTTGCTGTCCCCATCTTTTGCAGCCCCATTGAAGTTAATGTGTCCCCATCCGATCCACAAAAAATGCGGATCGGATGCGAACAGAAACTACGGGCCTTTGCATGAGGCCTAAGGCTCCATTCACACGTCCGCAATTCCGTTCCGCATTTTGCGGAATTGCAGACCCATTAATTTCTGTGGGGACACACTATGTGCTGTCTGGATCCAGAAATGCGGATCCACACTTCTGGGTCCGCAATTCCGTTCCCCAAAAAAATAGAACATGTCCTATTCTTGTCTGCATTAGGCAATTTCTATTATAGTGCTGGCGATGTGCGGTCCGCAAAATGCGGAACGCACATTGCCGGTGTCCGTGTTTTGCGGATCCGCAAAACACATACGGATGTGTGAATGGACCCTAAATCTAACAAAATCTACAATGAATGAAGACGGGCTGCGGACAGAGGAAGGACGTACAAAGACATCTGCGTGACGGAACACTACTCACCTTTAAAGAAGGCATATGTCGCGACAGGGAAAAACGGAAGCTGCACAATGGCTTCACAGTATACGAAGCTCTTAAACCAGGGAGGGGGGTTCAACATCAGGTGGTCTTTAAAGGTGACACAGTACCATTTCATCAAATCAAGCAGCTGATGGACAGAAAATGGAACAAGTGTTCATACAGACATATGGCAAAAAAAAAATGCTAAAAACAGCTACGGAAAGCTTTTACGTATTAAGTGTGGCAGAATTAAAGATCACTGATCAGCAGGATCGACCCTGATTGCCTGGTAGGGTTGATCCTGCTGATCCAAATAATCCCTGTCTTGTGAAATTCAGTAATGCCATTACTGAGAAAATAAGACTTATATTCTGTATGCAAATGAGGGCTTTAGTGCACTGAGGGGAGGGGCCTAGCCTGTCAGTGCACCTTAGCTTTCCAGTGCAAGACTCCGCCCCCAGTGCACTGAAGCCCTCATCTGCTTGCATAATAAATGTATATTTTCTTGGGAAGGCTGCAACTTATTTTCACAAGACAGGAATCATTTTAATCAGCATGATCAACCCCACTAGGTAGTATGGCAGGTTTAATAAGGTTGATCCTGCTGACAGGCGTGTTTTAAGCCGTAGGCATGATTTCCCCCCATGAGGCATCACTTCATATTCTGAATCAAGGCCATTAGTTGCCGCACATTACGGTGGCAAAGAACCACACAGGAAACCACGGGCAGACTGCATAGTAATTACTGGCCCTTCCTCCTCCGATTATAATCATGGCGCTCTGGACGTAATATGGGTCACTAAGGGTGAATTCACACGTGGCAGATCTGCTGAAGGAACTGCGCCTGTCCCATCCTCCATCTGAATGGGGCTTGCAGAAATCCATGCACATGCTGCAGAAACAACCCTATTCACATACAGCAGACATTTCTTCAACAAATCTGTGCCATGTGAATACAGCCTCAAAGAGCAAACAAGTGAGGTGCCTGCAGCGTTTGCACCTTAAAGGGCCCATTGAAACCCCTTATAGTGAAGATCTTTTCCTATTGAAGTAACAAGTGCCAAGAAAAAAAGTAACCGCAGCCGCAATGTGTGAATGGGCGTCATTCTAGACCAGGGATCAGCAACCTTTGGCACTCCAGCTGCTGTGAAACTACAACTCCCAGCATGCACATCGGCAGTTCTTGTAACTCCCGTAGAAGTGAAAGGAGGATTGTGGGAGTTGTAGTTTCAGAACAGCTGGAGTGCCGGAGGTTGCTGATCCCTGTCCTGGACACTTATTGGGGCCAACTGAACACCTTGGGGGATATTTATCAAACTGGTGTAAAGGAAAACTGCTTTGGTTGCCGATAGTAACCAGATTCCACCTTTTATTTTCCTAAGGAGCTCTGGAAAATAAAAGGTGGAATCTGATTGGTTGCTATGGGCAACTAAGCCAGTTTCCCTTTACACCAGTTTTGATAACTGACCCTCATTAAGTGCAATAGAAAATTATGCAACTGTCCATAGCAACCAGAGTGCTGCTGACCAATGAGAGCTGGAGGTGATAGGTTGCCATGGGCAGCTGCTCCCCATTCTGTTGGTTTCCTCAGCACAGCCCCCGCTGTATTACATGGGCGCCCGGATACTGACCTCCTGCGGGTACCAGCTGGCGGGAAGCACGGCCTGCAGGTCAACCAACAACGTGATAGGAATGTGGGAGAAGAAGTAGAAGAAGAACACCCACTCCAGCAGCCGGGTGACCGTGGCCATGATGTCCGGAGAGCAGCGCTGACAAGACCAGATGCAGACCTGTCACCGCTCACACCAGACAGCTGGCTCCGCCTCTCTCATATCGCCAGCCAATCACAGCACGGCTCGTCACATCACATGACAACAGGAGTAAAAACTAAGGGACATTGGGTAAAGTACAGTGGTGAGGGCGGGAGGTGAGTAGTCTGTAGATACAGCGTACAGGGCAAAGGCCACATCTTGTTAGAGTTGTAGACGCAAATACTACAGGTCAGCCCCGTCCCTACATGCTGACCACACCCCATAACAGTAACCACTGGGGAAGATTTATCAGAACTGATAGTTGCGTAGCAACCAATCAGACTCCAACTTTCATTTTCCAAAAGAGCTCCGAAAAATGAGAGGTGGAATCTGATTGGTTGCAGCCTTTCCCAACAAAAAATACTGACCAAGTTAAAGAGAACCTGTCACCTCAAAAACTATAAAACTGCCAGCATTACCTCGTGCTGTTAACCCCTTCAGAAGCGAGCCATTTTTCACCTTTCCACACAGGCCATTTTTAGCAAATCTGACCAGTGTCACTTTATGTGGTGATAACTTTAAAACGCTTTTACTTATCCAGGCCATTCTGAGATTGTTTTCTCGTCACATATTGTACTTCACGACACTGGTAAATTTGAGTCAAAAAATTTCATTTTTATTTATAAAAAATTATAAAAAAAATAGAAAAATTTTCAAATTAGCAAATTTCAATTTCCCTACTTTTATAATAGATAGTAATAACTCCAAAATATGTCTACTTCATGTTTGGATCATTTTGAAAATGACATTTTATTTTTTTGGGACGTTAGAAGCTTAGAAGCAAATCTTAAAAAAAATTTAAGAACATTTCCAAACCCCAATTTTTTCACGACCAGTTCCGTTATGAAGTCACTTTCTGGGGCTTACATAGTAGAACCCACCCAGAAATCACCCCATTTTAGAAACTACACCCCTCAAGCTTTTCAAAACTGATTTTACAAACTTTGTTAACCCTTTAGGTGCCCCACGAGAATTAAATGAAATTTCTAAATTTCACTTTTTTAGCAGATTTTTAATTTTTATCTATTTTTTCTGCAACACATCAAGGGTTAACAGCCAAACAAAACTCTAAATCTACAGGGAGTGCAGAATTATTAGGCAAATGAGTATTTTGACCACATCATCCTCTTTATGCATGTTGTCTTACTCCAAGCTGTATAGGCTCGAAAGCCTACTACCAATTAAGCATATTAGGTGATGTGCATCTCTGTAATGAGAAGGGGTGTGGTCTAATGACATCAACACCCTATATTAGGTGTGCATAATTATTAGGCAACTTCCTTTCCTTTGGCAAAATGGGTCAAAAGAAGAACTTGACAGGCTCAGAAAAGTCAAAAATAGTGAGATATCTTGCAGAGGGATGCAGCACTCTTAAAATTGCAAAGCTTCTGAAGCGTGATCATCGAACAATCAAGCGTTTCATTCAAAATAGTCAACAGGGTCGCAAGAAGCGTGTGGAAAAACCAAGGCGCAAAATAACTGCCCATGAACTGAGAAAAGTCAAACGTGCAGCTGCCAAGATGCCACTTGCCACCAGTTTGGCCATATTTCAGAGCTGCAACATCACTGGAGTGCCCAAAAGCACAAGGTGTGCAATACTCAGAGACATGGCCAAGGTAAGAAAGGCTGAAAGACGACCAGCACTGAACAAGACACACAAGCTGAAACGTCAATACTGGGCCAAGAAATATCTCAAGACTGATTTTTCTAAGGTTTTATGGACTGATGAAATGAGAGTGAGTCTTGATGGGCCAGATGGATGGGCCCGTGGCTGGATTGGTAAAGGGCAGAGAGCTCCAGTCCGACTCAGACGCCAGCAAGGTGGAGGTGGAGTACTGGTTTGGGCTGGTATCATCAAAGATGAGCTTGTGGGGCCTTTTCGGGTTGAGGATGGAGTCAAGCTCAACTCCCAGTCCTACTGCCAGTTTCTGGAAGACACCTTCTTCAAGCAGTGGTACAGGAAGATATCTGCATCCTTCAAGAAAAACATGATTTTCATGCAGGACAATGCTCCATCACACGCGTCCAAGTACTCCACAGCGTGGCTGGCAAGAAAGGGTATAAAAGAAGAAAATCTAATGACATGGCCTCCTTGTTCACCTGATCTGAACCCCATTGAGAACCTGTGGTCCATCATCAAATGTGAGATTTACAAGGAGGGAAAACAGTACACCTCTCTGAACAGTGTCTGGGAGGCTGTGGTTGCTGCTGCACGCAATGTTGATGGTGAACAGATCAAAACACTGACAGAATCCATGGATGGCAGGCTTTTGAGTGTCCTTGCAAAGAAAGGTGGCTATATTGGTCACTGATTTGTTTTTGTTTTGTTTTTGAATGTCAGAAATGTATATTTGTGAATGTTGAGATGTTATATTGGTTTCACTGGTAAAAATAAATAATTGAAATGGGTATATATTTGTTTTTTGTTAAGTTGCCTAATAATTATGCACAGTAATAGTCACCTGCACACACAGATATCCCCCTAAAATAGCTAAAACTAAAAACAAACTAAAAACTACTTCCAAAAATATTCAGCTTTGATATTAATGAGTTTTTTGGGTTCATTGAGAACATGGTTGTTGTTCAATAATAAAATTAATCCTCAAAAATACAACTTGCCTAATAATTCTGCACTCCCTGTATTCAGCAGGCTGGCGGTATTGCTGGCGGTTTTATATGCGTTTTTGAGCTGACAGGTTTCTTTTAAGTCTCACCCAGGGGTGTGGTTTCGGGGGCGTGTCTTAACATGGAGTGTTAAGTCGCTGTATGGTAATGTGGCTGCCAAATAGTGCCCCCCAATAATATTAATGCCTCCATTAGTGCCCCCCAGAATTAATAATGCCCCCATTAGCGCCCCCAGAATTAATAATGCCTCCATTATTGCCCCCCGTAATAGGAAAGCCTTCATTAGTGCCCCCCAGAATTAATAATGCCCCTATTAGTGCCCCCAGTAATAGTAAAGCCTCCATTAGTGCCCCCCAGAATTAATAATGCCCCTATTAGCTCCCCCAGAATTAATAATGCCTCCATTATTGCTCCCAGTAATAGTAAAGCCTCCATTAGTGCCCCCCAGAATTAATAATGGCCCCATTAGTGCCCCCAGTAATAGTAATGCCTCCATTAGTGCCCCCCAGAATTAATAATGCCCCAATTAGTGCCCCCAGAATTGATAATGCCCCCATTAGTGCCCCCCAGAATTAATAATGGCCCCATTAGTGCTCCCAGTAATAGTAATGCACCCATTAGTGCCCCCCAATAATATGAATGCCCCAATTTAGTAATTTAGTGCCCCTGCAGGTATTTTTATTTTATTTTTTTACAATATTGGGAGTAGGGTTGCACGGGTATCGAATTTTCAATACCCAATCAATACTTTTTCACCCGGATCGATCTCTTTCCGGGATTTGCTATTTATCGATACTATGTTGCGCTCCTGCGCAGCCTAGTATCTCTTAGAGAACATGGTGTGCACCGTCCTCAGCGGACACCATGTTCTCATCAGCCGGCACAGTGGAGGAGGAGGGAATCCCACCCCACTGTGATGCGGCTGCCACTGACCGCCAGTGAGAAGATAATACTGAGGAGGAGGGGAAAACTGTGGCTACTGTGCCACCAATGAATGTAATTAACCCCTAAATACAAATGTGGGCAGCGGGTGCTGGCTGTATCACCATTCGGCATCCGGCCTCAATGACAGGGATCCTGCCGAACAGCGTCAATTAAGCCCTCAGGTGCCGCACTTGAGGGATTAATTGACGTGGTTCAGCGGATCGCTGCGCCTTGTCATTGAGGGCGGGTGCCGACTGTGTAATACGGCCAGCACCCACCACCCACATTTGTATTTAGGGGTTAATTATATGCATTGGTGGCACAGTGGCCACAGTCCCTCCCCTCTTCCTCAGTATTATAATAATGTTAATTATATTCATTGGTGGCACAAAGGCCACAAGGTCCCCTCCCCTCCTCCTCAGTGTTCTCATTGGTGGTGCAGTGGCAGCTTCCGATCAGAGCCCCAGCAGTGAAATCCTGGGGCTCCGATCTGTTACCATGGCAGCCAGGATGCTACTGAAGCTTTAGATCTCTTTTTTGTGTTTTATTCTTTCCGCATGGTATCGAGTATCCCAATACTTTTTTATGGTATCGAAATCAAATCAAAATTTTGGTATCGTGACAACCCTAATTGGTAAGAATGTAGCACCATTCCTCCCTACAAATATCTGTCAGCTCATTAACCTTTCTTGGATGCCCTGCAAGGACAGTGCTCCTCAGGACATGCCACAGCATCTCGATAGTGTTAAAGGGTTATACCCATCTCAGAAATTGGGCGCATAACAGTAGGATGTGCTCCCAATGTCTGATAGGTGCGGGTCGGAGCTCACAAAGTCCCAGGAGGCGCACCACGCATATGCGCCCGTCTTCCATTCATTCCTATGGGAACAACCAATATAGCTGAGAGTGACGATTTTCAGAAGTCCCATTGAACTGAATGAGAGGCACACCGCGCAAGAGCGGATACCGGTCCATTCACTTCTATGGGACTTACGGAAATAGCCGAGCCAGCGCTTGTGTATTTTTGGCACTCTCATAGGAATAAATCCAGGGCGGCTGCGCATGCACCCTCCAGGACTTTGCGGGCTCTGTTCTAAGCATAGGTACGGGTCTCAGAGGTGGGACTCTCACCTATGAGACATTGGGGGCACATCCTAGTGATATGCCCCCAATGTCTGAGATGGCAATAACCCTTTAGGCCCCTTTCACACGAGCAAGTTTTCCACGCGGGTGCGATGCATGAAGTGAACGCATAGCACCTGCACTGAATCCTGACCCATTCATTTCAATGGGTCTGTATACATGAGCGTTTTTTTTCATGCATCAGTTCTGCGTTGCGTGAGAATCGCAGCATGTTCTATATGCTGCGTTTTTCACGCAGCCCTGGTCCCATAGAAGTGAATAGGGCTTCAGTGAAAAACGCATTGCCTCCGGATGTAACCTGGATGCTATCCTGATGCAATGCGTTTTTCACTGGTGGTTGCTAGTTGATGTTGTTTGTAATTCTTCTTTTTTTTTTGCGCACGTGAAAAACGCATCAAAACTGATTGCACCTCCCCGGAAAAAACTGAAACACCAAATGCAACTGCAGACAAAACTGACTGAACTTGCTTGCGAAATGGTGCAAGTTTCAATGAATGCACCCTGAACGCATCCTAAGCTAATCCGTATCGTTCGTGTGAAAGAGGCCTTAAGGTCTTGACTTGGCCATTCAAAACAACAAATCTTTTTCAAATATTCTTTAGTTGATTTTCTTTTGTGCTTTGAGTCACTGTCTTGTTGCATCACCCAACATCTCTTCAGCTTCAGGTCATGGACAGCTTCCCTACATTCTTCTGTAAAATGTTTTGATGCACCTTTGAATTTATTGTCCCCCCCAGTGATCACAAGGCATCTGGGCCCAAACCATGATGCCCCCCTCCTCCATGTTTCACAGTTAGGGCTCATGCACACAACCGTATGTATTTTGCGGTCCGCAAAAAATACGGATGATATCCATGTGCATTCCGTATTTTGCGGCACGGTACAGCTGGCCCAGAACAGTACTATCCTTGTCCGTAATGCAGACAATAATAGGAAATGTTCTATTTTTCTGTGGAACGGAAATACGGAAACGGAATGCACACAGAGTAACTTGTTTTTTTTGCGGACCCATTGAAGTGAATGGTTCCGCATACGGTCCCCCCCAAAAAAACCGAACGGGCACGGAAAGAAAATACGTTTGTGTGCATGAGCCCTTAGAATGAGCTTTCAGTGTTGGTGTGCAGTGTTCTTTTTATTCCAAACATAGCATAATGGAAGGACACCATAAAGGAAGCTACTGCTGTCCAAAAAAAAAAATAATTGCAGCCCATCTCAAGTTTGCCCAAGACCACCTAGATCTTTCACAATGCTTCTGAGATGTTCTGTGGACAGATGAGACAAAAGTGG
Organism: Bufo bufo; assembly: GCF_905171765.1. NCBI lineage: Eukaryota > Metazoa > Chordata > Amphibia > Anura > Bufonidae > Bufo > Bufo bufo. The sequence continues at coordinate 119,415,390 of NC_053391.1, forward strand.
AAGTTTTTAGCATAAATGCACAACGATATACCGGTATATGGAGGAAAAGAGCACTGCACACCCACACCGAAACCTCATCCCAGCTGTGAAGCAGTAAACACGTAGTCTGTCCGCAGGCATTTATTTCAAAGTCTGACAATTATCGATTCCATCAATCCAGGAGATAGTGTTGTCAAAACTCTAGATACAGTTCATGGTCACTGCCTGGACTTTGGCTTCACAGGTCTCTTGCGCTGTTAGTGATATGCAGGGCCGGTTTTACACAAAATGTGGCCCTGGGCAAAATCAAAAGGGGGCTCCACACCTTCTAATAATGTGCTAAAAACACAGTCCGACACCCCCGCCGATCAGCTGTTTGAGGAGACGGCGCGTGCTGTTCACTGCTGCTGTCCCATAGACATACAGCAGCAGAGCAGGAGGAGAGGAGGGAGACGGCACGTGCGCACAGCACAGACCGTCTCCTCAAACAGCTGATCGTCGGGAGTGCCGGGTGTCAGACCCCCGCTGATATAATATTGATGACCTATCGTAAGGATAGGTCATCAATATGAAAAAACCTGGAGAACCCCTTGAAGCTACCCCCAATACTTGTGCCTGTTGTGCTCCCCCCCATGTCCACAAACACTATACTATACTATACACCCAGACTGCCCTCATTAGTAATGGTGCCCCCAATAGTGATGATACTCCCCAAGAGAGCCCCTATTAGTAGCAATGCCCTCCATATTGCATCAAATAATAATAGCGCCCCTACAGTACCCTGGTAGTAATAATATAACCATAATGCTCCCAGTGGCTCTAATGTCCCCCTGTAGTGTCCCCCACTAGTGTCCCCCATATATATATATATATATATATATATATAATGTTCCACCGTAGTGCCAGTATGTACAGTATATAATGCTCCTCCATTCCTCCCCAGTAGTGCCAAGTATATACACTCACCTAAAGAATTATTAGGAACACCTGTTCTATTTCTCATTAATGCAATTATCTAGTCAACCAATCACATGGCAGTTGTTTCAATGCATTTCGGGGGGTGGTCCTGGTCAAGACAATCTCATGAACTCCAAACTGAATGTCAGAATGGGAAAGAAAGGTGATTTAAGCCATTTTGAGCGTGGCATGGTTGTTGGTGCCAGACGGGCCGGTCTGAGTATTTCACAATCTGCTCAGTTACTGGGATTTTCACGCACAACCATTTCTAGGGTTTACAAAGAATGGTGTGAAAAGGGAAAAACATCCAGTATGCGGCAGTCCTGTGCGCAAAAATGCCTTGTAGATGCTAGAGGTCAGAGGAGAATGGGCCGACTGATTCAAGCTGATAGAAGAGCAACGTTGACTGAAATAACCACTCGTTACAACCGAGGTATGCAGCAAAGCATTTGTGAAGCCACAACACGCGCAACCTTGAGGCGGATGGGCTACAACAGCAGAAGACCCCACCGGGTACCACTCATCTCCACTACAAATAGGAAAAAGAGGCTACAATTTGCACGAGCTCACCAAAATTGGACTGTTGAAGACTGGAAAAATGTTGCCTGGTCTGATGAGTCTCGATTTCTGTTGAGACATTCAAATGGTAGAGTCCGAATTTGGCGTAAACAGAATGAGAACATGTATCCATCCTCTGATGGCTACTTCCAGCAGGATAATGCACCATGTCACAAAGCTCAAATCATTTCAAATTGGTTTCTTGAACATGACAATGAGTTCACTGTACTAAAATGGCCCCCACAGTCACCAGATCTCAACCCAATAGAGCATCTTTGGGATGTGGTGGAACGGGAACTTCGTGCCCTGGATGTGCATCCCTCAAATCTCCATCAACTGCAAGATGCTATCCTATCAATATGGGCCAACATTTCTAAAGAATGCTATCAGCACCTTGTGGAATCAATGCCACGTAGAATTAAGGCAGTTCTGAAGGCAAAAGGGGGTCAAACACCGTATTAGTATGGTGTTCCTAATAATTCTTTAGGTGAGTGTATAATGATCTCCTTTCCCCCCATCCCTGGTGCCCCCAGCAGTGTGGACATTTAGTATAAAAAAACTTTTTAAAAAAACTCACCTCCCTCCCGTCCCCCCGCTGCTGTCTGCGATGCAGACCACAGTTTTATCTGTAGCTTGTGTTGCTGCTTTCTGATGCATGCGGTCCCAATGACCTCACCACTCCTGCTCCGAGTCTCACGTGATGATCATCATGTGAGACCCAGAGCAGGAGGTTGCAGTGATGTAGCTGCGGCTTCTTGCTCTGTTCTAATGCCTCACAGGCTTGAGGCCCAGCGGCCTGAGGCTTGTGAAGTTGGACAGCCATGAGTGCTCCCTCCTTTATGGGGCGAAGTGGCGCCCTAGGCGGATGACTACCCTCCCCTATCCATCGTCTCGGCCCTAATTCAGAGCACATTACTGCAGGAGGTATAACAGGAGAGGACTATAACTCCCAGCATGTCTAAGTGGAGACGTATAGGTCTGCACAGGAGCTGTACACATAAAAGTTGTTTCTTAGACGCACGCAATCCCTAAATCCACACACAGGGGCTGCTGGAGCACACACAATAAGCCTCTGGCAAGCAAACACTACTTCAGCTAACACGAGCACCAGGCCCTGAGAAGCATGCCTGCATTTTAAACAAGTTTGATGTATACAAGTCTTCAGTTGCTTCTTATCAGAGCCTGAGGGTTTGCATGCGCTGTGCTACCACCATGCAAATGAACGCCACTAATATCATGATATTCATTGTAGCTGAAGGCCCAGGGGCGTTGTACCTGGCTATGTCTGAAACTCCCATAGCTGGCCTTCTGCTCTGTCATTTTGGGGGGGTTGCACAGGGTAGGGGGCCCCCGTTTTAGTGATAATGGGGCCTTAGCGGTAGGACCCCAACTGATCTAATAGTTATTCCCTATCCTGTGGATAGAGGATAACTTTATATAATCAGAATACTCCTTTAAGTACAAGGACAAAAGGGATGTCCTTGTGCTGACCACAGGAACAGTGGCTCCTATGCCCCTGTATGAGGTACCACTACCCCCAAGCCAGATTGCATCCTGGAGTACAATACTTATATATGGAAGAGGTTGATCTTTCAGATCAAGTGCTAATGCCGCACAGTGCAAGGCAGGAAACGAAGGTGTGCTACAGAAAGCTGGCGGTGCACAATGTACAGATGGCACTGTATAACTCCGGCATTATTTCCATTTGCAGGTCAGACAGAATAATTCCTTCATTTTCAAGAGCTGGTGCTTAAAGCCCTACGTTTTCAAGACGGGGAAGGGCCCCGGTACTACTGGAAGTGATGGTGCCCGTGTTGTTTCCCTGGTGAATTCCCCCAAACAGCAAGGACCCCAAAAAGATGCAGAGTGTGTTCCAAAAGGGGGATACAAAAGGACACCATTTATGACTGTAAAACTGGCCTGTACATAAAGGGTTCCACTCATCCATGGAGTCATTTTATCACTTTGGCTATATGCACACGACCGTTGTGTGTTTTGCGGATCCGCAAAACACCTATGGCGTCCGTGTGTGTCCCGCAATTTGCGGAACGGCACGGAGAGCCATTGATATAACTGCCTATTCTTGTCTGCAAAACGGACAAGAATAGGACAGGTTATATTTTTTTTGCGGAGCCGCGGAACGGAGCAACGGATGCGGACGGAGTACTGTCCGCATCTTTTGCGGCCCCATTGAAGTAAATAGGTCCGCATCCGAGCCTCAAAAACTGCGGCTCGGATGCGGACCAAAACAACGGCCGTGTGCATGAGTCCTTTATTTCACTCTGATATCCTCCACACAACATAGTCACTTTTCACCTTCCATTACACATTCATTTCTGGAAAGCACAGGAAATACAGCACAATAAGAAGAGAGTTAACTGGAGGCGGTGGGGAGAAATGGGGTGAGTATTGCTTGTTTTGTTATTTTAGCAGATTTACAGGGGCTGCCCTTTAACCCTTTTTGAACACAACCTATTATTTATTTTTCACTAGCTGAAGGACCCGGCTTCGCTCGGGAATATTTAATCTATTTAATTTAATGTTTGTGTGTGTTGTTTAAAGATATCAACACTATCCACTATAACAGTGACATTTACAGCCCCCACCCCTTAACACTGCCCCCCCCCCCACAGTGCCCCGTCCCTTAAAATTAGACCTCCACAGCAGCCCACCCCCTTAACTTTGACCTTTACAGCAGCCTTCCCCTTTTACAATGAGTTTCACAGCACACCACCCCCTTGACAGTGATCTCCACAGGAGCCCGCCCCCTTAACAGTGGCCTTTATTGGATTGGGGGCGTGTCCTTTTGAACAGCTCACTTTAAGACAGCAGCCCTGTAATGTATGAGTGTAAGCTGCAGGGAGAAAGTCACCCTCCCTCCCTCCCCTGCAGCTGACAGAAGTTGATTTTTAACTTCTATTTTTCAATCCCTGTCGGCTGATGAGTGGGAGGGGGCGTGGCCTAACCGAATCAGGGGTGTGGCTCAGCCAGACCTAGAAGTTGATTTTTAACTTCATTTTTTCAATTCTTGCCGGCTGAGCAGTGGGAGGGTGTGTGGCCTAACTGGATCAGGGGCGTGTCCTTATGAACAGCTCACTTTAAGACAGCAGTACTGTGTTGTCTGAGTGTGAGCTGCTGGGAGAAAGTCACCGTCCCTCCCACCCCTGTAGCTGACAGAAGTTGATTTTTAACTTCATTTTTTCAATCTCTGTCTAGTGAGGAGTGGGAGGGGGCATTGTAATGACCGGCGTCACGCACAGGGAGGAAAAAGGGAAAGCCCTGCCCAAGGGAGAGGGAAAGGTGGTGACCCCTAACTCACCTTGCGGCTGGCACCTGACTGCCCTGACGTCCCTAGACGGGTTCCTCATCCGTGCGGCGATCACGTGCCTAAACCCTGGCTTTCCCTAAAATGAGCCCTAGATAGTAAACGGGCCGGTGGGATCGCTAGTCCGCACCACTGACACTAAGAGGGAAACACCAGGGAGAGGACAGACAAACACATACACCCAGGTGGGCAACCACAATAGACCACAAAGGTCCAACAGGGATCCGGAGGGTAGCCTTCTGGACCAACTACCAGAGAACGCAGCAACACAGCTCCAGAGAGTCAGAATAGATGTCCAGGCAGGAAGCTCTATATCTGGCAACCAGAGAAGTATGAGAGGGGAATATAAGGAGGTTGGGAGTGCTGGACAAGGAACAGCTGAGGAGAAGGAGCTACGGATCCCTGAGTGAGCCAAAAGGGTTTGCAAAGCAAACCCAGAAAGCTACCATAAGGAAACAGCCCTATCTTACATAGAGCGTGCAGCCAACCACTGCGACTTCCTGACCCCGGGTATAACGGAGTCAGGCGTGGTTCTTGACACCCTCGTGACAGTACCCCCCTCTCTACGAGGGGCCTCCGGACACTTAGGACCAGGTCTCTCAGGATGAGAGGCATGAAAAACCCGAACTAGCCTGTCGGCGTTTACCTCAGACGCAGGAACCCACATTCTTTCCTCGGGACCGTAACCTCTCCAATGCACCAGATATTGAAGAGAGCGGCGGACCCGACGAGAATTAACAATTTTGGATATCTGAAATTCTAGATTACCATCCACGACAACAGGAGGGGGTGGCAGCGGTGACGGTTCTAGAGGTGGAACATATTTTTGGAGTAACGACTTATGAAAAACATTATGGATTTTAGAAGTCTGAGGTAACTCCAGGCAAAAAGCCACGGGGTTGATGATGGCTACAATTTTCTAAGGGCCAATAAACCTAGGACCCAGTTTCCAAGAGGGAACCTTCAATTTAATATTCCTAGTAAACAACCACACATAGTCATTCACTCCTAGGTCTGGACCTGGCGACCGTCTCTTATCAGCCATGCATTTGTATTTACCTCCCATATTTTTCAAGTTAGCTTGCACCTTCTGCCATACCGATGAAAGAGATGACGAAAACCGTTCCTCTTCGGGAACCCCAGAAGACCCCCCTCTTTGAAAGTACAGAATTGGGGATGAAAACCATATGCACCAAGAAATGGTGACTTGCCAGTGGATTCCTGACGACGATTATTTATGGCAAACTCAGCTAACGGTAAATATGATGACCACAACTCTTGGTTTTCAGACACAAAACATCTTAGATATGTCTCCAGGTTTTGGTTGGTACGCTCAGTCTGTCCATTCGACTGAGGATGGAAAGCTGAGGAAAAGGACAAGTGTACCCCCAAACGGGAACAAAAAGCTTTCCAAAATTTAGAAATAAACTGGGTACCCCGATCCGAAACAACATCGGAGGGGACCCCGTGAAGCTTCACGATTTCACTGACGAATACCTGAGCAAGAGTCTTAGCATTAGGTAGTGCGGGTAACGCAATGAAGTGTACCATTTTGCTAAACCTGTCCACTACTACCAAAATAACTGTTTTACCCGCAGACAAAGGTAAGTCAGTGATAAAATCCATTGACAGATGTGTCCATGGTCTATTGGGAATGACGAGTGGTAATAGAGACCCTGCAGGACGTGTATGTGAAACTTTTGCGCGCGCACAGGTAGAACAAGAAGACACAAAATCTAATACATCCTTACGCAACCTTGGCCACCAAAAACGACGAGACAATAGCTCCAAGGTTGCCCAGCAAGTGCCGAATTATGATGTTCCTTTAATAATTCGAAACGTAGGTTCAACGGTACAAACAATTTCTCTGAGGGGCAAGAGACCGGGGCGTCCCCCTGGGCCTCTAACACCTTCCCCTCCAGAACAGAGTGTACCGCAGAAACAACCACTCCTCTTTGAAGAATGGGCACCGGATCACTCACATTACCCCCTCCAGGGAAACAACGAGATAGTGCATCAGCCTTGGTATTCTTTGCCCCAGGACGATAGGTAATCACAAAGTTAAACCTGGTAAAAAATAGCGACCACCTAGCCTGTCTAGGGGTGAGACTCTTAGCTGATTCGAGGTACAAAAGATTTTTGTGGTCCGTAATCACAGTGACGAGGTGGACTGCCCCCTCTAAAAAGTGACGCCACTCCTCAAACGCAAGTTTAATAGCTAATAGTTCCCTATTGCCAATATCGTAGTTCTTTTCTGCTGCAGATAGTTTTTAAAAAAAGAAAGCACAAGGACGCCATTTGCCAGGAGACGGACCGTGAGACAGCACCGCCCCCACTCCCACCTCTGACGCATCAACTTCAACAATAAAAGGCTGAGAGACATCAGGTTGGACTAGTACAGGTGCTAAGGTAAACCTCTCTTTTAGAGAGGAAAAAGCAACTTTAGCGGCGTCAGACCATTTAGAAAAATCAGTCCCCTTTCTAGTCATGTCAGTAAGGGGTTTTACAATAAGTGAATAATTTTTTAGGAATTTCCTATAGAAATTCGCGAAGCCCAAGAACCGTTGTAGTGCTTTGAGGTTCTCAGGAAGATCCCAATCTAAAATTGCCTGGACCTTCCTAGGATCCATACGGAAACCTGAAGCAGATAAAAAATAACCTAGGAATTGTATCTCCTGAACGGCGAAGACACATTTTTCAATTTTAGCATATAATTTATTCGTCCGTAGGACCTGCAGTACTTGTTTGACATGCACCTCATGTGTTCTCAGATCAGACGAATAAATTAAAATATCATCTAGGTATATTACCACAAACCTGCCGATTAGATGACTAAAAATGTCATTAACGAAATGTTGAAAAACTGCAGGAGCATTGGTCAGACCGAAAGGCATAACTAGATTTTCATAATGCCCCTCAGGGGTGTTAAAAGCTGTCTTCCACTCATCCCCCTCCTTAATACGAATCAGATTGTAGGCCCCCCTAAGATCAAGTTTGGAGAACCACCTAGCACCCGCAATCTGGTTAAACAGGTCAGGAATGAGAGGAAGAGGGTATGGATCTCGGATGGTTATCCGATTTAATTCGCGAAAATCTAGGCAAGGACGCAGGCCCCCATCTTTCTTTTTAACGAAGAAAAACCCTGCAGCCACGGGTGAAGAAGAGGGTCTGATGTGTCCCTTAGCCAAGCTCTCGGAGATATAATCTTTCATGGCTTGTCTCTCTGGACCCAAAAGATTATATAACCTGGTCTTGGGTAATTTTGCGCCGGGAATAAGGTTAACCGGGCAATCATAAGGACAATGAGGTGGTAACTTCTGACAACCCTTTTCAAAAAAAACATCCTCAAAATCCGAAATAAATGTAGGTAGGGTAGTTATGGAGGCGACTAAGCAATTGCTATTTGAGCAATTTTCTCTGCACTGCTCACTCCACTCCAATATCTCCCTGGCCTGCCAATCCACCACTGGATTGTGCGCTACCAACCAGGGAAGACCCAGCACTACCGGAGTGGGAAGCCCCTCCAGAACATAACATGAAAGCATCTCGTTATGGTGGTCCCCTACCCGAAGGTGTAAATTATGAACAATGTGGGTGAGGTTTCTCTGAGACAGAGGAGCAGAATCAATAGCGAATATGGGAATAGGTCTCTGTAGCGTACAGAGAGACAAACCCATAGTGCGGGCAAAATGGGCATCTATCAAATTTACCCCTGCTCCACTGTCTAGAAAGAAAGAAATAGTCTCCGTCTTATCACCAAAAACAATAACCGCCGGCAACACAAATTGTGATGTACGTATGGAGGAAACGTATACCCCCCGGCTGACATCCTCCACACAGCCTGGGGTTAGTAGTTTTCCGACGGTCTTTTGTTTCTGAGGAAAGAAGGACAGACATTAATGAAATGACCCCTCTCCCCACAAAAAAAACAAACCCCACGCCTACGGCGAGCCTCAGGAGGACGGTCCTGACGAGTAGTTCCTCCTAGCTGCATAGGCTCGTCTAAGTCCGTACAGACTAACTGCTGCTTGGGAGGGGTTACCAATTGCTCCGGTTTTTTCAACCTGTCCCTAAGGCGTCTATCTATTCGGATAGAAAGGGACATAACCGCATCAAGGGAAAAGGGGGTCTCATATAATGCAAGCGCATCCTTAACCCTTTCGGATAACCCAGAGCAGAACTGACTCCTGAGAGCCGGGTCGTTCCATTGGGTATCCGTAGCCCACCTACGGAATTCAGAGCAATACTCCTCTACCGGCCGCTCTCCTTGTAAGAGTCTCCGTAATCTTGATTCAGCCAGTGCGACTCGGTCAGGGTCGTCATATATGAGACCCAAGGCCCCGAAAAACTCATCCACTGACCGAAGAGCCTGGGAATCAGTAGGTAAAGAGAACGCCCAGGACTGCGGGTCCCCCTGCAGCAGGGAAATAACAACCCCCACCCGCTGTTCTTCATTACCAGAGGAGTAAGGGCGCACTTTAAAATATAATTTACAGGCCTCACGGAATGTCAAAAACTTGTCCCTTCCCCCAGAAAATCTGTCAGGGAGAGGGACCTTGGGTTCCGCAACAACCTGGTTACCAGTAGCAACCGCTGGGCTTGCGGTCAGTTGTAATTGCTGCTGTTGCTGGAGGACCGACGCCTTCAATCCTGCCACCTCCAAAGACAGGCCATGAAATTGTTTGGACAGAGCAGCAATTTGATCCATACTGGATTCTAAAAAAAAAATTTTTTATTTTTTTTATTTTTTTACCTACACAAAATAAGGGCCAGATATAATGTAATGACCGGCGTCACGCACAGGGAGGAAAAAGGGAAAGCCCTGCCCAAGGGAGAGGGAAAGGTGGTGACCCCTAACTCACCTTGCGGCTGGCACCTGACTGCCCTGACGTCCCTAGACGGGTTCCTCACCCGTGCGGCGATCACGTGCCTAAACCCTGGCTTTCCCTAAAATGAGCCCTAGATAGTGAACGGGCCGGTGGGATCGCTAGTCCGCACCATTGTCACTAAGAGGGAAACACCAGGGAGAGGACAGACAAACACATACACCCAGGTGGGCGACCACAATAGACCACAAAGGTCCAACAGGGATCCGGAGGGTAGCGTTCTGGACCAACTACCAGAGAATGCAGCAACACAGCTCCAGAGGGTCAGTATAGAAGTCCAGGCAGGAAGCTCTATATCTGGCAACCAGAGAAGTGTGAGAGGGGAATATAAGGAGGTTGGGAGTGCTGGACAAGGAACAGCTGAGGAGAAGGAGCTACGGATCCCTGAGTGAGCCAAAAGGGTTTGCAAAGCAAACCCAGAAAGCTACCATAAGGAAAACAGCCCTATCTTAAATAGAGCGTGCAGCCAACCGCTGCGACTTCCTGACCCCGGATATAACGGAGTCAGGCGTGGTTCTTGACACCCTCGTGACAGGCATGGCCTAAACGGATCAGGGGCGTGTACTTTTGAACAGTTCACTCTAAGACAGCAGCACTGTGCTGTCTGAGTGTGACCTGCAGGGAGAAAGTCACCCTCCCTCCCTCCCCTGCAGCTGACAGAAGTTGATTTTTTACCTTCATTTTTTTAAATCCCCGTCGGCTCAGGAGTGGAAGGGGGCGTGGCCTAACCGGATCAAGGGCGTGGTTTAGCGAGACCTGTGGGGGCGGGGTTTTAAGTTTGTCTTTTGAGGGTGGACACATTGTGGCAGGGGGCGTGTCTGGGCTCCTTCCTGCAAGAGTGATGCCACTGTGGGCACCTTACTGGCTCATTTGCATACCAACTAAACTGGATTTTCAGAGGATAAAAACATCTATTGCTGGAACAAAGGCACATCTGGAAATAAGGTACTAAGTGCTATTAGGCCATGGCTTTACTTCAATAGCGATTATCCTGTTGACAGATTTCCTTTAAAGCTGACCTACAGCAGTGAAGAAAAATGGCTGGGTTGTTATGGAAACCTGGAGTAAAACTGTGATATGGAGGCTAACGGCCTGCAAGCTTCTATTGGCTGATGAGGGTCATGTGACCAAGCTTCTATTGGCTAATGCATTTTTTGGGAATATCTCAGGAACGGTACGTCCTATAGAGCTGAGACCTGGTCTAAAACCTTCCCGGACACCTGATGTACCTGTGTGCTAAATTTCGTGATTGTAAATGCGACGGTGCGGATTCTTTTAGCGGACATACATACACATACACTCAGCTTTATATATTAGATTTAGATTTTTGCTTCCCTGCCTTCCAAGAGCTATAATTTGTTTTTCATTTTCTATTCTCATATCTGTATCAGGACTTGTTTTTTGCAGGACAAGTTGTACTTTTTAACACTGTTTATTTTACTATAGCTTGTATTACAAAATTATCAAAAAAAATCTTGTGGGGTGAAAGTGGAAAAAACACGATTCTGCCAAGATTTTTAAAAAATATTATTTGTTTTGATATTACAGCGTTCAATGTGCGCTAAAAAAGTGACAGGTCGGTACAATTACAGCAATACCAAATTTGTATAATGTTACATTTTTTTACTAATTAAAAAAATATAAAAACCTTTGAAAAGATAATTTTAATTGCATCACCGTTTTCTGAAAGCCACAACATTCTTATATTTCCATCTACAGAGCTCTATGTGGTCTTGTTTTTTGCAGGATGAACTATAGTTTTTATTTGTAACATTTTTAACAGTTTTATTCAATTTTTTGGGAGATATGGTGACCAAAGAATGGTGAATTTTTTTCTGCTATGGCATTCACTGCACAGGAAAAATACTTTCATATTTTAATAATACAGAAACACAGAAATGAAGTGGCAATTCTGGAGGAGCTGCTCAGCCCCTGACACTGTGGCGTGTCTATCATTGGGGGAGCAGCCCGACCGCATGTGGACCGCAATAATCTACTAACCCCAGCAAAATATGCATACAATGGAGGATGTCGACGCGGTCCACATGCACCACAAGAAGCAAACTACACAGAATGTAGCAAATAATCATATGAAACACAGAGAGGAAATGCACCAACCAAAAATGCTACTGACTATACTGGGAAGTCATAAATGTAGATATTAAAAGCTGAGACTTTCGCCAATATATTCCAGTCAGGAAAATATCGGAGCCCATTATGCACCAGTGACTTTTTGAGCACTTTTTAAGGACTTGAAGTGACAAAAAGTGGAAAATTGTCCATTTTTTTTTCCCGTTACACCGTATGAGATTAATATTGTTATATTTTAATAGTACGGGTGTACTATTAGGTCATGAAGGGGTTAACCTGTGGTGTCCCTACTTGGTGTGAATATTGTCTCTAATTAGCTATTAACGGAAATTAGTTACAGTATCTACTAAGCTTCCCTGCCTAAAGCACGAGCACCGACCGTGGGGCAGTCGCATGTGGATCGCAGACCCATTCACTTGAATGGGGTCCGCGATACATCCGTTCCGCAAAAAGATAGAACAAGTTTTATCTTTTTGTGCAACGGAACACCACAGAAGCACTCCGTAGTGTTTCCGTGGGGTTCCGTTCTGTGCTTCCGTTCCGCACCGCATCAAGTGAATGGGTCAGCATCCGTGATGCGGAATGCACACGGCTGGTGACCCGTGTATTGCAGAACCACCATATGCGGCCCGCAGCACCAGCACGGAGCCCTTGCGTTCGTGTGCAAGAGGCTTTAGTGTCCCCTACTGTTGGGCCCGGTACCTCTAAAAAGTTTCCACCGACCTAATCATTACCATCATCACGATTGCCGCTCTCCAGGCTTTTGACAATGCATGTCCTTTCCAGATTAGATGAGAGTTCACATCGCTGTTATTTTTCAGTTCTTTTGATCCATCAGAATAACATAAAAATAAAAAAAATACGGATCCTCTGCAGCACATCTGGCATCCGTTTTTTTTTAAATGTGAAAAAAATTGTACTGCATGCAGGTGATATAATTAGCATCAGTACATTAGGACTTACAACAGGTATTCACTCTGTGGGATATTTTCAAATCATGACTGGAAGATGGGCCTGACGACTGGAGTTGAGGAACACTGCTATAGGGGACTTGAACATGAGATTGTTAGAGTGCTTGTCCTATAGACTGCAATAAATTACCATTGCAGCCTATGGGAGTTCCATTATGTTCCTATGGGCTTCTTCTGGGCAGGCATGGCTTCATAGAAGGTATTGCTATGGAGGCCTCAGATCCTTCAAAGAGACCGAGGCTATCACAGTAAGCTTATCTAGACTTTAGTAAGGCTTTTGATACTGTCCCACATAGAAGGCTTATCAATAAAGTGCAGTCATTGGGCTTGGACTCCCATATTGTTGAATGGATTAGGCAGTGGCTGAGGGACAGGCAACAGAGGGTTGTAGTCAATGGAGTATATTCAGACCAAGGTCTTGTTACCAGTTGGGTACCTCAGGGATCTGTTCTGGGACTCATATTGTTTAATATCTTTATCAGCGAAATTGCAGAAGGCCTCGATGGTAAGGTGTGTCTTTTTGCTGATGACACAAAGATTTGTAACAGGGTTGATGTTCCTGGAGGGATACACCAAATGGAAAAGGATTTAGGAAAACTAGAGGAATGGTCAAAAATCTGGCAACTAAAATTTAATGTTGATAAGTACAAGATAATGCACCTGGGGCGTAAAAACCCAAGAGCAGAATATAAAATCAGTGATACAGTCCTAACCTCAGTATCTGAGGAAAGGGATTTAGGGGTCATTATTTCAGAAGACTTAAAGGTAGGCAGACAATGTCATAGAGCAGCAGGAAATGCTAGCAGAATGCTTGGGTGTATAGGGAGAGGCATTACCAGTAGAAAGAGGGAGGTGCTCATGCCGCTCTACAGAGCACTAGTGAGACCTCATTTGGAGTATTGTGCTCAGTACTGGAGACCATATCTCCAGAAGGATATTGATACTTTGGAGAGAGTTCAGAGAAGAGCTACTAAACTGGTACATGGATTGCAGGATAAAACTTACCAGGAAAGATTAAAGGACCTTAACATGTATAGCTTGGAAGAAAGACGAGACAGAGGGGATATGATAGAAACTTTTAAATACATAAAGGGAATCAACAAGGTAAAAGAGGAGAGAAGATTTAAAAGAAGAAAAACTGCTACAAGAGGACATAGTTTTAAATTAGAGGGGCAAAGGTTTAAAAGTAATATCAGGAAGTATTACTTTACTGAGAGAGTAGTAGATGCATGGAATAGCCTTCCTGCAGAAGTGGTAGCTGCAAATACAGTGAAGGAGTTTAAGCATGCATGGGATAGGCATAAGGCCATCCTTCATATAAGATAGGGCCAGGGGCTATTCATAGTATTCAGTATATTGGGCAGACTAGATGGGCCAAATGGTTCTTATCTGCCAACACATTCTATGTTTCTATGTAAGCAAAGCTTTCAAGATTTCAGCTCCCAGGGAAACCTCTCTCAGATGCCGTGGTCACAACTGAAAGCATCAGTGCTTTCTGCGCTGGTCTTGATGTCCCCTGCACACCTCGTCATAAATTAGGCACATCCTCGGGCAGTCCGTGTACCTAAACAGAAATCTACGACAGCTCAAAGCTGCCATATATTTCTGGCTTCATTTGCGCCAGAAAACTGGTGTAAATGAAGATATATTTGTCTGGGCCGCTGCCCGCACCCCTTTCCTACCCTTGTCACTCCCCCTTATGGAAAGGTGGCGCGGGCGGCGTAAAAAGAGGCACTTAAAGGGAACCTGTCACCAGTTTTATGGTGTCCTAAGGGCAACATAAATAAGTGACTGATTCTCTTAGCAAAATGCTGGGTCACTTTCTTTAATTGACCCAGTCAATCTGCCAACATCTTGTATTGAAAAGCTCCAGCTGATAATGATGAGTCCTGAATATTCATGATCTCCTGACTCTCCACGCCTACCTACTGCTGAATGACAGTTTTTTTCCATATGAATCAGCAGCAGGTGGGCAGGGGAGTGGCTATAGCTCTGAATTAAATATACGCTGGACTCACTGACATCACGCTGGACTCAAATCAGCTCATTAGCATGCGGCATCTTTGTGTGTATATTATGAGGTAACAATCTGTCACACCAGTAAGTGAATACATCTAAGGTACTTTTTAGTAGTTAATGATTGTATATAATTAGTTAGAATATAATCAAATATCCACATGACAGGTTCCCTTTAAGTCAAAAAACAACTTTTTGAAGCCACTTTTCTGGCACAAGAGAGATGATAAATCTACCCCAGTAAATCTGGGCTAGGTTTTTTTTGTGGTCTGTAAAGGTGGAGACGTATAGGTCTGCACAGGAACTGTACACATAAAAGTTGTTTATTTTTTTAATCAACACTGTTTGCAAATACTGTAGTTCAGTGAAGCACGCAATCCCTAAATCCACACATGGGGGGGGGGACGGGACTAATTCTGGTATCTTGTGTACTGCCTTATTATATGATACAAATGGCAGGAACATGTTCCATGCCAAGAAACAGGGACACACTCAAGGACTATGCTGTTGAATATTTGAGGTCATACAGTATCTGGAATGCAACATTGGCCAAGGATCATTTATTAAGAATGGTAAAAAATGTGATTAAGGCCTCATGCACACGACTGTTGTTGTGTTCCGTTCCGCAAAATGGGGTTCCGTGATCCGTTTTTGTTTTTGTTTCCGTGTGTGTTCCTTTATTTTTGGAGGACCACCAGACATAAAGGAATGTAAAAAAAAGTCTAAGACAGGTTTGCCATGCAAATGATAGGAATAAAGCAGACGCGGATGACAATCTTGTGTGCCTCCGCGTTTTTTAGCGGTCCTATTGACTAGAATGGGTCCGCAAACTGTTTTCCGCGGAAATAATAGGACAGGTTATATTTTTTTGATGGACCTGAACTACGGATCACGGACGCGGATGGCAAACGGTGCACTATCCGCATTTTCAACGGCTCCATAGAAATGAATGGGTCCGCACCTGAAACGCTAAAATCGTCGGAACGGACGCGGAAGCAAACAACGGTCGTGTGCATGAGGCCTAAAGCTGATTAATGGTTAATACCCTTCTGATATATTTACTTACGTAGCTGCTGGAGCACACACAATAAGCCTCTGGCAAGCAAACACTACTTCAGCTAACACGAGCACCAGGCCTTTAGAAGTATGACTGCATTTCAAACAAGGTTTCCAAGTTTGATGTATACAAGTCTTCAGTTGTTTCTTATCAGAGCCTTAGGGTTTGCATGCGCTGTGCTACCACTATGCAAATGAACGCCACTAATATCATGATATTCATTGTAGCTGAAGGCCCAGGGGCGTTGTACATAGCTGGCCTTCTGCTCTGTTCATTTTGGGGGCTGCACAGGGTAGGGGGCCCCCGTTTTAGTGATCCTGGGGTCTTAGCGGTAGGACCTCCACTGATCTAATAGTTAGGCCTCTTTCACACGGGCATTGCGGGAAAAGGTGCGGGTGCGTTGCGGGAACATGTGCGATTTTTCCGTGCGAGTGCAAAACATTGTAATGCTTTTTGCACTCGCAAATCGGCATGTTTGGTACCCAAACCCGAACTTCTTCACAGAAGCTCGAGTTTGGCTTAGGTGCTGGGTAGATTGTATTATTTTCCCTTATAACATGGTTATAAGGGCAAATAATAGCATTCTGAATACAGAATGCATAGTACAATAGCACTGGAGGGGTTAAAAAAAATAAAAATAAAATTAAACTCACCTTAATCCACTTGCTCGTGCAGCCGGCATCTCTTCTGTCTTCTTTTTTGCTGTGTGCAGGAAAAGGACCTTTGGTGACGTCACTCCAGTCATCACATGATCCATCACCATGGTAAAAGATCATGTGACGGACCATGTGATGACCGGAGTGACGTCCTGCGTCCTGCACACAGCAAAAAAGAAGACAGAAGAGAAGCCGGGCTGCGCGAGCAAGTGGATTAAGGTGAGTTTAATTATTTATTTATTTTTTTAACCCCTCCAGCCCTATTGTACTTTGCATTCTGTATTCAGAATGCTATTATTTTCCCTTATAACCATGTTATAAGGGAAAATAATAATGATCGGGTCTTCATCCCGATCGTCTCCTAGCAACCGTGCGTGAAAATAGCACAGCATCTGCAATTGCTTGCTGATGCTTGCGATTTTCACGCAACCCCATTCATTTCTATGGGGCCTGCGTTACGTGAAAAACGCACAAAGAGGAGCATGCTGCGATTTTCACGCAATGCACAAGTGATACGTGAAAATCACCTCTCATGTGAACAGCCCCATAGAAATGAATGGGTCAGGATTCAGTGCAGGTGCAATGCGTTCAACACGCATCGCATCCGCGCGGAATACTCGCCCGTGTGAAAGGGGCCTTATTCCCAATCCTGTGGATAGAGGATAACTTTATATAATCGGAATACCTCTTTGTGTACAAAGACAAAAGGGATGTCCTTGTACTGACCACAGGAACAGTGGCTCCTATGCCCCTGTATGAGGTACCACTACTGTTGAGGCAAAACCCCCACCTCTATGATTGTCGGGGTTCTAATTTGACCGCTCAGAGAGCTGACACAGACACACTGCTGAATTAAATCCTCTCTAATTTATTCCATGCAAGCATACATCTTTATAACATTACAGATAATCACAGACATATCTGGCACACCACCAAAGGGGTGGAAAGTGAAACTAATGATTTGATTGGTTATTCATAAAAGGCAATACTTCCACACCATACTAATAGAATTCTCATAATTAAATCTGGCTGGATCTGCAGGACTTAACTGTGCTAAATACAGTTTAGGCCTCATTCACACGACCGTATGTGTTTTGCGGTCCGCAAATTGCGGATCCGTTGTTCCGTTTTTATTTTCCGTTGTGTTTTAGTGTGTTTTCCCTTTTTTGCAGTCCGCAAATTGTGGATCCGTTGTTCCGTTTTTTGTTTCCGTGTGTCTTCCGTTTTTTTTGCTAACCGCAAAAAAAACTGAAGCAGGAAATTGTGTAATTTTACTATCCACACCCAGGATACAGGTATATATATGCTGGTCATTTCAGTGTTTGGTGGCCATTTTCTGCAGTGTTTCCAGGGTACAGAGTTTAATTTGATTCCTTGGCTTTGTTGATCTTTGCTTCTCAGTTTGGGTCTTGGTTTCACCATGGCGGATGACTCAGAGGATGAGGTCCTACTGCACTGGCTTATTTCTCGGCGATGGGGACAGCGGTCCATTCCTTTGGATGATGAACCGAGTAGAAGGAGGAGATTTTGGGTCCATCCCATTGTTTCCCAACGGTACAGGAAAGGACACTTCCATACCCTCTACGCAGATCTTCGCCAGATCCAGAGAAGTTCTTTGCGTTCTGTCGGATGTCAGTGTCTACCTTTGATTGCTTGCTGTTGTCTCTACGTACTGTCCTTACCTTCATGGACACCAATATGAGGCGCAGCATTACTCCTGAGGAAAGGCTCATTGTCACGTTGAGGTAAGCTATATGTAGTGATTTATTTTTTAACAGTAATGTGTACTGCTTATCTTGTGAGTAACATGGTTCTTAAACTGGCTGTTCTTAGACATGTGTAAATGTTAGCTCTAGTTACCAGTTTTTGGCCCTTCTTAATTTCTGCCATTGTCAATTTCCTTTATTTCTGTTTCCCAGACAAATAACATGCAAAGATGAACGGTAGTCCTGTATTTATAGCTTTTAAGTTTGGTGTATGCCAACGCCATCATCCTGCTGAGTGGTCACATCATTCTACGTTTCCCATACATTCAGCATGGAAATGGGTTCACCACAATAGGCGTAACATAGC
Source organism: Bufo bufo (assembly GCF_905171765.1). Classification (NCBI taxonomy): domain Eukaryota; kingdom Metazoa; phylum Chordata; class Amphibia; order Anura; family Bufonidae; genus Bufo; species Bufo bufo. The sequence continues at coordinate 119,433,959 of NC_053391.1, forward strand.
TTGTAGGAGTTGGGCCCACACCCCGATTGTTGAAAGTATTTATCGGATGTTAAACGATTTTGTGGATAAAATGATAGTCTACGAAATGGACATAGAATGTGTAACATACTGCATGTCTACTTACAACCATTATATGAACCATGTTCATGATGTGACTAATTTTGGGCAAATTAATGATGTCACCTCTTTTGTTTTTGTCTACAGATTCCTGGCAACTGGGAACTCATTTGCATTCCTGCATTTTGAGTTTCTTTTGGGAACCTCAACGATTTCTCGGATTGTGCGTCACACTTGTCATGTCATCTGGCAGCAACTCCGAGAGACAGTGATGCCACAGCCCAAGGCGGACGATTGGTTTCGAATCGCTGAGGGCTTCAATTTTGCTGCGCAGTTTCCAAACTGCATAGGGGCAATGGATGGCAAGCACATTCGTATGAAGAAGCCTCCTCACTTAGGGTCCTGAATCTTCAATTATAAGCAATACTTTTCGGTAGTGCTCATGGCTGTTGCTGACAGTAACTACCAGTTTATAATGGTTGATATCGGGGCCTATGGAAGCACTGCAGATGCTCGCGTCTTTAGTGCTTCTAGAATGGGTGAGCGGCTTCGTGCCAACCTGCTTGCCCTGCCCGAGTCCAGAAGACTGGCCGGATATTCTGGTCCCCCGGCTCCATTTGTGATCGTGGCGGATGAAGGGTTTGCATTGACTTACAATGTTATGCGACCCTTCCCAAAGCGTGGTTTGGATCTCAGGGGGCGTATTTTCAACTACCGGTTGACTCGTGCCCGTCGGTATGTTGAGTGCGCATTCGGAATACTCTCTAGCAAGTAGAGGGTGTTTTTGTCATCCATACAAATGGATCCGGAGAATGCTACCCTGGTGATTCAAGCTTGTGTTGTTCTACACAACTTCACCAGGATTCACGAGGCTTCCTCTTATGTTGACATGGAAGAATTTCCTACATCATCAGTTTTGGGTTTGGATAGGACCCTGCATAGACGACCTTGGACTGCAGGCATTGCAGTTCGGGAACTCTATGCAGACTACTTTTTCAGCCCAGAGGGGTCCTTGCCATGGCAGATGGACGCTATTCGTGGCAGTGTTTGATTTCTTCTGTTCTCGTTAGTTTTTTTTTATTTTTCAGATAGAATATGAAATTTATGTTGTAGTTGAGTACAGGGACTCTCAAGAGAATGAGGACCCTTGACGTGGGCTTGCGGGCTGAGGTTTTTGGCCATAAAAATATTGACATTAAATATAAATTATAAAGATGCTTTTAAAAGTTGACTGTATTAAAAATCAATAATCTAGTTGATCTATGGTCCCAAAAACCTTCTAATACCTTATTTAAATATTGATAATTAAGCAAGTTTAGTGATCATTAAAGTGATAGTACTAGGAGTATTGTGTGTGTCTATGTTATTATGTTGAAATGTGTTTACCTGTTTAATGTAATTTGTCTCACAATAAATTACTGAAGACAAGTGATTTTTTCCAATAAAGTATTTACTGAAACCCTTGCCCCCCCAAACAAAATACAAAGACAATCCCTGTCTAGACAACATAAATACAAATAACATTAAATAAATAATAACATTTTCAAAAATTATAAGTCAAAAAGGTCTCTTGTCAAGGATCCTTGCCCATATGAATAACCTTGGCGGACCTGCCCAGGATCAGGCCCATATGATTGACCTGTTTGGACATGGGCAGGATCAGGGCCATATAATTGACCTGGGCGGACATGGCCAGGATGAGGTCCAGATGGCTGACGTGGGCGGACATTGCCAGGATCAGGGCTAGATGAGGAACCTGGGTGGACATGGCCAGGATGAGGCCCAGGTGGCTGACGTTGGCGGACATGGCCAGGATGAGGCCCAGATGGCTGACGTGGCCGGACATGGGCAGGATGAGGCCCAGATGGCTGACGTGGGCGGACATGGGCAGGATCAGGGCCAGATGAGGAACCTGGATGGACATGAGTAGTAAGAGGGTATATGTTTCGTCAAACTGCAAAGTGACAGGTACCACGCCCCCTTTTATACAGATACCCCGCCCCTTTTATATTGCTTGATATTAAATTTATATGGCTTGATATTAAATTTATAGTGTTTGATATTAAAATTTATACTGCTTGATATTAAATTTATATTACTTGATATTAAATGTATATATAGTGCTTGATATTAGCCTCCATGGACATCCTTCTCAGATTATTGCTAATGCCCGGCAGTTTACAAATGAAGACAAAAGCCTACTGTAAGCAGGATGTTGAGGTTTGAGAGCTTCCTGACAGCTAACTAGAGATTTTGACATCAAACCCTCGATAAACCTGATATTTGTAAACAAACGGGTTAGTTCATCATACATCCTTCTATCTATTTATCAATTATCTTTCTATCTACCTCTCTATAGTCTATCTATCCATCTCTCTGTTATCTATCTAGCAATCCATTTTATCCAGACAACTGTCTATCTATCTATCTATCCATCTATCTGTTATCTATCCAACTATCTATCTATCCAGCTATCTGTTATCTACCTATGTATCTATACATCCATATACCCCATCTATCTAAATTCTATCTATCCTTCTATTTATCTATTATCTATCTATCTATCTTTCTATCTACCTATCTATAGTCTATCTGTTTTCTATCTATCTACTTATCTATAGTATATCTTTCTAGCTATCTATCTTTCCATTTATCTATCTATCTATCTATCATATACCCCATCTATCTGAATTCTATCTATTAATTTATCTACCTATCTATCCTTCTATCTATCAATTATCTATCTACCTATCTATAGTCTAGCTTTCCATCTATCTGTTATCTATCTATCCATTAATCTATATATCTATCTTTCTATACATCCATATACCCCATCTATCTAAATTCTATCTATTTATCTATCTATATTTCTATCTACATATCTATGTATCAATTATCTATCTATCTATCTACAGATATGTCAGGACATGTCCTAATATAAAGTCTATTCATATATCTATCCATCTATCTGTTATCTATCTATGTATCTAAACAACCATATACCACATCTATCTAAAATGTATCTATCAATGTATCTACCTATCTATCATCTATCTATCAATTATCTATCTATCTTTCTAGCTACCTATCTATAGTCTATCTTTCCATCTATCTGTTATCTATCTATCTATCCATATATCTATCTATCAATCCATTTTATCCAGACAACTGTCTATCTATCTATCCAGCTATCTGTTATCTATCCATTTATCTATCCATCTATCTGTTATCTATCTATCTATCTATCTATACATCCATATACCCTATCTATCTAAATTCTATCTATCCTTCTATTTATCTATCAATTATCTATCTTTCTATCTTCCTATCTATAGTCTATCTATCAATCTACCTGTTTTCTATCTATCAATTATCTATCTATCTTTCTATCTACTTATCTATAGTCTATCTTTCCAGCTATCTATATTTATAGTGCTTGATTGATATTAAAATTTATATTGCTTGATATTAAATTTATAGTGCTTGATATTAAAATGTTATATTGCTTGATATTACATTTATATTGCTTGATATTAAATTTATATACTGTTGTGCACTGTCACAGATGTCCTAAGACATATCCTACACAACCAACCCCCAACACTCTGTGTCAATACACACCTTAGTATTTCTCTGTGCCAACCATCCCCACCACTCTGTGGCAATACACACCGCAATGTTGCAAAGTTGTATTCATTTAAAATGTTTACACAATACAAATTTTCTAAAATGTTGTACAATATGCTGTAAAAATATCAAAATGATCAATTTATCCGTATATCTATCTACCCCAATCTAACGTTTCAATAGATAAATATTTTATCTATCTACCTAACAATCCATCTAACAATTTATCCATTTAGCTATTTATCTTTCTATCTAGTTCTAACCATCTAGCTACTATAACATGGCTATTTATCAAACATCTTTCTATCTATCTAACTGGCTGGCTTTCTATCTTTCTTTCTATCTATTATCTATCTATCTATCTATCCATTTTATCTAACAATTTATTGATTTATCTATCTTTCTATCAATCTTTCTATCTATCCATCTAGCTAACAATGTATCCATTTTTTTGTCTAGCTACCACATATGTATTTATCTAATTATCTGCCAATCTATTTTATCTTATCTATTTATCTAGCTGCTAATATCTATCTAACGTCCGATCTTTCTATCTATTTTCCTATCAATCTATCCATTTATCTAACAATGTATCCATTTATCTATCTATCTTTCTATCTATTTCTAACCATCTAGCTACTATAACATGGCTATCTATCAAACATCTATTTATCTTTCTATCTATCTAACTGGCTGTCTTTCTTTCTATCTATTATCTATCCATCTTTCTATTTATTATCTGTCTTTCTATCTATTTTATCTATCTATTTATCTAGCTTCTAATATCTATCTAACGTCCAATCTTTCTATCTATTTTCCTATCAATCTATCTGTTTATCTAAGAATGTATCCATTTATCTATCTGTCTTTCTATCTTTCTAGCTATTTCTAACCATCTAGCTATCAAAATGATCAATTTATCCATATATCTACCTACCCCAATCTAACGTTTCAATAGATAAATATTTTATCTATCTACCTATCAATCTATCTAACAATTTATCCATTTAGCTATCTATCTTTCTATCTATTTTTTTTATTTTTATCAATTGTCTTTTTATTGACGATTTTTTCCAAGAATAAACATGTACATACAAAAAAAAAGCATGACTTTGGAGTACATTATTCCTGATACAAAGATATAACTGAAGTCATTTGAACAGCAAAGAAAAAATTAGCATACATCATATTTTTGTGTATGTATATCTCTACATTGATAAGTCTGAGAAAGTACATACACAATGGTCATAGATGAGTAGTACTGTAATAAAAGCCTACAGGCTACTAAAGTAACAAAGTTTCTATTTTTCGCTTTAAAGGGCTTCTGTCACCCCACTAAAGTCATTTTTTTTTTTTTGGGCTAGTTAAATTACTTATAATGCGATATATGAAAATATAATGGTCTTACTTACTTTGATTCAGCAGTTTCTTCTAAAAACGAAGTTTTATAATATGTAAATTAGGTCTCTACCAGCAAGTAGGGCGGCTACTTGCTGGTAGCAGCTGCAGAAAACCGCCCCCTCGTCGTGTTGATTGACAGGGCCAGCCGGGATCTCCTCCTCCGGCCAGCCCTGTCGGCATTTCAAAAATCGCGCGCCTGTGTTCATTCGGCGCAGGCGCTCTGAGATGAGGAGGCTCGCCTCCTCAGAACTCCCTCAGTGCGCCTGCGCCGATGACCTCACCGAAATAGAAGACGTCATCGGCGCAGGTGCACTGAGGGAGTGCTGAGGAGGCGAGCCTCCTCATCTCAGAGCGCCTGCGCCGAATGAACACAGGCTCGCGATTTTTGAAATGCCGACAGGGCTGGCTGGAGGAGGAGATCCCGGCTGGCCCTGTCAATCAACACGACGAGGGGGCGGTTTTCTGCAGCTGCTACCAGCAAGTAGCCGCCCTACTTGCTGGTAGAGACCTATTTTACATATTATAAAACTTTGTTTTTAGAAGAAACTGCTGAATCAAAGTAAGTAAGACCATTATATTTTCATATGTCGCAATATAAGTAATTTAACTAGCCCAAAAAAAAAAAAAGACTTTAGTGGGGTGACAGAAGTCCTTTAACTATGCAGAGTTATACAAAATTTACTATAAGGAGGATTTGGACATACAAAGGGGAATGAAAAGACTTGACACATTAGGGTTAGGATGGGTAGGGTAAGGTGTAGATTCATTCAGTTTGAGACATCAAACACTATGGCCCATTGCTTCCAAACCCGGTCAAATTTATCCACCGAGGCAAGCAATGTAGCCGACATATGTTCGAGGCGTCTGACTTCTAATACACTATTTATGAGTTCAGCCCGTGATGGGCAATCTATCCTTTTCCAGAATCTTGCCAGCAAACGTCTAGCCGCAGTCAAGATGTATAACATTAACTTTAATAGGTGTTTCTTCAAAGGTATGTGTGGAATATTCAGCAAATATATGTAAGGGTCTAAGGGAAATCTTATTTCAAACAAGCTGTATAGAACTTCCTGTACCATAATCCAGAATGGAGTTAGAATCTGGCATTCCCAGAAGATATGAATATGTGATCCCTCCTCCGTGTTGCATCTCCAACAACGATCCGAAACATCAGGGTTAAACTTATGTAATAACTGTGGGGTGTGGTACCAAAACATCATTATTTTGTAAGTGTTCTCTCTATGAATAGCACACGTTGACGTCATCACAGCTCTCTGCCAAATTAACCCCCAATCATCTACTGAAATAGAACGGTGTAAGAGCGATTCCCACTTAGACATGTATGAATGACGGACAGATGCAGGAGAGGCCGGAGAGGAGAGGAGCACATATATTTCAGATATAAGACCCTTAGTAGACTCCGAGAGCTTACATGTCTTTTCAAAAGACGTGGGGACAGATACCTGTTTTGAGTGAAACAATGTAGTGAACAAATGCTGGATTTGCAAATACTGATATCTAACTTCCGTAAGTGACCTAGAACTTCTAAGCTCATCAAATGAAAGTAATTGTAGTGTTCTATAATCAATCATATCCGCAAACCTAAACATTTTCTTGGAAAACCAAGGTTTAAAAAAGGAGACTTTTGATCCAGCATTGAAAAGCGGTGTAAACAGAAAAGATGTCATGGAGGATTTCTCGGAAACCAGGGAGAAACAGTGTTTACAAAATTGCCATATTTTGTACGTATGTAGCATTGGTCCTAATAATTCTGGTAATTGAACGTGGGGAATTGGGGACCACAACAAAGAGCTAGGATGTATCGGAGCAATCCACAATTTTTCAATTTCCATCCACCTGGAATAAGCGTAGAGTTTAGACCATGCTGGTATCCGTCTAAGATGCGTGGCCCAATAATATTTGGTAATGTCTGGAACTGCCAACCCCCCTTGAGATTTCAGGGCCATACGGGTACTACTAGCTATCCTATGTCTCTTCCCATTCCATATGAATTTAAATATACCAGCCTGCAATGCTCGTAGTTCCGTCCTTGGTACATGTACCGGGAGGGTCTCAAATAGGTAGAGCAGTTTTGGCAAAATTGACATTTTAACTGCCGCTATGCGGCCAAACATGGATATGGGAAGAAACATCCATTTAGCCATCAGACGCCTAAGTTCTTGAAAAAGGGCGGGGAAATTATGGGAGTATATAGAAGAATACGCTGCCGCTAGATTCACACCTAAATAACGCAAGGCAGCATCTTGCCAACGGAAACGATAGTTAGACCTTAACGTAGCTAGTACAGCCGCTGGTAAGTTCAAGGGAAGGGCTTCTGTTTTCGAGGAGTTAATCTTATATCCGGAAAGCCGACTATACAGTGTTAACAAACCAAATAAGTTGGGCAGAGTAATATGTAGGTCTGATAAAGTAAGCAGAACATCATCCGCAAATAGTGATATCTTATATTCAACTTGGTTAACCATGATTCCATGAATATCCGGGTGGGACCTGACTGCTGCGGCTAAGAGTTCAATGCACAGCACAAACAGGAGAGGGGAAAGCAGACATCCCTGCCTGGTGCCGTTTTTAATCGGGAAAGGAGCTGAGTTTGCATATGGTAATTTAAATTGTCGCTGTAGGATGGCTATATAATGAGTGGAGGGCTGAGAGAAAGGGACCAGAGAATCCAAAGGCCCACAGGGTGGAAAACATAAACGGCCAGCTTAAGCGATCAAACGCTTTTTCAGCGTCTAGGCTCAATAATAATGCCTGTTGATGTTTCCTATTGACAATATCTATCAGATTGATAAGTCTTCTCGTGTTATCCCCACCCTGACGGCCCCTCACAAAGCCAACCTGATCTCAGTGTATCAATCGCGGGAGCCAATACGCCAACCTATCTGCCAATAGCTTGGTGAATATTTTCAAATCAGAATTTAGAAGAGCAATAGGGCGGTAATTTGCGCAATCTAGGGGGTCTCTTCTCGGTTTCGGAATGAGAGTTATATGGGAATGAAGCATGGTTTCTGGTATAGCTGTACCTTGTAAGAATGAGTTAAAAAGCTTACATAAATGGGGTATGAGAAGAGATGAAAAAGTCTTGTAGTAAGAATAGGGTAACCCATCCGGCCCAGGTGACTTGCCATTAGGTAACTGGGAAATTACACCTTGAATCTCCTCAGTCGTGATCTGGGCATTAAGCACAGACCCTGCTTCTGATGATAGTTTGGGTATACTACTCTGAGCCAAAAAAGAGTCAAATAGTGTCTGGCAATCAACTAGGTCGGAGGGTGTCTGTGGTGTAAGGGAGTATAAAGAAGCATAGTATTTCTGAAATTGGTCAAGTATCGCTTTGGGGTCGTACACCATGTCTCCACTGCTCGTTCTCAGGGACATTGGAGTAGTAGTCGCGGTTGACTCCCGCAACTGACGGACTAAGATAGTGTGAGATTTATTCCCCCACATATAAAACCGTTGACGCGAGTACAATAGGAGTTTACCAGTTTTTTCAAAAGCCATTTCACGTAATCGAGCACGGAGGAGTACTATACGCCGTAGCAAGTGACAGGAGCGATGAGTCCCTAAACGGGCTTCTAATTGTTTTAATTGGGCAAGGGAGTTATTATAACGGAGATTGTAATCCCTTTTCAATCTAGTGCTTACACTAATACACTTGCCTCTGAAAACGGCCTTATGTGCTTCCCACAGGATAGCTACAGACGGGGCCGAGGGTTGATTAAAGGCAAAATATTCCTCCAAGGAACTTCCCAATTCCTGTCTAGTCGGCAATTTGGTTAGTAAAGATTCATTAAGTCGCCAGTGGCATACTCTAGGACGAGCACCCCTTGGATTAAACGTGACAGAGATTGGCGCGTGGTATGACCACGTGCTATTTCCTAATTCAGTATCTGTCAACATCCTAAGGGCAGGTGTATTCCCAAAGAAATAATCTATACGAGTATGAGTCCTGTGAGGGTGGGAATAAAACGAATATGACCCTCCACAGATCATACAGAGCCTATTGTCTAATGAGCTTTCTAAAGAGGCGTGATAATTTCCGCTGGGCTCTAGACGGTGGTGCGTTTCCGAGGGTCAATCTATACCAATACTCTGAAAAAGCGACATTAAAATCTCTGCCTATAACAAGCGCTGCCGGCAAATATTCTTCTAGTTCCCGAAAAACCCTCTTCAGAAATGGGATCTGGTTCGAATTTGGGGCATAAATATTGCATAAAATAAGTGGGGTACCGTGGAGGGAGGCCTGGAGTATTACATATCTACCATGACCATCAATCCGTGTGGATTCAACTTGTATAGGACAGGTAGTAGATAAAAGAATAGCAACCCCAGCAGTTTTTGTGTCAGCACTGGCTGAATATATTCATAGGATAGGATCTGGCCGCAAACTTAAAGGAGCCCTCTCTGTCAAAATGCGTCTCCTGCAGGAAAACAACGTCTGCCCTTTGAGATTTGCATTCAGTGAGAGCTAGACGTCGCTTTGCGTTAGAGTTGAGACCTTTAACGTTCAAGGAAATGCACTTAATCATGAGTGTATGTGGTGTAACAATACTTGCCAATGACCAGAGAGGGACCCCTCAATGATCATCCTTCTCCATATACTGAAACTCGTCTCAGCGTAACATCAATAAGGAACCTAGGAGGAAGAGACATAAGGGAAAAGGGAAAGACAAAGGACAACATATACGACAAAGAACATGATATATAATTCTGAACAATGGGTGTGATCACCCAGTCAAGACTCAATATAACGTGAGCAAAAATGAAAAATAAAGCCCACATCTGTCCCACCTCAAGATCTAGAGTGAAGGAAAGAGAGAGGGCAACAAATAGAATCCTGTTGGTAGGGACCTGACTGGACGCCATAACAGGCGAGGCCAGAATGGTAACTCAGGGAATACCTGAGACAAAATAGATTAAAAAAAAGAGAGAAACAATGCAATGAAAACAATTGCACTAATTCTAAGAGCTGCTGCTCAAAAAATAGTCATCTGAAGGCCTCAGAAGGGTTCAATCCCTCAAAAATAAACTTTCAAGGAGGCGCGTCACGAAGGGGAGATCCAGATGCTCCCAGTTCGGATGGAGGTCGGTTTCTTTTCCGCTGGACTGTGTGCCATGATGGAGCAGGAGCTGAGGGAGGGTCTGGGATCTCCCAATTATCAAGGACCGGAGTGTTAAGGCCCAAAGAGGAACAAAAACGGGATAGGTCCGCGTGTGTGCGCAATACAGAGGACTTGCCATTCTTCGTAGCAATCAAGGCAAAGGGAAAGCCCCAACGGTATGGGATTTTGAGATCTTTCAAACATGCTAAGAGAGGTTGAAGGTTTCTCCTTTTCTGTAGGGTCAGCCAAGATAAGTCCTGGTATAGGTGGACACTTGAGCCTTTAAAAGAGATCATACTTAAGGTGCGCGCTTTGGCCATAATGGATTCTTTCAGGCGGAAGTCATGTAGGCAGCAGATCACATCTCGTGGTTGTGACGTAGTATTTTTCGGCCTAAGCGCTCTGTGGGCCCTATCAAGTTTAATGGCCAGCGGTGTTTGGGGCGCCAAAATCAGATTAAACAGTTTGTTCAATATAATGTCCAAGTCCTCATCAGATTCCGATTCCAGCAGACCCCTAACCCGTATATTATTACGGCGTCCTCTGTTGTCCAGATCTTCCAGATGATTAGTATTCTCTTTAATAGCTTGGGATTGAGTGGCTATAATAGACTGTAATTTAGACACATATCTTCTGGTGTCATCATGCTCCGATTTAATTTGATCTACACGAGCATACACTTGCTGAAAGTCCACTCTTAGAGAGGAAATTTCGGCTTTAAAGGCATCATGCATCCCGGCCACCATTACTTTAAAATCCTCTTTTGTGGGCATCTGCTGTAATGCTTGCTGCAGAGATTTCATATCTTGGGAGGCACAAGGGGGATCATCTCCATTCTCATCCCCAGAAGCTGTACGTTGGCTCCAAACATTTATTTCTTCAGGAGGGTGCAAAGGGACAGAAGCTGTGTCTGCCTCAATATCAGGGCTGTCTCCCCACTCTCGGCGGCGTGCCGGCGTAGCCGCAGGCTGTCTGGCCTGCTTAGGTGCCGTTTTGGGCGGCATGTTGGTGGTTATACACTGGGAGCCCTGTAACCAGCCAGGGGACTCCAGGCCCAGGTCAGGGGCGTCTATGGGCCGAACCGGCACAAAATCCACAGCCAGGGGGCAAAGAGAAGATTCCCCTGCTATCGCGTCCCTGTGCTCACCTGCCGTGACAGAGAAGGCAGGAGCCGCCGGCACTGCAATGGCGCCTGTGACTGACCGCTGGAGAAGGCCGCTCTGGGAAGACGGGAGCTGGGAGCCGCGGGTAAGGTAGGTATCCAGGGTTCTTTCCCCTCGGGAGAACGGGTGGGTAGTGGGCTTTTTTAGGGGTAACTTTTTCCCCATGTGACGCGCCGCTGTAAGCGAATTTGGCCCGATTTAGGAGTAAGAGCAGCGGAGCTCAGGAATCACGCCGCCATCTCTGCAGACGTCCAGGCCACGCCCCGTCCTTTCTATCTATTTCTAACCATCTAGCTACTATAACAGGGCTATCTATCAAACATCTGTCTATTTACCTTTCTATCTATCAAACATCTATTTATCTTTCTATCTATTTAACTGGCTGTCTTTCTAGCTTTCTTTATATCTATTATCTATCTTTCTATAATTTTCTCCAACAATTTATCCCTTTATCTATCTTTCTATCAATCTTTCTATCTAACTATCTATCTAACAATGTATGCATTTTTTTTGTCTAGCTACCACATATCTATTTATCTAATTATCTACCAATCTATTTTAACTATCTATTTATATAGCTTCTAATATCTATCTAAAGTCCAATCTTTCTATCTATTTTCCTATCAATCTATCCATTTATCTAACAATTTATCCATTTATCTGTCTATCTTTCTATCTATCCAGCTAACAATTTATCCATTTATCTATGATCAATTTATCCGTATATCCGTATATCCGACAAACCCCACCACTCTGTCAATACACAAAGCAATGGTGCAAAGTTGTATTCATTTGAAATGTTTACACAACTCAAAATTTCAAAGTGTTGTACAATATGCTGTAAAAATGTAAAAATGATCAATTTATCCGTATATCTATCTATCTTTCTATCCTTCTATCAATCTATCTATTTATCTTTCTTTCTATCAAACATCTATTTATCTTTCTATCTAACCGTCTATCTTTCCACTATCTTTCTATCTATCACATATCTATTTATCTATCTATCTACATATCTAGCTATCTACCTATCATTTTGTACAAACACCTGCCAAGTTTATACGTCCACAATGTATAGTCAGCCACTATCGGTTCTTATGGAGTCGTTGAACCTTATTCAGAGCAGTGCAAAAATTTGGAATAAGAAAGGTGTTTGTACAAAATGATCGCCAGAGCTTTTAAAGATTCTAAGAGATTTGTGCGATTCATACGCTTTTATTAATGGCTTCATAGGCTTTTAATAACTTGCTGGGATTTAATAGCTTCGGGAAAACTGTGTACTTCAAATTTAGAAAGATAGATAGAAAGATAGGCTGTTAGATAGATATTAGAAGCTAGATAAATAAATTGGCAGATATTTAGATAGATTGTTGATAGATAAATTGTTAGATAAATAGATATGTGATAGAAAGATAGTGGAAAGATAGACAGTTAGATAGAAAGATAAATAGATGTTTGATAGATAGCCGTGTTATAGATAGATCGCTAGATAGAAAGATATGTCGTTAGAAAGATATTAGAAGCTTGATAAATAGATATGCGTATACATAGATAAATAGATCAACTTAGATAGATATTAGAAGCTTTATAAATAGATATACGTATACAGTACAGACCAAAGTTTGGACACACCTTCTCATTCAAAGAGTTTTCTTTATTTTCATGACTATGAAAATTGTAGATTCACACTGAAGGCATCAAAACTATGAATTAACACATGTGGAATTATATACATAACAAGCAAGGGTGAAACAACTGAAAATATGTGATATTCTAGGTTCTTCAAAGTAGCCACCTTTTGCTTTGATTACTGCTCTGCACACTTTTGGCATTCTCTTGATGAGCTTCAAGAGGTAGTCCCCTGAAATGGTTTTCACTTCACAGGTGTGCCCTGTCAGGTTTAATAAGTGGGATTTCTTGCCTTATAAATGAGGTTGGGACCATCAGTGGCGTTGAGGAGAAGTCAGGTGGATACACAGCTGATAGTCCTACTGAATAGACTGTTAGAATTTGTATTATGGCAAGAAAAAAGCAGCTAAGTAAAGAAAAACGAGTGGCCATCATTACTTTAAGAAATGAAGGTCAGTCAGTCAGCCGAAAAATTGGGAAAACTTTGAAAGTAAGGGCTATTTGACCATGAAGGAGAGTGATGGGGTGCTGCGCCATATGACCTGGCCTCCACAGTCACCGGACCTGAACCCAATCGAGATGGTTTGGGGTGAGCTGGACCGCAGAGTGAAGGCAAAAGGGCCAACAAGTGCTAAGCATCTCTGGGAACTCCTTCAAGACTGTTGGAAGACCATTTCAGGGGACTACCTCTTGAAGCTCATCAAGAGAATGCCAAGAGTGTGGAAAGCAGTAATCTAAGCAAAAGGTGGCTACTTTGAAGAACCTAGAATATGACATATTTTCAGTTGTTTCACACTTGTTTGTTATGTATATAATTCCACATGTGTTAATTCATAGTTTTGATGCCTTCATAGTCATGAAAATAAAGAAAACTCTTTGAATGAGAAGGTGTGTCCAAACTTTTGGTCTGTACTGTACATAGATATATGCATACATAGATAGATAAATTGATAGCTGTTGGAAGCTAGATAAATAGTTAGTATAGATAGATAGGTTGTTGATTGATAAATTGATAGATAGATAAATAGATATGTTATAGATAGAAAGATAATGGAAAGATAGATAATAGATAGAAAGATAGAAAGACAGATAGACAGAATGGATAGATAGATAAAATAGATAGATTGGTAGATAGTTAGATTGTTCATAGATAAATTGATAGATAGATAGATAGATGTCTAGACAAATTGTTAGATAAATAGGCAAATAGGTAGATAGCTAGATATGTAGATAGACAGATAAATTGATAGATAAATAGATATGAAAGATAGTGGAAAGATAGACGGTTAGATAGAAAGATAAATAGATGTTTGATAGAAAGATAAATAGATAAAAGGATAGAAATATAGATAGATATACTGATAAATTGATCATTTTGAAATTTTTACAGCATATTGTACAGCACTTTGAAATTTTGAATTGTGTAAACATTTCAAATGAATACAACTTTGCAACATTGCTGTGTGTATTGACAGAGTGGTGGGGTTTGTCTGATATACGGATATACAGATAAATTGATCATAGATAGATAAATGGATAAATTGTTAGATAGCTGGATAGATAGAAAAATTGATAGAAAGATAGATAGAAAGACAGATAAATGGATAAATTGTTAGATAAATGGATAGATTAATAGGAAAATAGATAGAAAGATTGGACGTTAGATCGATATTAGAAGCTATATAAATAGATAGATAAAATAGATTGGTAGATAATTAGATAAATAGATATGTGGTAGCTAGATAAAAGATAGATAAATGGATAAATTGCTAGATAAATGGATAGAAAGATAGATAATAGATATAAAGAAAGATAGAAAGACAGCCAGTTAGATAGATAGAAAGATAAATAAATAGATGTTTGATAGATAGAAAGGTAAATAGACAGATGTTTGATAGATAGCCCTGTTATAGTAGCTAGATGGTTAGAAATAGATAGAAAGATAGATAGCTAAATGGATAAATTGTTAGATTGATAGGTAGATAGATAAAATATTTATCTATTGAAACGTTAGATTGGGGTAGATAGATATACGGATAAATTGATCATTTTGATGGCTAGATGGTTAGAAATAGCTAGAAAGATAGATAAATGGATACATTGTTAGATAAACGGATAGATTGATAGGAAAATAGATAGAAAGATTGGACGTTAGATAGATATTAGAAGCTAGATAAATAGATAGATAAAATAGATAGAAAGACAGATAATAGATAGAAAGATGGATAGATAATAGATAGAAAGAAAGATAGATAATTTGATAGATAGACAGCCAGTTAGATAGATAGAAAGATAAATAGATGTTTGATAGATAGATTGATGTTATAGTAGCTAGATGTTTAGAAATAGATAGATAAATGGATACATTGTTAGATAAATGGATAGATTGATAGGAAAATAGATAGAAAGATTGGACGTTAGATAGATATTAGCAGCTAGATAAATAGATAGCTAAAATAGATTGGCAGATAATTAGATAAATAGATATGTGGTAGCTAGACAAAAAAATGGATAAATTGTTAAATAGATGGATAGATAGAAAGATAGATAAATGGATAAATTGTTAGATAAAATGGATAGATAGATAGAAAGATAGATAATAGAAAGAAAGATAGAAAGACAGACAGTTAGATAGAAAGATAAATAGATGTTTGATAGATAGCCATGTGTAACGGTCACATCCACACACACACAGGGGGAAGGGTAGTGACCACTGCGCTCCACCTTCACCCCTGGCCCTGCCTACTTGCCTCACGAGTCCTGATGACAGGGGACAACTGGACGGCAGTCCCTAACTTAGGATATGTGCAGGGAAGACAGACAAGACAAAATACGGAACATGAACGGACCGGGTCAGAACCAAGAGAGCTACGCAGTACAACGGATTAAGCAAAGAATGGTCAGGAGAAGCCGGGGTCAAATACCAGGAGAGTAGCGAAGTACAAGAGGAGTCCTAAGAGAGTAGTCAGGTGGGAGCCGAGGTCACAATACCAGGATGGATGCGCAGTACAGGAGGAGCAGGCAGAGGATCGTCAGGGAACAGGATCAGGTAAGTATTCAGTAGTCCAACAGATAGCCAGGAACCTAGAAATTAACAGGCAACCTGTGACCAGCAGGCTGCCTGTATTTATAGTGGGGAGTGAGGGTCATGTGACGTGGCCAGCGTCACATGACCGACAGACCAACCAGTAGAGCACCGAGTGATCAGCTCGGCGCTCAAGGCAGATTAGGAGCAGGAAGCCAGCCAGCAAAGCCGCCCTGGGAATGAGGTCAAGCACAGATCCCTATTCCCAAAGCTAAGCAACAGGTCTGCGGGAAATGGGGGACCAAGTGCACCTTCGGAACCCCGTGACACCATGTTATAGTAGCTAGATGGTTAGAACTAGATAGAAAGATAGATAGATAAATGGATACATAGTTAGATGGATTGATAGGTAGATAGATAAAATATTTATCTATTGAAACGTTAGATTGGGGTAGATAGATATACAGATAAATTGATCATTTTCAAATTTTTACAGCATATTGTACAACATTTTTGAAAATTTGTATTGTGTAAACATTTTAAATGAATACAATTTTGCAACATTGCGGTGTGTATTGCCACAGAGTGGTGGGGATGGTTGGCACAGAGAAATACTAAGGTGTGTATTGACACAGAGTGTTGGAGGTTGGTTGTCTAGGATATGTCTTAGGACATCTGTGACAGTGCACAACAGTATATAAATTGAATATCAAGCAATATAAATGTAATATCAAGCAATATAACATTTTAATATCAAGCACTATAAATTTAATATCAAGCAATATAAATTTTAATATCAAGCACTATAAATATATAGCTGGAAAGATAGACTATAGATAAGTAGATAGAAAGATAGATAATTGATAGATAGAAAACAGGTAGATGGATAGATAGACTATAGATAGGTAGATAGAAAGATAGATAATTGATAGATAGATAGATAGATAGATAGATAGATAGATAGAAGGATAGATAGAATTTAGATAGATAGGGTATATGGATGTATAGATACATAGATAGATAAATAACAGAAAGCAGGATAGATAGATAGATAGTTGGATAGATAAATGGATAGATAGACAGTTGTCTGGATAAAATGGATAGATAGATAGATAACAGATAGATGGAAAGATAGACTATAGATAGGTAGCTAGAAAGATAGATAGATAATTGATGGATAGATAGGTAGATAAATTGATAGATACATTTTAGATAGATGGGGTATATGGTTGTTTAGATACATAGATGGATAACAGATAGATTAGATGGATAGATATATGAATAGACTTTATATTAGGACATGTCCTGACATGTCTGTATATAGACAGAATAGATAGATAGATAGATAGATAGATAGATAGATAGGTAATTGATACATAGATATGTAGATAGAAATATAGATAGATAAATAGATAGATGGGATAAATTAATAGAATTTAGATAGATGGGGTATATGGATATATAGAAACATACAAACCGGATTCCCAAAAAGTTGGCACACTAAACAAATTGTGAATAAAAACTGAATGCAATGATGTGGAGATGGCAAATGTCAATATTTTATTTGTAATAGAACGTAGATGACAGATCAAACGTTTAATCCAAGTAAATGTATAATTTTAAAGAAAAAATACGTTGATTCCAATTTTCACGGTGTCAACAAATCCCAAAAAAGTTGGGACAAGTAGCAATAAGAGGCTGGAAAAAGTAAATTTGAGCATAACGAAGAGCTGGAAGACCAATTAACACTAATTAGGTCAATTGGCAACATGATTGGGTATAAAAAGAGCTTCTCAGAGTGGCAGTGTCTCTCAGAAGCCAAGATGGGTAGAGGATCACTAATTCCCACAATGTTGCGCAGAAAGATAGTGGAGCAATATCAGAAAGGTGTTACCCAGCGAAAAATTGCAAAGACTTTGCATCTATCATCATCAACAGTGCATAACATCATCCGAAGATTCAGAGAATCTGGAACAATCTCTGTGCGTAAGGGTCAAGGCCGTAAAACCATACTGGATGCCCGTGATCTCCGGGCCCTTAAACGACACTGCACCACAAACAGGAATGCTACTGTAAAGGAAATCACAGAATGGGCTCAGGAATACTTCCAGAAACCATTGTCAGTGAACACAATCCACCGTGCCATCCACCGTTGCCAGCTGAAACTCTACAGTGCAAATAAGAAGCCATTTCTAAGCAAGATCCACAAGCTCAGGCGTTTTTACTGGGCCAGGGATCATTTAAAATGGAGTGTGGCAAAATGGAAGACTGTTCTGTGGTCAGACGAGTCACGATTCGAAGTTCTTTTTGGAAATCTGGGACGCCATGTCATCCGGACCAAAGAGGACAAGGACAACCCAAGTTGTTATCAACGCTCAGTTCAGAAGCCTGCATCTCTGATGGTATGGGGTTGCATGAGTGCGTGTGGCAGTGGCAGCTTGCATGTCTGGAAAGGCACCATCAATGCAGAAAAATATATTCAGGTTCTAGAACAACATATGCTCCCATCCAGACGTCAGCTCTTTCAGGGAAGACCCTGCATTTTTCAACAAGATAATGCCAGACCACATTCGGCATCAATCACAACATCATGGCTGCGTAGGAGAAGGATCCGGGTACTGAAATGGCCAGTCTGCAGTCCAGATCTTTCACCTATAGAGAACATTTGGCGCATCATAAAGAGGAAGGTGCAACAAAGAAGGCCCAAGACGATTGAACAGTTAGAGGCCTGTATTAGACAAGAATGAGAGAGCATTCCTATTTCTAAACTTGAGAAACTGGTCTCCTCGGTCCCCAGACGTCTGTTGAGTGTTGTAAGAAGAAGGGGAAATGCCACACAGTGGTGAAAATGGCCTTGTCCCAACTTTTTGGGGATTTGTTGACACCATGAAATTCTGATTCAACATATTTTTCCCTTAAAATGGTACATTTTCTCAGTTTAAACTTTTGTTCCGTGATTTATGTTCTATTCTGAATAAAATATTAGAAGTTGGCACCTCCACATCATTGCATTCAGTTTTTATTCACGATTTGTATAGTGTCCCAACTTTTTTGGAATCCGGTTTGTAGATATATAGATAGATAGATAAATGGATAGATAGATAGATAGATAGATAGATAACAGATAGATGGAAAGATAGACTGTAGATAGAAAGATAGATAGATAATTGATAGATAGAAGGATAGATAGGTAGATAAATTGATAGATACAATTTAGATAGATGGGGTATATGGCTGGATAGATAGATAGATAGATAGATAGATAAATGGAAAGATAGCTAGCTAGATAGATAGATGGAAAGATATACTATAGATAAGTAGATAGATAGAAAACAGATAGATGGATAGATAGACTATAGATAGGTAGAAAGAAAGATAGATAGAAGGATAGATAGAATTTAGATAGATGGGGTATATGGATGTATAGATACATAGATAGATAACAGATAGCTGGATAGATAGTTGGATAGATAAATGTATAGATAACAGATAGATGTATAGATAGATAGACAGTTGTCTGGATAAAATGGATTGCTAGATAACAGATAGATGGATAGATAGACTATAGATAGGTAGATAGAAAGATAATTGATAAATAGATAGAAGGATGTATGATGAACTAACCCGTTTGTTTACAAATATCAGGTTTATCGAGGGTTAGATGTCAAAATCTGTAGTTAGCTGTCAGGAAGCTCTCAAACCTCAACATCCTGCTTACAGTAGGCTTTTGTCTTCATTTGTAAACTGCCGGGCATTAGCAATAATCTAATACATTTAATATCAAGTAATATAAATTTAATATCAAGCACTATAAATTTTAATATCAAACACTATAAATTTAATATCAAGCAATATAAACTTAATATCAAGCAATATAAATTTAATATCAAGCAATATAAAAGGGGCGGGGGTATCTGTATAAAAGGGGGCGTGGTACCTGTCACTTTGAGTTTGACGAAACATATACCCTCTTACTACTGATATGGGCAGGATCAGGCCCAGATGAGGAACCTGGACGGACGTGGGCTGGATCAGGCCCAGATGGCTGACGCGGGCGGACATGGGCAGGATCTTGGGCCCATGTTGCGGATCCCGGGCGAACCTGGCCAGGATGTGGTGCCCATGTACCATAACTGCCCTGATTACTCTGCTGGCCAAGGGGTGGGTTTGGTTCTGGGAACCTGCAGGTTTGTTGGCAATGGAAAGGTGTCACTTGTGGTGGCTGGGGAGGATGCAGGTACATGGTGGGCTGCTGATCGGATAGCCTCATTAATTTATGGCATAGCTCAGTAATGTGTAAGTGTATGTCTCCCTGGTAGTGGGAGGCATACATCTCAATCACAACCACTAATGAGGCGACACACATATTATGCCTCTCCATAGGGACCTGGCGGAGTAATGGCCCCAGACCCCTTAAAACACATTCCTCTTGTCCGTCACTCCCCCTCTGGGCAAGGAAATCGATTACTCGGGCATCTATCATTTCTGACGGACATTCCTCCTTCTTCGCCTGGGCTGAGGCTGGTGTGTTTCTTGTGGGCTCCCTTCTGAAATGGCAGCACATTCTCTTGGCTGTGGGATTGGCTCCTCAGCCAGTGTTGGTGCAGGAAATGAAGCAAGTGAAAAGACTGCTGGCGTTTCCTCCCCTCCCAAGTCAGAATCCTCGGGGTCATCCAGACTGTCCACAGTCCTGTAAAGATAAATGACATGAAAACATATATTACATTATGGCAAAATTACATTACAAAACACCAAAAGCATTATGCGAAACATAGTGATGTATGTCTACGATAAGGCGAGCTGAGATAGATCACATACGTTTAACAAATCTTCAGGTTTTCCATAAACATTTAAGGACACATTACAGAATCCAACCTTTGAAGGAGTGTGGCTTTGTTATAGGCCAAAACATATTTCAAAATAGCTGGTTGTTTTGAGCTGTCCAGCACCAAAACATTCACACACATTCCGGAGCTAACCAAGTGCTGATAATCTGACCTTCTATATCAGCTCTGCTGAACCTGCGGCCATGCGCGTAGGAAAGGGGGGGGGGCGGGGGGGACAGATCTGCCCAGGAAATAATGCGGGGGGGACAGGTTTGGTTAAATCCCCCCCAGGCTCCAGCCAGGCCAGCGGCAGTGTCTGTGTGCGGCGCTCATGTCCATGGTGATCTGTTTCTGTTTATATCGCTGTCCTCAGGACAGCGATACAAACAGAAGGCTGCGGAGGAGCAGGACAGGGAGGTGTGTCCCTTTCCTGTTCCTCTGATAGGCTGCCGGCACTACTAGGCCGGCAGCCTATCAGAGGCCGGCGTAGACGGCGCGATGACGTCATTGCTCCGCCTGAGCCGTACAGCGCTGGAGTCAGGACACAGGCCTGCATTGCATCGCTCCAAAGAGGTAAGTATAAGTGTTCGTTTTTTTTTTTAACTATATTATATACAATAATTAGTTTTTTTTAACTGGCACATAAAAGGGGGGCACTGGTATTATACTGGCACATGATTGGGGAATTTGGGGGGGCCCTGGTATTATACTGGGCTGGCACATGATTGGGGAATTTGGAGGGGCTCTGGAATTACTGGCACAGATTGGGGGGGGGAGGGGTGTCTGGTATTACTGCCACATGATTGGGGAATCCCTGGTATTACTGGCACATGATTGGGGGGGGGGGTCTGGTATAGTGGAACATGATTGGGGGGTCTTGTCTGGTATTACAATACTGCCACATGATTGGGTGGGTCTGGTATTACTGGCACATGATGGGGGGGGGGGGGTCTGGACCGTCTGGTATTACTGCCACATGATTGGGGGTCTGGTATTACTGGCACATGATTGGGGGGTCTGGTATTATACTGGCACATGATTGGGGAATTTGGGGGGGTTTGGTATTACTGGCACATGATTGGGGGGGTCTGGTATTACTGGCACATGATTGGGGGGGTCTGGTATTACTGGCACATGATTTGGGGGTCTGGTATTACTGGCACATGATTGGGGGGGTCTGGTATTACTGGCACATGATTGGTGGGGTCTGGTATTACTGGCACATGATTGGGGGGTCTGGTATTACTGGTACATGATTGGGGGTCTGGTATTACTGGCACAGGATTGGGGGGGTCTGGTATTACTGGCACATGATTTGGGGGGTCTGGTATTACTGGCACATGATTTGGGGGGTCTGGTACTACTGGCACATGATTGGGGGGGTCTGGTACTACTGGCACATGATTGGGGGGGTCTGTTACTACTGGCACATGATTGGGGGGGTCTGTTATTACTGGCACATGATGAGGGGGTCTGTTATTACTGGCACATGATTGGGGGGGTCTGGTATTACTGGCACATGATTGGGGGGGTCTGTTATTACTGGCACATGATTGGGGGGTCTGTTATTACTGGCACATGATTGGGGGGGTCTGTTATTACTGGCACATGATTGGGGGGGTCTGTTATTACTGGCACATGATTGGGGGGTCTGTTATTACTGGCACATGATGGGGGGTCTGTTATTACTGGCACATGATTGGGGGGTCTGTTATTACTGGCACATGATTGGGGGGGGTCTGTTATTACTGGCACATGATTGGGGGGCTGTTATTACTGGCACATGATTGGGGGGGCTGTTATTACTGGCACATGATTGGGGGGCTGTTATTACTGGCACATGATTGGGTGGGCTGTTATTACTGGCTGATGAGAGGCACTGGGGCTCTTATCTGAGGTCTGATTGGGGGTCATTCATATTGGGGTCTGAGCTGAGGTGTGATCTGAGGTCTTATTAACATTGGGGATCTTATTTGGGCTGTTAGCTGAGGTCTGATTAACATTGGGGATCTGATTGGTGGTCTGACCTGAGGTGTAATGAAAAATATTTTTTTCTTATTGTGCCCACTTCCAGCCCGGAGCCCAGCTGCCCAGAGCACTGAACCGGAGCAGCTTGCAGAAAAAGGCCTCACAGTCTCCCACACTCCTTCTGCCCGGCCAAGCCAGCCAGCACCCCTGAGTCTTCAGAACTGTAAGTAAGTGTGTGTGTGTGTGTGGGGGGGTTTCACACACACACACACACTTAAAATTTAACAATATAAACAACTCGCAGTTTACTTAATAAGAATATACCCGGCGAGCAAAAATGCTGTCCCCCCCAGATTTTTTGGGGTTCCTACACCCATGCCTGCGGCCCTCCAGCTATTTTCTAAACTCCAACTCCCACCATTCTCAGACAGCCTCCCTGGTCTATATAAACTGAGAAGTTGATTTGCATTGCTTGACATAGTAAGCATATCTACAATTTTGTGGTTTTTGCTCATGCGGAATATAGAGTACAATATTGAAAATTGGTCAAAGGCGGAAAACACAACAAAAAACATATTTTAAATAGCATGTGTTTACGCCAACTTGGACACACATAAAGCAAATGTCCCCTTCAACTGTCTTAAAAGCCACACCTTTGGAAAATAACTAACAAAAAGGTGCCAACACGAGTCTGTGCTCAAAAACGTTCGGGAGTGACAACAATCGGTCACCCTGATTATGAAAAAGCGCCTACAAAAGGGGATAACCAGGGGTGTAGCTAAAGGCTCATGGGCCCTGGTGCAAGAGTTCAGCTTGGGCCCCCTACTTTGTGGCAAGGGACAGGGAAACACATAGCCTTGGTGCCACCTGAGGCAAAAATTGAAACAGCACCCCCCCCCTTCCTCAATCCAAATTCTTGACCTAACCTCTTCCCTTCAGCCAGAGGTGTAACTTGACCAGCATGTACTTTTTATAATACCAGTGTCCTCTTATATGGCACAAGGGACTTTGGGCCCCCTCAGGCTCCTGGGCCCGGTAGCGACTGCTACCTCTGCACCCCCTATAGCTACGCCCCTGGGGAGAACTATGCATCTGGTGACTCAAATAAAGCATTTGTAATTGGCCAACGCCATCATATATTGCACACCAAACCCGGAAGAAAGGTCTGCTATATTATGGTACTGGCCAATGACATATACGGTTCCAAAGACTAGTTTATGTTTAAAAAAAACTTACGGCCTCAAGTCCATGACAGGGCATAGAAACTGCAATTGGTCAGTGTATATATATGGCCTTTTACGGAGACCACCAGCCCCACTGCGGCCCCGTTAGCTCCCGCCTAAACTGGTCCCGGCAGCTGTTCCAGCGGGTTTTGGTCTTCTTGACTTTGAAAAGAGCAAACATGACATAAAAATTTAAAGGATAACTGTCACACTTAGACCCTAATTTCAATTTTCATATATGTAGTTACTAATAACATGATATTCCAGAATCAGTTACTATTAGACTGACTTACCCCATATTTAATAAGATTCAGCCCTTAGCAACCAGTCTGCATAAAACTGCAATTTCACTATTCAGTTAAGATGGCCGCCACTGCCCTCACCCTGAGGCTAATCCCGCCTGCCCTCACTAGCCAGTAACAATAGCCCCCCAAAAGTGTCAGTAACCAGAGCCCTCCCCCCTAAAGGGTTAATCTGCAGCACAAAGGGGTCCTCTTACCACATGTTGCTTTCATTTATACACTGAGCAGATGGCAGATCTTCCTTCCCTGGTCTGCGCTGCTTCAACTCTGCATTCTCCAGCTCTGCTGAGTGAGGGAGCGTCTGCCAAGCGCAGGGACTGGGAGAAGTGCACACAGCCCAGGCACTGTTATCAGCTGCTGGGGAGGACCTGGCTTTAATCATTTACTTACAGTCCCTGGCTGTCAGTAATCTGACCTTGCATGCAGCCTTGCTTCTGCGTCCTCCATCCTCTGGGACCATGCCTAGCAACCCTATTTTAAGCACAGGTAAAAGTAGGCAGTACAGGGAACAAAACTGTGGAATTAAGGGGTAATTGAATACACAGTGAAATATTTAAATAGGGCCACCAAGGTTATATTAATCACCACAATCCAATACTCCAAAAAAAAGAAAATACGACAGTTATACTTTAAAATTGCATCAATTAGAACAAAAATCTGTAAACAAATAATCTTAAAATATGACAACCAAACCAAAAAATTATCAAAACAATGGTAAAAGGTGAGAATGCACAGAACATGGTACAGTAGGCTAGATGTGGGTATCTGCAGTGTTTCAAAACGTACATGAGCATCCAACGAAAACATAATTACATAGCAGACCAATGTCGGACAGTACTTTTTGGTACTCATGTGAAGCAGCGGATCCAAGGTACAATAATTGCATGAAGAAGGAGATTATTTATTCGAGGACTTTTACTAATAATACTTTATATGGAAAGGAGACAGATGTTGGAATAACTATTACAACAGGGCCATATGTAACCAAAACTATAATGTGCTCATGCTGGGTATACATTACTAATATGTGCTGTAGCTAAAGTCAAGACATCCATTAAAATATGATGGTGTTTGAAAAAATTTGAAGGATCAAAATAGTCACAGGCCAGTACATAATTAAACGCTGCCCACAAAAGCGAAATGATAATGACCTGAATATAGCAGTTGTAAAAAAAATTGCCTAAATCATCCCGACCTCTGCTATCTGCTTTTTCCCATTCCGAGGGCCTCATGCTCCCACGATGCATCCTTCCTCACCCAATCGTAGTATATATTGTTGCTGCTGTCCCACAGCTCGGGACGCTCCTGCACCAATGTGATTAATTTGTCCACATTCCAACGTGGCATCTTTGGATGGTTTGCAGACAGCCAAAAGTACAAGGCAAACTGTGGCAGGTGTTTCTCACTGTCCAAAACTGGGAGTTTGAACTTCCTGTATTTTAATTTTTTTTAAAGGGTTTCTATCACTTCGTTTGACATATTTAGCTGTCAGACACTAGCGATCCGCTAGTGTCTGCTCTAACAAACCATCCTAATATAATAGGTTTTGGGGCAGCCGTTTCTCTAAAAAAAGAACTTATATCTATATGCTAATGAGCCTCTAGGTGCTATGGGGGCGTCATTAGCACCTAGAGGCTCCGTCTACCTTCATAAACTGCCGCCGCCCAGCGCGTCCGTCCAGCCCGCCCATCTCCTGCTGAATGCGATCCTCCCCGTGCGCGTCTCTGTTCGGCGCATGCGCAGTGAATGTCTGACTGCTTCCCTGCTCAGACATCTCCACTGCGCCTGCGCCGATGACATCATAGTGCTCCGAGGAACAGGCGCAGTGGAGATGTCTGTGCAGGGAAGCGGTCAGACATTCACTGCGCATGCGCCGAACAGAGACGCGCACGGGGAGGATCGCATTCAGCAGGAGATGGGCGGGCTGGAGGGACGCGCTGGGCGGCGGCAGTTTATGAAGGTAGACGGAGCCTCTAGGTGCTAATGACGCCCCCATAGCACCTAGAGGCTCATTAGCATATAGATATAAGTTCTTTTTTTAGCGAAACGGCTGCCCCAAAACCTATTATATTAGGATGGTTTGTTAGAGCAGACACTAGCGGATCGCTAGTGTCTGACAGCTAAATATGTCAAACGAAGTGATAGAAACCCACATTTTTGTAAACATTTATTTTGAATGTCATGCTTTTCCATTATTATGTTATTAAAACATTGTTCTTTTTGGAAAAAAATTCTTTTAAATAAACTTAAATTTACAAGAAACCCTTTAAGTCAAAGTTCAGAATGCGGATGATATACGGATGACATACGGATGTCTTCTGTTGTGCATCCGTTGTTTTTGCGGACCCATTGACTTGAATGGGTCCGCGAACCGTTGTCCGTGAAAAAAATAGGACAGGTCATATTTTTTTGACGGACTGGAAACACGGACGCGGATGACAAACGGTGCATTAGCCGCGTTTTCAACGGACCCATTGAAAGTCAATGGGTCCGCAGAAAATCACGGAAAACTGAACAACGGACACGGAACACAACAACGGTCGTGTGCATGAGGTCTTACAGTGCAACATTTCCCTGTTGCTATATCCAGAGCCAGGACGCCCCCTCCTCCCCATTATTCCTCCTGGCATTGAAAGGGTTACACTTTAACTTTGTCTCTAAAACTTCACTGCTTTAATTTTATTTTTTTATAGCATTAGGCCTCTTTCACACTGGCGTGTGCGGCCCGTTGCCGTATTGCGGCCCGCAAAATGCGGGCCGCAATACACGGGCGCCGTTCCGTGGGCATTCCGCATCACGGATGCGGACCGGAGATGCGGAATAGTGCGGAACAGAATGGAACCCTACGGAAGCACTACGGAGTGCTTCTGTGGGGTTTCATCCAGTACTTCCGTTCCGCAAAAAGATAGAACATGTCCTATCTTTTTGCGCAACTGCCGGATCGCGGACCCATTCAAGTGAATGGGTCCGCGATCCGCTGCGGCTGCCCCACGGACTATGCTCGTGCATTGCGGCCCGCATTTTGCAGGCCGCAGCACGACCATGGGCCGCACACGCCAGTGTGAAAGACGCCTTAGTTGTATGTTCTGACTTCAGAGAAAAGAAAATAGCAAAACAAGTGATATTTAGTGTGAGGGACTAGACAAATCAGCGGTGCCCTTAATAGGGTAGGTTCAGTCTCCTTAATAGCAAAGTAAACAATAGATGTGGGAACCGCGCTATGTATTAGTGGTTTATGAAAGTTGTTAGAATAAAGAACCGTAAAAAATAGGGAACTTGATTCACATCCAGCTTTCGGAAGTAACAGTCACAGGTACGTCATTCACATACAAAGAAGCTGCTATATACCTCCAGCTGGTCATCACATCCCGTCTTGAGCCACCGACCTCTCACTCCAACACGGGTCAAGATTACCTTCACAAAAGGAGAAAAGAAAATAACTGTGGTATTTTCGGCTTTCCATGCTTTTAGCACTTCTCTCATTTGCACTTTTGGATGATTTTAAATGGCATCTATCAGCAATTTAAAACAGATTAAAGAGCGCAGCAGATCTTTACTGTAAAATATCTTTAAGACCATAATAAAATTTGCAGTTGGAGGGGTCTTTAACGGATTGCACTGGGCTTTTGTAAATAAAAGTTAAGGAAAAAAAATTCCTAAGTGAATATGAACTGCCTGAATACACAGCTTTTTCGCTTTTTTTTCTGAATGACCTAAAGATTCCGGCTCAGAAAACCAGAACTTGGCTCTGATGGAGGTGAAGTCTGCCCGAGAGCAAATAACTACAGTATCAGATGAAGAATTTCCATTTTATTTCTTGATCGTAAGCGGTTTATTAAGAACACAGAGCTGTAGGCTTACAGTACTTTTAAGCGCTGATATCTCCTCTTACTACACGCGACTCATTTTCCTGCACCTACAGTATTGCTACATACTGTATTATGGCAGTAATAGGTGCTCATTTCAATATTTTTTTTAGATTGTTTGTTCAATTAATGGATATTATCATACCCTTCCATTCTACATTTTGTATATTCTTTTCATTTTCACTTGTCTTGTATGTTTTAAAATCTCTCCCAAAAACTACTGGTTTTTATACAGATTTGGTCAGGAAACTGTATTCTTTTTACATTACTGTCCATCTACTATTTATTCCTGTATTACCTATAGAATCAATTGTGAATCTCTCTCTTTATATATAGATTTATTGTAAAGGAACTAAAGTAAATATATAGATTCACATTGATTCTATAGGAGATTTTATATATATATATATATATATATATACATACACTCACCTAAAGAATTATTAGGAACACCTGTTCTATTTCTCATTAATGCAATTATCTAGTCAACCAATCACATGGCAGTTGCTTCAATGCATTTAGGGGGGTGGCCCTGGTCAAGACAATCTCCTGAACTCCAAACTGAATGTCAGAATGGGAAAGAAAGGTGATTTAAGCAATTTTGAGCGTGGCATGGTTGTTGGTGCCAGACGGGCCGGTCTGAGTATTTCACAATCTGCTCAGTTACTAGGATTTTCACGCACAACCATTTCTAGGGTTTACAAAGAATGGTGTGAAAAGGGAAAAACATCCAGTATGCAGCAGTCCTGTGGGCAAAAATGCCTTGTGGATGCTAGATGTCAGAGGAGAATGGGCTGACTGATTCAAGCTGATAGAAGAGCAACGTTGACGGAAATAACCACTCGTTACAACCGAGGTATGCAGCAAAGCATTTGTGAAGCCACAACACGCACAACCTTGAGGCGGATGGGCTACAACAGCAGAAGACCCCACCGTGTACCACTCATATCCACTACAAATAGGAAAAAGAGGCTACAATTTGCACGAGCTCACCAAAATTGGACTGTTGAAGACTGGAAAAATGTTGCCTGGTCTGATGAGTCTCGATTTCTGTTGAGACATTCAAATGGTAGAGTCTGAATTTGGCGTAAACAGAATGAGAACATGTATCCATCCTCTGATGGCTACTTCCAGCAGGATAATGCACCATGTCACAAAGCTCAAATAATTTCAAATTGGTTTCTTGAACATGACAATGAGTTCACTGTACTAAAATGGCCCCCACAGTCACCAGATCTCAATCCAATAGAGCATCTTTGGGATGTGGTGGAACGGGAGCTTCGTGCCCTGGATGTGCATCCCTCAAATCTCCATCAACTGCAAGATGCTATCCTATCAATATGGGCCAACATTTCTAAAGAATGCTATCAGCACCTTGTTGAATCAATGCCACGTAGAATTAAGGCAGTTCTGAAGGCAAAAGGGGGTCCAACACCGTATTAGTATGGTGTTCCTAATAATTCTTTAGGTCAGTGTATATATATATATATATATATATATATATATAGAATTCTCCAAAAAGGAGGCAGCACTCCAATGTAAAAGGTGAAACGAACCGCTTTATTCCCCTCTGCAACGTTTCAACTGCTCATTGCAGTCTTTATCAAGCATATAGGCTGGTGCCAAAACATCCACATTTATACCCACAATCCCTTGTGAGTCAATTAGTGATAATGACATAGTTAAATGTACAAAATGTTATAAAATACATAATCAAGTGACAAAAATGATACAAAAAATATAAAACATGTAATCAAATCAGTGACATGACAACGTGTAATACATCTCGTGTTACTATGGTTCAAAGAACATATATTTCATTGCATATTCGCATAAAGTGCCATGTGCTTCATTAGTGTAATCACCTGTGTGTGTTTAAATAACCGATCAATCGGCCGCATAGATTAAATAAGAGACAACTTACATAGCAGTGTACTTGGATGGCGCACATCTCGGCTTCCCCGGTCTGTCTATGCGCATGCCCGGTAACCAGTACACACTAGGCCACGCGACCCGTCACCTGACCACATGTGATCAGTGACGTCAGTCGCGAGGCGTGCACCGGCAACCCGACTCCACCATAGGTCCACATGACGAACCAGGAAGAGGCGCCCCAGTTACCAGGCCACAGGTCACATGACAGCATCACTTGAGCCGTAACTCTTGCTTGAAAAAGGCTCAAGAGCAGAGCCGAAACGTTGCACCACCTGGGTGAATAAAGGTTCACTTATTTTTTCATCTAACGGAGTGCCGCTCGTTTTTCCGGATTTATATATATATAAATATATATATATATATAGATGAAAAAACGGACAGCACTCCAGGTAAAAGTTAGTGGTGTTTATTCACCCATGTGGATGGCAACGGGGTATATATAGGCCAACCCCTATGACATCACAGTGTAATCAATTAACAGCCAAATACAATAAAGTGCAAATAGTGCATGTACAATACATAAAAATGTAGATATAGCAGTGTAAAATATAGAGATGAATCGATAATATATATCAAATACATTATATAGTGAATGCATAATCGCAAACAAAGTGCAAAAAGATAAATTGATTAATCAATACATATCAGGTGTATACCGGAGTGTATATTGAGTGGGAGGGACCGAAACGATGCTGCCAAAGGGAGGAGGAGCGATGACATACCCAGTGTCGCCATCCGTGCCACACATGTCGAACACCGCCACGTCCGGCGTTCAGGTGGATGCAGTGCGCAGGCGCCAAATCGCGTGAGTAGCAAGATGTAACTTCCTCATGTGACGTAGCCGGAGCATGCGCATAAGTGTAAAAAGCTATGTCGGCCATCTTGGAAGTGGTAAAAACCTCAGATGAAAAAAATGCAGACAATAGACCGCATCATAGATGCGATATAGTGTAACAGCCTCACAAATAACGGTGAGAATATGCGCAAGATGACAGGACACTTAAATCAAACAGGGAGAAAATAAATAATGTTGATCACTGTGTGTGCGCATAGCCTGATAATGAACAGAGTAGCGCAAAACGGAAATGATGCCGTTTACCTGATTGTGTATCCATAAGGGACAGAGAGAAGAGAATGCATACACAAGATGCAGCTCGTCTCCCAAATGTGCCATTTGAAGCAATGCACCAAGCAACAAATGCTACGGGCATGCCGCAAAAAAGGGCCCACAATTCCCAGTGGACACACACACAATATAGGACACACAATAGACAGCGCAATGCACCAAGTATGAAAAAAGTATGAAGAAAGTGTAACCAAAGCAAAAAACCAGATAAACACTGCATGGAAACATGTAGGCAAATACGGAACACATCGGGTACGCCATCAATCGCATTATTAAGCGACATTGGGGAATCCTGGGTGGTTGTCATAGTGAGATCTTAGAATTTAGATCCCCTCCCCTCTTCTCTTTCTGCCGATCCAGAAATCTGCGTGACCAACTTGTCAGAGCAGACATTGGGCCTAGATCCAAGTCTGTTCAAACCTCATTAACCACACATGGCAAGGGTAGTTTTCCCTGTTTATGTTGTATTGACTGCAAATATATGGGTAGGGGTTCCACCTTTGTCCATCCCACCACTGGAGTTTCTTACCCAATTAGATTCCACCTTACATGCAATTCAAACTATGTAATTTATGTTTTGATCTGTCCGTGTAAATTATTATATGTGGGTGAAACGTCGACGGATCTCAGAACGCGGTTGAACAATCATCGATTGTCCATACGCAAAAAAAGAAAGGACCTCCCTGTTGCCAAACATTTTACGGAGCTTCAACACTCCGAAAGAGATCTCAAATGTTGGGCTATTGACCACATTCCCATGCCTAGACGTGGGGGCAACAGGGTGTTGATCCTTAGAAAAAGAGAGCTTTTTTGGATCTATACCCTCAACAGCTTGAGACCAAATGGTCTCAATGCGGATTACAATCCGGGGTTATATGTTTAGAGGAGTGGTTTGCCCCACAACTGTTATGTGTGCGATATGTGTCTACTTTTTGAGGGTACCTAGTGTATTATGAACACTATTAAGCCAGTTTCTTATTTTTATTCTCTTCTTTTTCTGCACAGACAAGAATGATGCTGCGGGTTGGAGAAGTGAGACGTACCCGATGTGTTCCGTATTTGCCTACATGTTTCCATGCAGTGTTTATGTTGTTTTTTGCTTTGGTTACACTTTCTTCATACTTTTTTCATACTTGGTGCATTGCTCTGTCTATTCTGTGTCCTATATTGTGTGTGTGTCCACTGGGAATTGTGGGCCCTTTTTTGCGGCATGCCCGTAGCATTTGTTGCTTGGTGCATTGCTTCAAATGGCACATTTGGGAGACGAGCTGCATCTTGTGTATGCATTCTCTTCTCTCTGTCCCTTATGGATACACAATCAGGTAAACGGCATCATTTCCGTTTTGCGCTACTCTGTTCATTATCAGGCTATGCGCACACACAGTGATCAACATTATTTATTTTCTCCCTGTTTGATTTAAGTGTCCTGTCATCTTGCGCATATTCTCACCGTTATTTGTGAGGCTATTACACTATATCGCGTCTATGATGCGGTCTATTGTCTGCATTTTTTTCATCTGAGGTTTTCTACCACTTCCAAGATGGCCGACATAGCTTTTTACACTTATGCGCATGCTCCGGCTACGTCACATGAGGAAGTTACATCTTGCTCCTCACGCGATTTGGCGCCTGCGCACTGCATCCACCTGAACGCCGGACGTGGCGGTGTTCGACATGTGTGGCACGGATGGCGACACTGGGTATGTCATCGCTCCTCCTCCCTTTGGCAGCATCGTTTCGGTCCCTCCCACTCAATATACACTCCGGTATACACCTGATATGTATTGATTAATCAATTTATCTTTTTGCACTTTGTTTGCGATTATGCATTCACTATATAATGTATTTGATATATATTATCGATTCATCTCTATATTTTACACTGCTATATCTACATTTTTATGTATTATACATGCACTATTTGCACATTATTGTATTTGGCTGTTAATTGATTACACTGTGATGTCATAGGGGTTGGCCTATATATACCCCCTTTTGTATTGTGTTCATTGCTTGACAAAGGCTCCTGTATGAGCTGAAACGTTGCCATCCACATGGGTGAATAAACACCACTAACTTTTACCTGGAGTGCTGTCCGTTTTTTCATCTTCCATTGACGGGGTAAGCTGCTACATCCCTGGACATAGCACCCTCCTTGTGTTATTCTTCCGGTGCCGCCATTATTTTCTTTTTATATATATATATATATATATATATATATATATATAAAATAAAATTTGAGATAGTATGGGAATTTGCAAGTTTAGCCCATACTTTAGCCCAGAGCCAGGACCTAATATCTTGACAGACTAAAAGTACAGTAGGCGTACAGCATGGGTGTCAAACATGCAGCCTTCAATGAATATCTTTGCGGCCCGGCAAAGATGCAGCATCGCAGACTGCTATGTATGAGCCGGGAGAGAGGAGGGGCTGGAGTCCGTAACTAGGGGCGGGGCCCGGTGCAGTCACTGTACTCTTACACCGTTTATAAATACTTCGGTGAGCAGAGGGCCGGTGTATTGGGGACACTGTTATGAGGGGGATCTGTGGATGACATATAGCAGTGTCATCCACAGATCCCCCCACCTCATAACAATGCCATCCACAGATATCCCACCCCATAGCAGTACCATCCACAGATATCCCACCCCATAACAGTTCCATCCACAGATCCCCCACCTCATAACAATGCCATCCACAGATCCCCCATAACAGCACCATCCACAGATCCCCTACCCCATAACAATGCCATCCACAGATCCCCCCACCCCATAACAATGCCATCCACAGATATCCCACCCCATAGCAGTACCATCCACAGATCCCCCATAACAGTGCCATCCACAGATCCCCCATAACAGTGCCATCCACAGATCCCCCATAACAGTGCCACCCACAGATCCCCCATAACAGCACCATCCACAGATCCCCCATAACAGCGCCATCCACAGATCCCCCATAACAGTGCCATCCACAGATCCCCCATAACAGTGCCATCCACAGATCCCCCATAACAGTGCCACCCACAGGTCCCCCATAACAGTGCCATCCACAGATCCCCCACATGACAGTGCGTCATCCACAGATCCCCCATAATAGTGTCATGCACAGACCACCATTAATTCAAAGCCCACCAAAAGCACAACTTTTGGTTAAAAATATTTTTTTCTTATTTTCCTCCTCAAAAACCTAGGTGCGTCTTATAGTGAAGTTTAATATTTGTATATATATATAGGTCTCACTTGTGTTATTGGGCAACGGGATGTTGGGGGTCAGCAGTCATGAAACAACAATGTTGTTCTATGAAAATGTACGATTTTTTTTATTTTTTTTTTGATGCGGCCCACATAAACTTAAATTTTGTTTTTTTGGCCCATGTTAGCCTTTGAGTTTGACATGCTTGGCGTACAGCATCCTTGGGCAGAACATGCAATGTTGATCCCGCTCCATTCCCAGTGACTGACCAGCAATCATTGGCAAGAGAATACAGAAGGTTTCCTTACAGCCTGGAAGGGGTTAAAAAAATAATAATATATATATATATATTTAATACAAATTTTTGCACTCCTCCTTCTGGTTTTGCATATAGAGCTATAGATTTATTGTACATATACCATATAATATAAAAATACAGCTAAAATAGGAATGAATATAAAAATAAAAATTTGAAATAAAAATATAATCCAATATATTAATCCATGTGTGAGATTCTGCATTTAATAATTCATATTTCATAGAAATGTAATATATAGTCCAATTGTCTAGCAGCCATAGGGTACTTTCACACTAGCGTTAGTGTGATCCGGCAGGCAGTTCCGTCGTCGAAGCTGCCTGACAGATCCGCCGATCAGTGTGACAACTGACAGCATTTGTGGATCCGTCTACAAATGTATTGCAAGAACGGATCCGTCTCTCCGCTTGTCATGCAGATGGACGGATCCGTCTTGTAGTCCTTCTCACATTTACATTCACTTGTCTTCAACCAATCCCATGCTCCGTCGCACCTCTAGGAACCACTGTTGATCCTGCGCCTCCTGGTTCATGAACTGACTGAAAGGTCTCTTCTTCCGCCTCGGTCATGTCCTTGGCACCACAGCATGCCCCTTATTAGTAAGTTCCACCTGTAGCACTGTTCATCCTGCACCTCCTAGTTGAACAGAATGCCAGGTCTCTTCTTCCGCCTCTCACATGTCCTTGGCACCACATTCCGCCCCTTATTGGAAAGGATCTGTAGCTCTGTTCATCCTGAGCCTCCTGGTTAGTGCTCAGGATACCAGATCTGTCCTGTGTGCACCCAAAATTCCTCACAATGCAGAGGGACGTGCAGCTCATCCTGAGCCCCCTAATTCATGAACAGTACACACCAGGCCTCTCCTGTTCCCTTCCTCAATCCAATGCTTTGAAGCACTCTTTTCGGAAGGAGCTGTAGCTGTGCTCATCCTGAGCTTCCTGGTTCATGAACCGGTATGATAGCCACTGCTGGTTGTCAGGGTTGGGATCACATTTAGCGCTCCATATAAATCACTGTCCCCTTCTCTCCATCACCGCTTCAGAGCTAGAGCAGTGATGGAAAAAAATGGAATGAAAGGGTTAATGGGCAGTATGAAAGGAGGTAAAAAAAAATAAAAATCCCTGCCCCCAAACAAAATAGGACTGCCATTTTCTTTTCTGGCTGATTCTTTTATACCAGGAGGTCTGATTTTATTGGTTCCACTAGTCACATGCCCTCCCCTGGCCATTCACATTAAAAAAAAATAGGTTGCATTCACAGAATACAGCATAGTTCCCACGGTCGTGAGAGCCAATCAAAAAAAGTTCCCAGGCAATTAAGGTTAATTAGCTTGTTAACAAATATGAAACTTTGTTTTGACAACCTGTCATCACCAATTATCCTTAATTGCCTGGGAACTTTTCTCTGGTTGGCTGTCATGACCGTGGGAACTTTTCTGTGATTGGCTGATTATGCTGTATTCTGTGAATGCAACCTAGTTTTTTATGTGAATGGGTAGGGCATGTGACTTGTGGAACCAATGAAATCACACCTCCTGGTATAAAAGGATCAGCCAGAAAAGAAAATGGCAGTCCTATTTTGTTTGGGGGCAGGGATGCTGCTCCTTTTTTTTTATTGACCCTTGGCGTTCTTGAGCATCCCATGACCTCCTGTCATACTGCCCATTAACCCTTTCATGCCCTTTCTTACATCACTGCTCTAGCTCTGAAGCGGTGATGGAGAGGTCAGGGCAATGATTTATATAGAGCACTGAGTGGCTGTGCTGCTCAGCGTCCAAGTTTTTGCATGATTCATTATGTTAATAATCTAGTACATAGAATTCCTTTGTATCAGTGTGTATATATATATATATATATATATATATAAAGCCTATTCACTTTGTTCTTATTAAGACTTTGGTTGGGTGGTATGCACACATGATACTGTAAATATTAAACGCAATCGTGTGTCTCTCTCCTTATACAGGAAGCACTGTGATCCGCTGGACTGATTGCTGATCTAGTGTCATCACATTCAATGTTTCCCGAAAGCTGTAATGTACAGTATGTTACAATACATGGGGCCGTATACAAAAGTACCAGGACTCGAGCGGTCAATAGCAATTCATGCTAGATAGCAGAAGCGCTGGGTTTTTATTCCGCAGGCAGGGACAGGCGCCGGTATCCGGCATATTTTTCTCTCAGTGAAGAGAGGACTTTATGTGGAGTGGAGGGTATGGTGTCCGGATCATAGTGGGAGTGGTATACTAGTAGATCAATACAGCAGCATCGCAGGATCATAGTGGGAGTAGTATATTAATAAATCAATACAACAGCAGCAGCACTGTATGAAGTATATTGGTCTACTTTTGCCTGCTTGTCAACTTTTGGTGTATGTTACACCTTACCCAGCGCTGCTGCTGTATTGATTTATTAAAATACTACTCCCACTATGATCCTGCTATGCTGCTGTATTGATCAGATAGACAGATAGATATTGCAGCATGAAGGGGTAGTAACATTAGAAGATATGGCGGTAAGGAGGGGTAGTGACAGCAGATATGGCAGTACAGTATAGATAGATAACTTGGCAGATTTGGATATTGGACACCATATTGGAACTATACATACAAGTCTATTATAATAAGCTATATAAGGCTGCTAAACAATTGGACTATATATAACATTTCTATGAAGTATGAATGATTAAATGCAGAATCTCACACATGGATTAATATTTTGCGATATTTTTATATTCATTCCCATTTTACCTGTATGTGTATTTTTATATTATATGGTATATGTACAATAAATCTATAGCTCTATATGCAGAACCAGAAGGAGGAGTGCATACCTGCTTTTATTAAATATTATTATTTTTAATTTGACCCCTTCCAGGCTGGAAGAAAACCTTCTGTATTCTCTTGCCAATGATTGCCGGTCAGTCACTGGGAATGGAGCGGGATCAAAATTGCATGTTCTGCCCAAGGAGGATGTACCCCTACTGTACTTTGTCAAGATATTAGGTATCTGTTTATTAAAATATAGTGTCCCAGCAACAGTATGATCAGAAAAAATAGGCAAATCAATAAGTAGTCAAGCAATGTGCAGTATGTATTAGGTCCTGGCTCCAGGCTAAAGTATGGGCTAAACTTGCAAATTCCCATACTATCTCAAATTATATATTAATTATATATATAAATATTATATTTATTTATATATATATATATATATATATATATATATATAAAAAAAAAGGAAGAAGGCGGCGGCACTGGAAACAAGCAAAAATGTGTGCTATGTCCAGGGATATTGCTGCTTACCCCAGATGAACAAGAACGAAAAAAGGACAGCACTCCAAGTAAAAATATGATGGTCTTTAATCACCCATGTAGATGGCAACGTTTCAGCTCCAAACAAGAAAGGCTTGAGAAAGGCTCTTGTTTGGAGCTGAAACGTTGCCATCTACATGGGTGATTAAAGACCATCATATTTTTACTTGGAGTGCTGTCCTTTTTTCGTTTATATATATATATATATATCCCCTATAGAATCAATTTAAATCTATATATTTACTTTAGTTTCTTTACAATAAATCTATATATAAAGAGAGAGATTCACATTGATTCTATAGGTAATACAGGAATAAATAGTAGATGGACAGTAATGTAAAAAAAAAAAGATACAGTTTCCTGACCAAATCTGTATAAAAACCAGTAATTTTTGGGAGAGATTTTGAAACATACAAGACAAGTGAAAAATGAAAAGAATATACAAAATTTAGAATGGAAGGGCATGATAATATCCAATAATTGAGCAATCCAAATTTTTTTTTTTAATGGGCACCTATTACTGCATTTTAAATAAGAACCACTCAGAAAGAAATATTTAATACGAGAAGAAATGTTAACGTGATTATAAAATATCTGATGGCAGATAGAAAGCCATAATACAGTATGTAGCAATACTGTAGGTGCAGGGAAATGAGTCGCGTGTAGTAAGAGGAGATATCAGCGCTTAAAAGTACTGTAAGCTTACAGCTCTGTGTTCTTAATAAACCGCTTACAATCAAGAAATCAAATGGAAATTTTTCATCTGATACTGTAGTTATTTGCTCTCGGGCAGACTTCACCTCCATCAGAGCCAAGTTCTGGTTTTCTAAGCCGGAATCTTTAGATCATTCAGAAAAAAAAAAAAGCTGTGTATTCAGGCAGTTGATATTCACTTTGGAAAATAAAAGTGCTTTTTTATTTTTTTCCTTAACTTTTATTTACAGAAGCCCAGTGCAATCCGTTAAAGACCCCTCCAACTGCAAATTTTATTATGGTCTTATAGATATTTTACAGTAAAGATCTGCTGCTCTCTTTAATCTGTTTTAAATTGCTGATAGATGCCATAATCATCCAAAAGTGCAAATGAGAGAAGTGCTAAAAGCGTGGAAAGCTGAAAATACCACAGGGCACACACAACAGGTAATTGTTATTGTCTTTTCTCTGAAGTCAGAATATACAACTAATGCTATTAAAAATAAAATAAAAGCAGTGAAGTTTTAGAGACAAAGTTAAAGTGTAACCCCTTCAATGCCAGGAGGAATAATGGAGAGCAGGGGTCGCCCTGGCTCTGGATATTGCAACAGGCAAATGTTGCACTGTAAAAATGTATTTAGCACAGTTAAGTCCTGCAGATCCAGCCGGAACTGAAAGGGTTAAATATGCCAAACGGCGCTGCAGCAGGACGTTTGACCCTGTGCGTCTTGCAGGGTCCTTGGTGGGTGGAGGGAGGACTAGTAATATATAGTACAGTACAGTATATTATCTGCTATAAATACTTAGAGTCTACTATATTTTTATTCTATTGCATTTCATTATTATATTATGGAATTGTATGTGGATTATGCCAAGCATGAATTAAATATGTATAAATTAAGCAAAGTTTAAGCTATAATATAGTGTAGTATATTTAATATATATAATATAGTGTAGTTTATTTAATTTATATAGTATATTTATATTTCATAATTATAGTGTAGTAGACAATAATAAAATAGGTCTAAATAAATAGGTATATAGCTCTTTAAGCCCTTCAGGACATAGCCATTTTTCACCTTAAAGGGAATCTGTCACCTGCTTTTAAGCTGTCACCATCGCCATGTTCACTAAAGTACCTCATTTCCTGTAGTCTTCTTACTTTATTTTGTTTTGTCCTTTTGATCAAAAAGCCCTTTTTATGATATGCTAATGAGGCTCCAAGGTGCCCGGAGGGGCGCTTTTTCCCTCTTTGGTGCCCAGTGACGCCCCCCCTGCAGTGCCCAGCCCGCCTTAATTTGAATTCCAAGAACGCCTCCTGATCCTGAAATAACCTCCCACAGCCCCGGCAAACGGCTCCGCCCCCTCCCCACGTCATCATCTACCTTCTAGAAATGCCCGTCCTTCTTCCTGTCGGCGGCCAGAAATCTTGCGCAGGCGCAGTACCACCTGCGCGATCATCAAGCTCCTGAGGGCAACAGCCTCAAAAGTCTCACTGGGCATGCGCCGAGCCCAGTGACGTAATCTGAGCGCTGTTGCCCTGAGGTTGATGATCGCAAAGGCCGCAGGCGGTACTGCGCCTGCGCGAGATTTCTGGCCGCCGACAGGAAGGACAGGGCATTTCTAGAAGGTAGACGATGATGTGGGGAGGGGGCGGAACCGTTTGCCGGGGCTGTGGGAGGTTATTTCAGGATCAGGAGGCGTTCTTGGGATTCAAATTAAGGCGGGCTGGGCACTGCAGGGGGGCGTCACTGGGCACCAGAGAGGAAAAAAACCTTGGAGCTTCATTAGCATATCATAAAAAGGGCTTTTTTATCAAAAGGACAAAGCGAAATAAGGTACTTTAGTGAACATGGCGATGGTGACAGCTTAAAATGCTAAAAGCAGGTGACAGATTCCCTTTAAAGGACCAGGCCCAGATATCAAACATGCTTAGTGTATTTTATTTTTAATTTTTTTTATAAATTCTAAATTGGCAGCTATAAGAAGAAATTTGATATTTTTCTTTTTTATAATTTTTTTTGGACCCAGACCCACTTGGTTCTTGAAGATCCAGTGGGTCTGGTGTCTCTATAATACACTGCAGTACACTATATAGTGTACTGCAGTGTATTGCGACTTTAGAAGGAGTCTGATCAGGGTTAGCTATACTATGGCAAGCCGGAAGCCTGTGAAGGCGTCCGGTTGCCATGGTAACCATTGGGACGCTGCCACAGCAGCGCAGCGGCCCGATGGGGAAGGGAGGGAGCTCCCTCCCTGTTAACCCTTTCCATACAGCGGTCCCTATTGAACGCTGCATGGAAGGGGTTAAATGGCTGACATCAGTGCCAACACCGATGTCAGCCGTATAACATTATATATATAGATCTACATATTTAACAAGGTTCTGATCCCCACAGTCACGGACTGTGGGGATCAGAACCTTTCAGCCGGCATTAGGATCTTGTGATTGGCTAGTCTGTACAGACTAGCCAGTCAGAGCGATCGCTGGACCGGGACCACTTGCATTGGTCTCGGACCGGTTAGCTGAGATCCCTGGCTGTGTGTAACAGCCGGGGTCTCAGCGCTGTCACCATGTCTGCAGACATGGTAACAGTTAAATGCCATGACGTGTATACTCGTCATGGAGCACCAAGTAGCAGTGCTCCATGACGAGTATACACTATACATATACACTATATATTGTTATATTTTACAAAAAGGGTAAGCAGAGTAGGAGTGGGGAAGATGTGGAGGGATGTGTGGAGAAAGGTTGGGAAGGAGGATTGGGCATAGTGTAGTGATAGACGCCCTAAATTAGGGCATTTTAGATACACTCTGGTGTTCCAGATCAATGTACCCCCCCAGGGGTTAATATCCACGCGTGGCTGAGAGACTGAACACTGACACAGAAGTTGGTCAAAGCAATCTCTAACTTTTATTACATCAGGTAAGCCGTATTATACATCTTCAAAAGAGGGCAGTCCTCTCTGAGGCTTAAATATTGTTTCATTGGTCAAAAAGGAAAAAGAAATAAGAGAGAGGAGATAATACACCTGCATCTGCGCAGTGAATACCACTTTGGAATGTGAACTAATGTAAACATCTCGTTACCATCGCCATTTTGTAATGGCTTCTATTCTAACAATAATACTGCATACGTCATATGTGACACTTCAAAGAGGTGCTTCTCTATAGGCAGTGAATAATATATATATCATCAAGCCATATGATTGGCTTACGCATCTCCACCACACTCTATGGGACACCTGTATAAAGATGAGAAATCAGACACTGCCCGCAGCACTTTGTCCCCCTCTCTCTCCTCTCCAGCCTTGAAACAAAGAGAGGGGTGGGGGGGAGGCACTTGGAGAAGAAAAAGTTAACTCATTACAGTCCTAGATATACAAAATATAGAATAAAATTCACACATCTTTAACAGTCCCCCCTTTAATTTCATTCTCTCCCTAAACCTAACCATCTGTCCCAATGCTCCGCCTCCTTTTCACCAGCTTCCACGACAAGCCATTCCTAGCGAACAGCCTCCCGTGACACTGGATTTGAGCACGGGGAAGTCAGATGATCTTTCCCTAACTGGCGTTGACATTATATGGGGGAGACTGGAGGTCATCAGTGCTTCTGATTTTCTGGATCAATGTTTTCATACAATCTTTCCATATTCTTTTGAGTCATGATCAACAGTCACACAAGGGAAAACCAGTCTCAACACTTCCTTGAAATCAATCCAATTTTCCTTTTCTTTGAGCTTCACTGTGCATGTGGTCAACAACACTCGGAATGGACCATCAAACCAGGGTTTTAGGACTTTCCTAATGTGTCTTTTTCTACCACCCAATCTCCAGACACAAGTGGGTGGGTTCCTGGTACTTTATCAAAACCTGGAAGTGAAGCAAAACTCGAAAATGTACTTTAGTCAAATGCTTGTACAAACTGATCACATAATCTGTCAGACAACCATGTTGCATCTGAAGCTGCTGTGGGAAATAAATCCTATCCTAGGGGCTGACCCAAAAAGGACCTTATAGGGACAAAGGCCTGTCTCACGGTTAGGCGTATACCATACTAAAAGAGGGCTACCAGCAGGCACTCTAAGGCTTTTGAATCTTTAACTTAGTGTCCCGTTCAGTTCCTTTCCCCTTCTCTACTGCTGCTTTGTGGATGGTACGAAGCATGTAAGGCCTGTCCTACACCCAAAACCTTCATCATCTCCTGCATCACTTCACCTGTGAAGTGAACACCTGTGTCACTTTTAATGATCTAAGGTACCCAATACCTGCACACAACTTCGGCGATAATCTTTTTTACTTCTTTGGGTACGGTTTTGGCCATCCTGAAAACAAGTCACATATCAATACATACTCATACATGCCCACCTTGTGTAGTTGAAGGTAGTCTGTAAACGTTGAAACAGATACAAAAAGCAAGACGTGTTTCTTGGGTACCTTAACCACCTTGTCCACGTTGTTGTGGGCACAACCGTTTATCCTTGAGTATGTCTGACTGTTACAGTGCTGAACCCTGGGGCGTACCATATGCTACGTACTAAATCACACATAGCAGTTTTTGTCTGGTGCATCACTCCATGGGTTGCCTGTGCCATCGTGGATTAGAGGGACCTGGGAAGGTAAAGTTTACCTTCTTATTTGTAGTCCCCCCTTTTCCATCCACCAATCCCTTTCCTCCTTCCCCATCTGGTTCTGTAAGGTCTTAAGAACTTTCGGGAGACAGGAGGAGTTATTTCAGGGACCTGAACTGTGGCCACTTAAGACAGGGGTCTGCTTAGGTAATTTGGCAGCCATTTTTGCCGCCTGATCTGCCGTGGCTTTCCCCTTTGCCTCCTCTGCATCTGTTTACAGTGGCCTTTCGTTGCTATCATCACCTCTCATGTTAGTGACAAGAGGGCTTCCATCAGAGACCTCACTGCTTCCCCATTTTCGATGGGTTTACCAGAAGCGATCAAGGAGTCTCTGGCTTTCCATATGCCCAAAAGCACACCTGGAATCAGTGTAAATGTTGGCTGTTTTTCCATCTGCATATCTGCAAGCCATCTTCAGAGTCTTTTAGCTCCACTTCTTGAGCAGACATGTGTGGTAGTTCACGTTTAATTACCACTGCCCAACCTGTGTAGTACCTGCCATCCTGGCCATACCTCGATCCATCCACAAAGAGCACATGATCTAGATTACCTAATGGCTGATTTACCAAATCCCACTACCTCTTGTGACATCATCTGCAAACAGTCAGGAGCCTCTTCCGTTGAATCTGGAAGAAAAGTTTAAAGTGCGGTGCCCTAACTCTTCCCTCCCCCCTTGGTCCAGAGGCAACAGGGTGGCTGGGTCCAAAGTATTACACCTTTGGAGAGCAACATTGTCAGGCAACAAAATGGAACACTGCATTCTCAAATAACGGGCAACAAAACATTTGGATTGTACATTCATGAGGATAGATGTAATATCACCATCACTTTGTGGTTCAGAACTATCTCAGAGCTTTCATCAAGCATAGCTAGTACAACTACTACAGCTCTGATGCAGAAAGGGGCACCTCTGGCCACGGGATCAAGTCTGGCTGAATAATATGCTACGGGGCGTTATTGCTGGCCAT
This sequence comes from Bufo bufo, assembly GCF_905171765.1. Taxonomy (NCBI): domain Eukaryota; kingdom Metazoa; phylum Chordata; class Amphibia; order Anura; family Bufonidae; genus Bufo; species Bufo bufo. Next base: position 119,478,348 of record NC_053391.1, read on the forward strand.
GCAGTTGAGTGAGGACAGCCGAGTCATGGCCACTCACTTCATAACAATACAATCTAAATGTAATAATCTGATAAGCCCAGTGTGGGGGAACACAAAATTGCCAGTTCTAGGCATAAAAAGCATCTACCACCTCATCTGGGAGGCGGTAGGGACTAAAGGACAAATCAATCACAGTGGAGTGAGTAGGGGTAATGGGAACCTGAGCCAACAAGGTGTGTGTATTGGGCACGATGTGGGTGTTAAAAACTGTGGCTTCATTAACGGCATGTAGGTCATGTACCATCCAATGGTGAGTGGTTTTGCTTTTCTCAGCTTCTAGGAGTACTGATACAAACATGGACCAGGGAATTTTATCACCAATGGCCAACAAACAAAGTTCCTGGTCGTTGAGGGCACCTGTAAGCTTCACAGTGCCGTCCTTTTGATACCAGAATGTACTTTTGCAAGCAAATCTGCACCTAGGAGGCAACAAAGGGCGTTACCACTGACCAGCAAACGGGCAAGCGCATCTTGGTTAGGGGCAAATTTAATATGGATGGTTTCTGTTGAAAAAGGAGCGTACTACTTTCCCATCCACTTCTACCCAAAGACTGGTGTGCTTGGAGAGTAAATCAGGGGAGGCCATGTTTGCTGTGCACAACTGTCTTGGCTGCTCCAGTATCAAACAAAAACGGGACTACTTCTTTATCATCCAGTGTGAGGGATATCATTGGGCCAGAATGAATCTGCTAAAAATGTTTAAAAGTAGAGACGATACTGGATTTCCTGTTTCCTAATCTTGATCTAACTCCCCCCCCTCCCTGTCTTTGTGTTCTCCTTATGACAACAAAACATGGGTGTCTGTGGGGACGGAAAGTGATCCGGGCATGGTCAACATAGAATACAATCCTCTCGTGTGGTGTGGACGAGGAGTACCACACACAGCACAACACTCTCTCTTCTGGGATCTGGGTCCCACAGACTCTGCAGGCCCATCACAGGGTGGCAGACTTACTTTTTCCTCACTTCAATGAGGCGTTTGACATCAGGGCTGTAGCAATGCCAAAGGAACACTACCTATGGTTGGCACCACTGAACCACCCAATGCCGCTTGATGTTACTCTGCATTTTGGCTTACAGAAGTATCCAACTTTCCCTATCGCGGAATTAATAGACTGGAAAACAAAACAGGACTTCTCATCTTCCATGGGAGTGTCTTATAACTAGGGGATGGACACAAGGGCTGTCGTTGTCTGTAACGTCCACCCCTATCCTCCTCCCTCCGCTCTGAGTCATATAAGTCCACCCCTTTCAGTCGGACGCTGTGGTCCTTCTTTTGTCTGTCAGTAATGTGGCAGCTATCCATGAGAACAGAGCTCTGATGTTTAGCACTTAACATGTAACACGTAACTTCAAACATTGAAACAAATAGATCTGACAATACAGACATAAACACACAAAGGGCCCATAAAAACTTTTCATTGACTTCGATATAAAAAAAATGTACAGCTTGATCAATGCTGTTGGCACCAATAAAAACCCCAAAACTTCCAAGAAAAATAAAATAAAATTCTCAATGCGCATATTATTTAAAAAACAAATACCGTACTCCATACGCATTCATATACATTTTCATGTACTCATTTTCATTAACAGCTCATAATCAGTCTTCACACATATTCGCCTCAATTACAACTCAAAGCCACACCCATTCACATTCCAATGAATCATTTATGTCTTCCAACCCACATTGTTTCATCCCAAAACTTGCAGCACAGACAAACACAGCTTTCCTGGAAACAGATAGCCACACCACACCCAGAATTGCTGATGGTCTGTCGCTATAAGACAATATACATGTTATAATCATACAGTCATTTTGTTAAAAGCCGGATTCCCACAGAACACTGCTTGGGAAAGAAGATTATTGAACAATTCTTTGTCTTCTTATAATAATATTACACATATAACATCACTTACTCTGCATGATTCCCTGCCACCATTTTTCCCTGCTCCTCTTATCTCAGGAATGTTTCTGTGTGAAGGCGGGGGGGGAAAGTGAATCTCTCTATTTCACAGTTCCTGACCATCTTTTTGTCCCTCCAGTTGCCATAAATCGACTTGCCGCTCGGTGCCATGCCTGTGCTGCACCTAATAATCATTCAGCTTTCCCCGACACTGCTCTGTTTTCTCACTCGTTAAAACTCCCCCTTCAACATCACAGGAGTTCTGATGCCCTCAATCTGTAAGCTCTAACTTCACAGTTTCTTACAGATTTTCATCCCTGTTGCCAGCCGGGCGACCTTCTGTCCGGGGCCACACTTTCTCTAACATTCTTTGTCACATTTTAACTTTCAATTCTCCATATCACATCCTATAATCTCCCTCTTTCCTCGCTACTAGCTAGGGGCTGTATTTTCTAATACTGGGACTGGACCCTCTTAAAACAACAATATTTCAAACTGACACACACACAAAACAGAGGAGTGATCAGCACCTTTAGCCCTTTCTTCCACAGACAAAGGATTCACCCTCCCCACTGGTTTGCTCAAATCTGACTATCACGTCTGACTAGTCAGCCGGGACTACCCGCACGTCTTCCCAAAAACCAGGGGTCAGGCGGGCTCTGTCGCGTCTTCCTGGGGTCAGGTCAGGTAGAGAATATCACCGCAGTCTTCCCCTAGATCAAAAGGTCATGAGAGGTTCTACCATCTTCCTAGGGTCAGGTCAGGTAGTCTCCGCAGTCTTCCATTAGATCAAAAAGGTCATACGGCTCTACGCGCGTCTTCCTGGTCAGGTCAGCCGGAGTTTCTTTGTCCCACACCTCGGCGCTACAGCGCCCCCTTCCAAACCAGGAGGTTACTGTCCCCTCCCTTTGTCTGTGGTTTTACCGTCTGTGCTCAACTCACTCCTCACATAATTTGCAGACACACAAAACATATACACACCAGAGTGATCTATGATTTCAGACTATTGGTTCAATAGACTCTAAGCTTTCAGCATTACAGCCGACTACTATACTTACATCAGTACCACCCCACAGCGGACTGAGCTATCTGAGCATGACGAAGTAAATAGCAGAAAGGCAGATGAGATAAAAAGTTTTCTCACTTTTCTTTGAGGTTGCAATCCTCTCCCCTCTGCCGTTCGTCAAGCTCAGGGGCCCGTCTTGTCAGCTGTTTGATGCTACATTCGCTCAGAGTCCCTTCGTGGTCGCCATTTTGATAAAGACGCCCTAAATTAGGGCATTTTAGATACACTCTGGTGTTCCAGATCAATGTACGCCCCCCCAGGGGTTAATATCCACGCGTGGCTGAGAGACTGAACACTGACACAGAAGTTGGTCAAAGCAATCTCTAACTTTTATTACATCAGGTAAGCCGTATTATACATCTTCAAAAGAGGGCAGTCCTCTCTGAGGCTTAAACATTGTTTCATTGGTCAAAAAGGAAAAAGAGATAAGAGAGAGGAGATAATACACCTGCATCTGCGCAGTGAATACTACTTTGGAATGTGAACTAATGTAAACATCTCGTTACCATCGCCATTTTGTAATGGCTTCTATTCTAACAATAATACTGCATACGTCATATGTGACACTTCAAATAGGTGCTTCTCTATAGGCAGTGAATAATATATCATCAAGCCATATGATTGGCTTACGCATCTCCACCACACTCTATGGGACACCTGTATAAAGATGAGAAATCAGACACTGCCCGCAGCACTTTGCCCCCCTCTCTCTCCTCTCCAGCCTTGAAACAAAGAGAGGGGTGGGGGGGAGGCACTTGGAGAAGAAAAAGTTAACTCATTACAGTCCTAGATATACAAAATATAGAATAAAATTCACACATCTTTAACAGTAGTGTACAGTCGTGGCCAAAAGTTTTGAGAATGACACAAATATTAGTTTTCACAAAAAGTTTGCTGCTAAACTGCTTTTAGATCCTTGTTTCAGTTGTTTCTGTGATGTAGTGAAATATAATTACATGCACTTCATACGTTTTAAAGGCTTTTATCGACAATTACATGACATTTATGCAAAGAGTCAGTATTTGCAGTGTTGGCCCTTCTTTTTCAGGACCTCTGCAATTCGACTGGGCATGCTCTCAATCAACTTCTGGGCCAATTCCTGACTGATAGCAACCCATCCTTTCATAATCACTTCTTGGAGTTTGTCAGAATTAGTGGGTTTTTGTTTGTCCACCCGCCTCTTGAGGATTGACCACAAGTTCTTAATGGGATTAAGATCTGGGGAGTTTCCAGGCCATGGACCCAAAATGTCAATGTTTTGGTCCCCGAGCCACTTAGTTATCACTTTTGCCTTATGGCACGGTGCTCCATCGTGCTGGAAAATGCATTGTTCTTCACCAAACTATTGTTTGATTGTTGGAAGAAGTTGCTGTTGGAGGGTGTTTTGGTACCATTCTTTATTCATGGCTGTGTTTTTAGGCAAAATTGTGAGTGAGCCCACTCCCTTGGATGAGAAGCAACCCCACACATGAATGGTCTCAGGATGCTTTACTGTTGGCATGACACAGGACTGATGGTAGCGCTCACCTTTTCTTCTCCGGACAAGCCTTTTTCCAGATGCCCCAAACAATCGGAAAGAGGCTTCATCGGAGAATATGACTTTGCCCCAGTCCTCAGCAGTCCATTCACCATACTTTCTGCAGAAGATCAATCTGTCCCTGATGTTTTTTTTGGAGAGAAGTGGCTTCTTTGCTGCCCTTCTTGACACCAGGCCATCTTCCAAACGTCTTCGCCTCACTGTGCGTGCAGATGCGCTCAACACCTGCCTGCTGCCATTCCTGAGCAAGCTCTGCACTGGTGGCACTCTGATCCCGCAGCTGAATCCTTTTTAGGAGACTATCCTGGCGCTTGCTGGATTTTCTTGGACGCCCTGAAGCCTTCTTAACAAGAATTGAACCTCTTTCCTTGAAGTTCTTGATGATCCTATAAATTGTTGATTGAGGTGCAATCTTAGTAGACACAATATCCTTTCCTGTGAAGCCATTTTTATGCAACGCAATGATGGCTGCACGCGTTTCTTTGCAGGTCACCATGGTTAACAATGGAAGAACAATGATTTCAAGCATCACCCTCCTTTTAACATGTCAAGTCTGCCATTTTAACCCAATCAGCCTGACATAATGATCTCCAGCCTTCTGCTCGTCAACATTCTCACCTGAGTTAACAAGACGATTACTGAAATGATCTCAGCAGGTCCTTTAATGACAGCAATGAAATGCAGTGGAAAGTTTTTTTCTGGGATTAAGTTCATTTTCATGGCAAAGAAGGACTATGCAATTCATATGATCACTCTTCATAACATTCTGGAGTATATGCAAATTGCTATTATAAAAACTTAAGCAGCAACTTTTCCAATTTCCAATATTTATGTAATTCTCAAAACTTTTGGCCACGACTGTACAGTACAAGCAGGGACAAATACTACTGTCTGAAACTGTAGTTCCATGTGCCATCTGCTGTTTACAAACCCAAATTGCACCCTGAATGTTCTCACTACTCTTTGTACGCAATTTATTAGCTAATGAAACTTGATTCCACTGTGATCGCTAGCGCTGCTACATCTGTACTTACAAACTGGCAGGAGTATTTCAGACCTGTATCTGTTATGGACCAGTTATTATATTTCTCACATTCATCATCCCAACCTGAAGGGAAAAACTGGTTATATTCCCATAACTTGTTATGAAGGGTCCTAACTAGTCACTGCATACTACCTTGATCTGTACTGTAGCCATCTGGAAGCCCAAAGGATACTTGGACAGAAAATCCAAGTTTCCACAGATAAAGCCGTGGTACCTTTTTCCTGGCCCACTTCTGCCCGTAAAAATCCCATACACGCACTGTAGTATCTTTGTGGGGAGTCACATTTGCACTACACTACTTTCACGGTTTATTGCGTGGTCATACAACTTACCACCCAAATGAATTTTACCTCCTTTTCTTCTCACTAATAGAGCTTTCATTTGGTGGTATTTCATTGCTGCTGACATTTTAACTTTTTCTGTTAATCGAAATTGACCGAAATTTTTGCAAAAAAAATGAAAATTTTCACTTTCTGTTGTAAAATTTTTCAAACAAAACTACATTTCTATATAAATTTTTCTCTAAATTTATTGTTCTACATGTCTTTGATAAAAAAATAAATGCAATAAGTGTATATTTATTGGTTTACGCAAAAGTTATAGCGTTTACAAACTATGGTACAAAAATGTGAATTTCCGCATTTTGAAGCAGCTCTGACTTTCTGAGCACCTGTCATGTTTCCTGAGGTTCTACAATGCCCAGACAGTAGAAACACCCCACAAATGACCCCATTTCAGAAAGTAGACACCCTAAGGTATTCGCTGATGGGCATAGTGAGTTCATGGAAGTTTTTATTTTTTGTCACAAGTTAGAGGAAAATGATTTATTTTTTCTTACAAAGTCTCATATTCCACTAACTTGTGACAAGAAATAAAATTTTACATTAACTCACCATACCCCTCACGGAATACCTTGGGGTGTCTTCTTTACAAAATGGGGTCACTTGTGGGGTATTTATACTGCGATGGCATTTTAGGGGCCCTAAAGCCTGCGAAGAAGTCTGGAATCCAAATGCGTAAAAAATGCCCTGTGAAATCGCAAAGATACTCTTTGGAGTTTGGACCCCTTTGCGCACCTAGGCTGCAAAAAAGTGTCACACATGTGATATCGCCGTACTCAGTAGAAGTAGGGCAATGTGTTTTGGGGTGTATTTTTACATATACCCATGCTGGGTGAGATAAATATCTCTCTAAAAGACAACTTTTCCCATTTTTTTTATACAAAGTTGTCATTTTACAGAGATATTTCTCTCACCCAGCATGGGTATATGTAAAAAGACACCCCAAAACACATTGCCCTACTTCTCCTGAGTACGGCGATACCACATGTGTGACACTTTTTTGCAGCCTAGGTGCGCAAAGGGGCCCAAATTCCAATGAGTACCTTTAAGGAGGGCATTTTTAGGCATTTGGATTTCCAGACTTCTTCTCACACTTTAGGGCCCCTAAAATGCCAGGGCAGTATAAATACCCCACAAGTGACCCCATTTTGGAAAGAAGACACCCCAAGGTATTCCGTGAGGGGCATGGTGAGTTCATCGAATTTTTTTTTTTTTGGCACAAGTTAGCGGAAATTGATTTTTTTGGTTTTTTTCTCACAAAGTCTCCCTTTCCGCTAACTTGTAACAAAAAGTTCAATCTTTCATGGACTCCATATGCCCCTCAGCGAATACCTTGGGGTGTCTACTTTCCGAAATGGGGTCATTTGTGGGGTGTGTTTAGTGTTCTGGCATTTTGGGCGGGCCTAAATTGTGAGCAACCCTGTAAAGCCTAAAGGTACTCGTTGGACTTTCGGCCCCTTTACGCACCTAGGCTGCAAAAAAGTGTCACACATGTGGTATCGCTGTACTCAGGAGAAGTAGGGCAATGTGTTTTGGGGTGTCTTTTTACATATACCCATGCTGGCATGTCTTTTTTGCAGCCTAGGTGCGCAAAGGGGCCCAAATTCCAATGAGAATCTTTACGATTTCACAGGGTATTTTTTACGCATTTGGATTCCAAACTACTTCTCACGCTTTAGGTCCCCTAAAATGTCAGGGCAGTATAAATACCCCACAAGTGACCCCATTTTGGAAAGAAGACACCCCAAGGTATTCAGTGAGGGGCATGGCGAGTTCCTAGAATATTTTTTTTTTGGCACAAGTTAGCGGAAATATATATATATATATATATATATATATATTTTTTTCTCTTACAAAGTCTCATATTCCACTAACTTGTGACAAAAAATAAAATTTTACATGAACTCGCCATGCCCCTCACGAAATACCTTGGGGTGTCTTCTTTCCAAAATGGGGTCACATGTGGGGTATTTATACTGCTCTGGCATTTTAGGGGCCCTAAAGCATGAGAAGAAGTCTGGAATATAAATGTCTAAAAATTTTTACGCATTTGGATTCCGTGAGGGGTATGGCGAGTTCATGTGAGATTTTATTTTTTGTCACAAGTTAGTGGAATATGAGACTTTGTAAGGAAAAATAAAAATAAAATAATCAATTTTCGCTAACTTGTGACAAAAAAAAAAAATCTATGAACTCGCCATGCCCCTCAAAAGTGATCTTTTTATAGCACCACAGCGATTTTACAGTGTTTTTGCAGTGATCAGAAAAAAAAAATTCTGTCACTGCGGTGGGGCGGACTGAACGCAAGTGTGCGCACAAGATCAGGCCTGATCGGGCGAACACTGCGTTTTTTTGTAGAGCCTATAGAACATGTCCTATTCTTGTCCGCAATTGCGGACAAGAAAAGGCATTTTCTATATAGTTCTGGCAATGTGCGGATCCACAAAATGCGGAAAGCACATTGCCGGTGTCCGTGTTTTGCGGATCCGCAAAACACATACGGACGTCTGAATGGAGCCTTACAGGGGGGTGATCAATGACAGGGGGGTGATCAGGGAGTCTATATGGGGTGATCAGGGGTTAATAAATGACAGGGGGGGTGTAGTGTAGTGGTGTTTGGTGCTACTTACAGAGCTGCCTGTGTCCTCTGGTGGTCGATCCAAGCAAAAGGGACCACCAGAGGACCAGGTAGCAGGTATATTAGACGCTGTTAACAAAACAGCGTCTAATATACCTTTTTGGGGTTAAAAAAAAATTGCATCTACAGCCTGCCAGTGAATGATCGCCGCTGGCAGGCTGTAGATCAGCTCGTTTACCTCCCAATCCTGTGTGCGCACGTTCACAGGAAATCTCGCGTCTCGCAAGATGACGAGCCAAGGAGGAACAAATAGACCGCCTCTGGAACGCAATCCTGCGTTAGGCGGTTAATTTTACTGTCAGTGTCATTGAGTCCTTTAAACAGCACATGGTGGTGTCAGATAAGTGCATTGTCCCAGTTATCCTTAAGTTGTTGGTACAGGGCCGTTTTTCCCAGGATTAGGGCGACCATCAGCAGAAGGATCCTCATCCTTGGGTGTCGGAACTTTCTTGCAGTGAGAAGCATGTATCCAGCTAGGCTTTCCTTCAACCTTTACTGCTGTATGAGTAGTCAACAGGACTTGGAAAGGACCATCAAATCTGGGATCCAGGCCTTTCCTTACATGTCTTTTTTATCACCACCCAGTCTCCTGGTTGCAGACTGTGTGTTCCTTCTACTGAATCTGGAAGGGAAGCAAACACTTGTTTATGGGTGTGCTCAAGTGTCTTTGTGAGGGCCTGCATGTAGTTTGTTATGCTATTATAGTTCATTTGCAACTGTTGTGGAAAATACTATTCTAATATGGGGGCGCTTGCAAACAGAATCTCAAATGGGGATAATCCTGTCTTTCTGTTTGGAGTGGTCCTGAGTATAAGGCTAAAGGCAAACACTCTGGCCAAGGCCGCTGAGTTTCCTGCATGGCTTTCTGAATTTTCAATTTGAGCGTGCCATTTAGGCGCTCGACGCGGCTGCTGCTTTGGGGATGGTATGCTGTATGGAAAGCTTGGGTGACCCCTAAAGCCTGCATCACTTCCGTTATTACTTCTCCTGTGAAGTGGGAACCCCTGTCTGATTCAATAACTTCAGGGACACCATACCTGCACACCAGTTCACTGACCAGCTTTTTTGCGGTGTTCTTTGCATTTGCCTTTGCTACTGGGATAGCTTCCAGCCATCCTGAAAAGAGATCAACACACACAAGGACAAATCCATATACTCCTACCTAAGGCAGTTGTATATAGTCTATCTGCAGTCTCTGGAACGGGTAACGTGGCCTGGGGGTGTGCTTGCTTGGAGTCTTCACCACTTGACCAGGATTGTTCAGTGCACAGACCATACATCCTTGTACAAACTGAGTGGCTACTGTAGAAAATACTCGAGCAATCCACCCTGCATTAACCACACTTACCATGGTACTTTTTCATAGGCGACTGGGCCCGTGGCCTCCTGAGCCATAGCTGGGTACAGAGGGCATGGTAGACAAATTTTATCCTTGATTCTCCAAATTCAATGTTCATCAGGTTTGGCCCCTAGTTTTGCCCAAAGTTCTTTTTGCTCTGGAGGGGCTTGTTCGAGGATTTTTTGAAATGTACTTACAGAAATGTCCTCAGGTCTCAAGGCTCTCACCGGGGTGGCTTCAGCATTTAGTGGCTGGAGTGCATGTTGGCTGCCTTGTCTACTCGATCATTGCCTTTTGCTTCCACCGTGGTACATCTTGTGTGAGCCTTTACCTTAATAATAGCAACCTCTGGTAATAACGGAGAGTTCAGAAGTTCAAGTACAGAGTCTTGATTTTTAATTGGCTGGCCTGCTGATATGCCCGCTCCCCCCATTTCTGAATCTGTGATTGGTAATAAAGTAGCAGGATTCAAAGCAGTAAATCTTTTCAAAGAAATGTTAGCAGGCATGAGGAGTGCACATTGGTGTCTGAGATGCCTGGCCATAGAAATATGTTTAGGGTAAACCTGTGTTAATGTGCCCTGAATGTCATGAGGTTTGTACAAGCATTGGGTAGTCTAACACAATTTCAGAGGCTTTTTATATCATAGCGTGCACTGCCACTACCGCCCTGACACAGGAGGGGGCGCCTCTGGCGACAGGCTCTAATCTGGCTGAAAAGTGCGCCACTGGCGGTCACCATGAGTCAGTACAGCTGTGCTATGACCCTGCATTTCTGAACAGAACAGGTTAAATTCCTCATCATATTTTGGAATACCCAGGGCTGGGGCCAAGGTTATGCACAGCTTCAATGTATGACAATTATTCACTGCCTCTTCTGTAAGGTGAAATGGGTCAGATGACAGACAATCCTACAGAGGCTGCATTAACATGGAGGCATGTCTAATCCAGGGGCGACAGTATGACACCAGCCCCAAAAACACCCTTAGGCTTTGTGCTCCTTTGGGCACTTGTATCCTTTCAACAGCCTCTTTTCTTTCTGGGGTTAGGTGGCAAGCTTCATGGGAGAGACCGTGTCCTAAAAATACAACCTTTTTTTCTTACAAAACTGCAGCTTCTGTTTTGAGGCTTCACACCTGTTCTGATGCAGGAAAATTAAAAGATGTGTAGAGATAAAATTGGGAGAGTAGAGCGCCACATGTGCATTAAACGCTTCCTTATTGTGTTAAAAAGCTTACGAGTCTGCTTACCAGATGATGTTCTGAAGAGTCACAACAACTGTAGATCGCTTTGCTGGTTATTTGGTGTCCCGACCAGCGTGCGGTTGTCTTGGGCTGCGGCCGCGGTCCTCTGCGTGTGCTCAAGGCAGGTGGCAGATAAAGAAATAACCTTTAAAAAACTTTGTTGTGGACCCTTTTGGCGCTGCCTGGACCTTGATTGAATAAACTTCACAATTGAAGTGTCTGGTATTGAGATCTTTTATTATAGTCAGACCGTTTCTGGGGCAGGATTACCCCCTTCGTCAGGACTATTTACAGTATGACAGGCTACACAAGGTTTAAAAGGCAGTTTTTGGCAGGCTGGGGAGGGGCTTAATGGGAAGAGGCGGGGCTAAGTGAATAGATAAACATATGTAGCATATACAGAACATTGGTTACATATATAGATTTAAAATACAACAATGTAGATTGCAATGTGCAATCCATCTGTTAGGATGCATGTTTCTTCCTGTGGGGGTGCAGGGTGGCGCCGCATAAGTGGGTGTTATTCTGTTGTCTGTGGGGAATGGTTCTGAGGATTTCCCGATCATATGCTCATATTGCTCAGATCCTGATTCTCAAGTGGTGGGTTTGGTAGAGAGCGTACCCCTGTTGCTGTGTTGCAGTACATCTGTGCTGGGGTGCTGGTTCTTGTCCCCCAGGAGGCAAAAAAAATATATATATATATATATATACACACAGGTGTGTATTCTAGTTACCTAAATCATAGGTATACTTGGGTTGTGGGATTTTTGGGTATGTATAATATAATTTCATGTATTTCATTCAGGCCATTTGGAGTGAGGGTATTCAATTGATAGATCCAATACACTTCTCTTTTTCGGAGGAGGATGAATCAATTATAGGGATTAGGTGGTATGAAGTCTATTGGGGTGATATGTATCTGGTGTTTTTCTTTTTCAGGTGTACTTATGCAGTGTCTAGATAGACTGTTTGGTGTACAGTTTCTGTATATTGTGACGGTGCTGATTTAGACGGCAGTGTAATGGTTGGGTGGTGCGTCCTACATATTGCAGGCCGCAGTGGCATTCAATCATATAGATTACATATGATGATTGACAGCTTAGATGATGTTTGATGCTGAAGGAGGTCTTGTTGGTGTTGGAGATGAAGGATTTTTTTTGTGTGTGATGGTCTTACAACAGAGGCAGCGTTGAGTGTTGCATTTATAACTGCCCGATTTTTTTGTATTTTTGGGATTTTGTTCAATGTCTGTTTTTGGGGTGTGAGTCTTTAGATGGTGTTTTGGTGTGCTTGGTGCTAGTAGGTTTTGGATTGTGGGGGCTCGTCTATATGCGATTTTCGATCTGCTTGGTAGATATTTTTTGAGGTATGGGTCTTGTAGTAGGATATGCCAGTGTTTCTGTAGGATTTGTAGAAGGACAGAATTGGACGTACTGTACTGTGTGACAAAATTAACGGTTTCCAAGGGAGCAGATTCTTTCATACTTGGTTGTAGGCATTCAGATTGTGTTAATTCGCGGCTTCTTTTGTATGCGTTGGATATGATTTTTTCGGGATATTGTTTCTCTTTAAATATTTTTTCTAGTAGTTTTGATTGTGCAGTGAAATCTGTATCATTGGTGCCATCGCGGTTTGCGTTTATATGGACTATATGGAATATTCCTGAGCCATTTCTTGTGATGGAAACTCGAATATTGGATATAGCTGTTCGTGTCTATGGTCTTAAAGGTTTTTGTGATAATTTTGTTGTCTTGATTGGTTACGATGATGTCTAGAAATTCTATTGATTTTCTACTAAATTTAGGTGTGAAGGTGATATTCCAGTCTGTGAAGTTGAGGCTGTTACAGAAATCAAGTGCTGATTTATCATCACCATCCCAGATTATGAACAAATCATCTATATATCTTTTATAGTATACGATATTGTTTTTATATATCTGGTGTCCCCATATATGTGTATTCTCAAATTCCCTCATAAAAATATTAGCGAACGCTGGTGCTACCCGCGTTCCCATCGCGGTCCCGGTGCTCTGATGGTAAGTGTTATTGTTGTATATGAAGTAATTGTTTTCTAATATGAACCGGAGGCTTTCTGCTAGAAATTCTATCTGAGGTGGTTTTAATGACTTGTATTTTGCAAGAGTGTTTTTTACACATTGAATACCTATTTCGTGCTGTATGTTAGAGTAAAGGGCAGTAACATCGAGTGTGAGTAGACCATAATCCGGTAACCACTCTATTGTTTGTAGTTCGCGTATCAATTGACTTGAATCATGTAAATAACTGGGTAACTGTTTGACATATGGTTGTAGGAATAAATCCAGATATTGTGATAAATTGCTGGTTGCACATTTTGTGTTTGATACTATCGGGCGTCCTGGGGGATGGGTTGTGCTTTTATGAATTTTTGGCAGATGGTAGAAATATGGGATGCAAGGTCTTTTCTTGGTTAAGAAATTTTTATCTTTTTTGTTTATGTACTGATTTGCATAGGTTTCTTTTATCATTAGGTTAAATTTTTTTGTTATTTCTGGAAATGGTCATTGGGTTTTTTTTCATAGTAGGTGGGGTCTCCTAGGATATTTTCTGCTTCTTGTTCATAATCATCGGTGTCTTGTATCACTATTCCACTACCTTTGTCTGCGGGTCATATGATTATGTCATTATTGTTTTTGAGACTGTTCAAGGCTAGTAGTTCTGTTTTGGTTAGGTTCCCTTTATAATTTAGGGTGTTTGTGTCATTAAGTTTTGTTTTGATTTCTTGTGCAATTAACTCAAAAATAGGAAAATTGAAAGAGATATAGTTGCCTCACAGCAAGTCTCATTGTCTTCAGCACACAGGAGCAAATCATCCACGTATTGTAGCAGGACCACTGAGCCGGGCGGTGCCCAGTTTCTAAAGGACAGATTGCAGAGCCTGTGTAAACATGGTCGGGGAGTTCTAAGCTCCCTGAGGCAGGACGGTCCATAGTATACTGGTTACCCTTAAATTTAACGGCAAACAGATACTGACAGTCTTCGTGCAATGGGACACTAAAGAAAGCATTTGCCAGATCTATCACTGTGAAACACGTAGCAGTGGATGTAACTTGTCATAGTAAGGTATGTGGGTTTGGCACTATTGGAGTTTATAAAACTGTCACCTTGTTAACTTCTCTAAGATCATGAACCATCCTGTAACTGACAGGCTGTCCCTTAACTGGTTTCTTCTTTATTGGTAACAGCAGGAGATATTAGTGGGAGATGCTGTTTTTATCAATACACCGGCCTGGAGAAAAGCATCAATTTGACTGGCTACTGCTATCTCCTGGGCATGACTGAGGGGGTAACTGCTTCACTTGAGGTGGCTGACATCCTGGCAGTGGGCATTGGTCTCATTAGGGGGCCTGGGAATCTAGTCAACAGTCCTAATTGGTCTTTAGGGCTCCAAGGGTGATATTCTGTCACAATAAAGTAACCATACGGTCCTGGGGCTTCGGGAGCCATAGGAGCGGAGGGGTCTATGGCACCTGTTTTGGGTGTCTGAGAAGGTAGGATTCTAGTCTTAGTCAATACAGGATAAATGCCTGCAGGGGCACTGGCCAGGGGGTATGGAGGTGGAGGTATCTCCAGTTTTCACATATTTTTGTTGCCGAATATACAATCTACCTGGCACAACGTCTCCACTCCATCCTTCAGTTTCAACTTCACAAGCTACTTTTATCCATATATCAACCACTTCTTCACATCCATGATCCAACCACAATGTGTCCAACTGAATCTTTCCCAGACCTCTAGGTTAAGATTCCCATCATCCCTGCCTTTTTAACACTCTGTACACATTCTTCAGACCCTCTTTACCTCCTCTTTCCTTCACCAATGTTTTGGCTGTCTTATAACCTTTGGGTATACTAAAACTATTACTCATTGCTCTTCAACTGTACCAGAACTATAGAAAGTAACAAAATTCCAGACGTCTGTTTTCCCCTCAGTTTCCTCAGAGCTTCCTCACTATTTACCTAGTGTACTGTTACAGAGATTTATTATACAAATCAAAAGTCTACAAGGATTTTGATTTCCCTTTCCATAATGTTCTGCAATTTTCCAAACACAGTAAAGAACAAACAAGATGTATACCGTGACTCCTAAAGCCAGACCAAAAACATCCCAAAGTTACTCCTGACCAGAAACTAAACCCAACAATCATAGGTATTTTCAACTTTCAAAGTTCTTTATCAATATGGACTCGACTGTAAAAGGACTTTACACGTACGTTCATTCAACAATCCCTCGATGCAGACAACCGGTCAGGGAGGCACAGATATAATGTAAGATAAAGTCTCTCACCTTGCAGCGTTGTCTTTTATATCTGTCCGTCCCGGATTATCCAAGTTGTCAGGAAATCAATGAAGTGTCCTTTAGTCGAGCCCCTCGTTGGGCGCCTCTATGATTGTCGGGGTTCTAATTGGAATTTTCGTTATGAGCGCTCAGAGAGCTGACACAGACACACTGCTGAATCAAATTCTCTCTAACTTATTCCATGCAAGCATACATCTTTATAAAATTACAGATAATCACAGACATATCTGGCACACCACCAAAGGGGTGGAAAGTGAAACTAATGATTTGATTAGTTATTCATAAAAGGCAATACTTCCGCACTATACTAACAGGATTCTATTAAAAAGTTTCTGCAACATCTTATCTTAAAGTTGACATTCTCCAGCAGCACATCCCTAAACTCAGGAGGAACATAACTCTCTCTTGTATGTCAACCTCTGATAAGGGGGGGAGAGGGAGCTGCCTACCTTGACTGTGATGTTTTCACAGCTGGCATATTAATTATTTTTTTCTTTTCCCACATATGCACAAGATGGAGGACATGTTTATACAAAATGGATTCTCATCCCTCACACTACCCCCAAGCCAGATTGCATCCTGGAGTACAATACGTATATGGAAGAGATTAATCTTTCAGATCAAGTGCTAATGACGCACAGTGCCAGGCAGGAAACGAAGGTGTGCTACAAAAAGCTGGCTGTGCACAATGTACAGATGGCACTGTATAACTCGTGCATTATTTCCATTTGCAGGTCAGACAGAATCATTCCTTCATTTTCAAGAGTTGGTGTTTAAAGGGACGCTGTCACCGGGATTTTGGGTATAGAGCTGAGGACATGGGTTGCTAGATGACCACTAGCACATCCGCAATACCTAGTCCCCATAGCTCTGTGTGCTTTTATTGTGTAAAGAAAACGATTTGATCCATATGCAAATTAACATGAGATGAGTCCGGTCCCTGACTCATCTCACATACAGGACTCATCTCAGGTTAATTTGCATATGGATCAAATCGGTTTTTTGTCACAATAAAAGCACACAGAGCTATGGGGACTGGGTATTGTGGATATGCTAGCGGCTATCTAACAACCCATGTCCTCAACTCTATACACAAAATCCCAGTAACAGGTTCCCTTTAAGGCCCTACGTTTTCAAAACAGGGAAGGGACCAGTACTTCTGGAAGTGATGGTGCCAGTATTGTTTCCCTGGTGAATTCCCCCAAACAGTAAGGACCCAAAAAAGATGCAGAGTGTGTTCCAAAAGGGGGATACAAAAGGACACTATTTATGACTGTAGAACTGGCTTGTACATAAAAGATTCCACTTATCCATGGAGTCATTTTATCACTTTATTTCACTCTGATATCCTCCGCACAACATAGTCACTTTTCACCTTCCACTACACATTCATTTCTGGAAAGCACAGGAAATACAGCACAATAATAAGAGAGTTAACTTTTCACAGTGGCACAAATTGGAGACTGGAATGCCATATCTGTGAAAAAAATTAGCAATTAAGCAACTGGTAAGAGCTCCGCTCTGGAGGCGGTGGGGAGAAATGGCGTGAGTATTGCTTGTTTTGTTATTTTAGCAGATTTACAGGGGCTGCCCTTTAACCCTTTTGGGACACAACCTATTTATGTTTCATTTTCATTTTTGCTTCCCTGCCTTTCAAGAGCTATACATTTTTTTAAAATTTTTATTCTCATAGGACTTGTTTTTTGCAGGGCAAGTTGTACTTTTTAACACTGTTTATTTTACTATAGCTTGTATTACAAAATATGTAAAAAAATTCTTTGTGGTGAGAAAGTGGAAAAAACACGATTCTGCCAAGGTTTTTATTTTTTTTAAATATTATTTGTTTTGATATTACAGCGTTCAATGTGTGCTAAAAAAAAGTGACAGGTCGGTACAATTACAGCGATACCAAATTTGTATAAGGTTTTATTTTTTTACTAATTAAAAAAAATAAAAACCTTTGAAAACATCATTTTAATTGCACCACCATTTTCTGAAAGCCACAACATTCTTATATTTCCATCTACAGAGCTCTGTGGTCTTGTTTTTTGCAGGGTGAACTATAGTTTATTTGTAAACATTTTTAACACTTTTATTCATTTTTTTGGGATATATGGTGACCAAAAAATGGTGAAATGCGGTTTTAATTTTTTTATGCTATGGTATTCACTGCACAGGAACTTTCATATTTTAATAATGTAAGCATTTTAGGATGTCCCGATATTTATTATGTTTATTATATGTAAACTAGGGAAAAGGGGGTGATTTGAATTTTTATATTTTTTACTTTTTTTTTTAAGTCCCCTTAGGGGATTTTAACCACCTCAGCCCCCATACCTTAAACACCAGGCCACTTTTTACACTTCTGCACTACACTCACTTTCAGTTGTAAAATTTTGCAAAAAAAAAAACGACATCCATATATAAATTTTTCTCTAAATTTATTGTTCTACATGTCTTTGATAAAAAAAAAAAAATGGTTTGGGTAAAAAAAAAAAAAATGGTTTGGGTAAAAGTTATAGCGTTTACAAACTATGGTACAAAAATGTGAATTTCCGCTTTTTGAAGCAGCTCTGACTTTCTGAGCACCTGTCATGTTTCCTGAGGTTCTACAATGGCCAGACAGTACAAACACCCCACAAATGACCCCATTTCGGAAAGTAGACACCCTAAGACCCCTTTCACACGGGTGTTGCGGGAAAATGTGCGGGTGCGTTGCGGGAACACCCGCGATTTTTCCGCGCGAGTGCAAAACATTGTAATGCGTTTTGCACTTGCGTGAGAAAAATCGCGCGTGTTTGGTACCCAAACCCGAACTTCTTCACAGAAGTTCGGGCTTGGGATCGGTGTTCTGTAAATAATAGTATATTTTCCCTTATAACATGGTTATAAGGGAAAATAATAGCATTCTGAATACAGAATGCATAGTAAAACATCGCTGAAGGGGTTAAAAAAATAAAAATAAAATTTAACTCAACTTAGTCCACTTGTTCGCGGCCCAGCATCTCCTTCTGGCTTCATCTGATCTCTGTGCAGCAACAGGACCTGTGGTGACGTCATTCCGGTCATCACATGGTACGTCACATGATCTTTTACCATGGTGATTCACCATGGTAAAAGATCATGTGACGTACCATGTGATGACCTGAGTGACGTCATCAAAGGTCCTTGACCTATAATTAATGCTCACCACAGGTCCTATTCAGTAAATGGGACAGAAGGAGATGCCGGCATCGCGAACAAGTGAATTAAGGTGAGTTAAATGATTATTATTTTTTTTTAACCCCTCCAGTGCTGTTTTACTATGCATTCTGTATTTAGAATGCTATTATTTTCCCTTATAACCATGTTATAAGGGAAAATAATAATGATCGGGTCTCCATCCCGATCGTCTCCTAGCAACCATGCGTGAAAATCGCACCGCATCCGCACTTGCTTGCGGATGCTTGCGATTTTCACGCAACCCCATTCATTTCTATGGGGCTTGCGTTACGTGAAAAATGCACAAAGAGGAGCATGCTGCGATTTTCACGCAATGCACAAGTGATGCGTGAAAATCACCGCTCATGTGAACAGCCCCATAGAAATGAATGGGTCAGGATTCCGTGCGGATGCTGTGTGTTCACCTCCCGCAACGCATCCGCACGGAAAACTCGCTTGTGTGAAAGGGGCCTAAGGTATTCGCTGATGGGCATAGTGAGTTCATAGAACTTTTTATTTTTTGTCACAAGTTAGCGGAAAATGATGATTTTTATATATTTTTTTTTTCTTACAAAGTCTTATATTCCACTAACTTGTGACAAAAAATAAAAACTTCCATGAACTCACTATGCCCATCATGAAATACCTTGGGGTGTCTTCTTTCCAAAATGGGGTCACTTGTGGGGTAGTTATACTGCCCTGGCATTTTAGGGGCCCAAATGCGTGCAAAGTAGTTTGAAATCAAAATGTGTAAAAAATGGCCGGTGAAATCCGAAAGGTGCTCTTTGGAATGTGGGCCCCTTTGCACACCTAGGCTGCAGAAAAAGTGTCACACATGTGGTATTGCCGTACTCAGGAGAAGTTGGGCAATGTTTTTTGGGGTGTCATTTTACATATACCCATGCTGGGTGAGAGAAATATCTTGGCAAAAGACAACTTTTCCCATTTTTGTATACAAAGTTTGCATTTGACCAAGATATTTATCTCACCCAGCATGGGTATATGTAAAATGACACCCCAAAACACATTGCCAACTTCTCCTGAGTACGGTGATACCAGATGTGACACTTTTTTGCAGCCTAGGTGGGCAAAGGGGCCCACATTCCAAAGAGCACCTTTCGGATTTCACCGGCCATTTTTTACAGATTTTGATTTCAAACCACTTCTCACGCATTCGGGCCCCTAAAATGCCAGGGCAGTATAACTACCCCATTTTGGAAAGAAGACACCCCAAGGTATTTCGTGATGGGCATAGTGAGTTCATGGAAGTTTTTATTTTTTGTCACAAGTTAGTGGAATATGAGACTTTGTAAGAAAAAAAATAAAAATCATTTTCCGCTAACTTGTGACAAAAAATAAAAAATTCGAGGAACTCGCCATGCCCCTCACAGAATACCTTGGGGTGTCTTCTTTCCAAAATGGGGTCACTTGTGGGGTAGTTATACTGCCCTGGCATTCTAGGGGCCCTAATGTGTGGTAAGTAGTTTGAAATCAAAATGTGTAAAAAATGACCTGTGAAATCCTAAAGGTGCTCTTTGGAATGTGGGCCCCTTTGCCCACCTAGGCTGCAAAAAAGTGTCACACATGTGGTATCGCCGTACTCAGGCGAAGTTAGCCAATGTGTTTTGGGGTGTCTTTTTACATATACTCATGCTGGGTGAGAGAAATATCTCGGCAAAAGACAACTTTTCCAATTTTTTATACAAAGTTGGCATTTGACCAAGATATTTCTCTCACCCAGCATGGGTATATGTAAAATGACACCCCAAAACACATTGCCAAACTTCTCCTGAGTACGGCGATACCAGATGTGTGACACTTTTTTGCAGCCTAGATGCGCAAAGGGGCCCACATTCCTTTTAGGAGGGCATTTTTAGACATTTGGATCCCAGACTTCTTCTCACGCTTTAGGGCCCCTAAAATGCCAGGGCAGTATAAATACCCCACATGTGACCCCATTTTGGAAAGAAGACACCCCAAGGTATTCAATGATGGGAATGGCGAGTTCATAGAAATGTTTTTTTTGGCACAAGTTAGCGGAAATTGATATTTTTCTTTTTTTTCTCACAAAGTCTCCCTTTCCGCTAACTTGGGACAAAAATTTCAATCTTTCATGGACTCAATATGCCCCTCACGGAATACCTTGGGGTGTCTTCTTTCCGAAATGGGGTCACATGTGGGGTATTTATACTGCCCTGGCATTTTAGGGGCCCTAAAGCGTGAGAAGAAGTCTGGAATATAAATGTCTAAAAAAATTTACACATTTGGATTCCGTGAGGGGTATGGTGAGTTCATGTGAGATTTTATTTTTTGACACAAGTTAGTGGAATATGAGACTTTGTAAGAAAAAAAAGAATAATTTCCGCTAACTTGGGCCAAAAAAATGTCTGAATGGAGCCTTACAGGGGAGTGATCAATGACAGGGGGGTGATCAGGGAGTCTATATGGGGTGATCACCCCCCTGTCATTGATCACCCCCCTATAAGGCTCCATTCAGATGTCCGTATGTGTTTTGCGGATCCGATCCATGTATCCGTAAAAAAACATACGGACGTCTGAATGGAGCCTTACAAGGGGGTGATCAATGACAGGGGGGTGATCAGGGAGTCTATATGGGGTGATCAGGGGTTAATAAGTGACCGGGGGGGGGGGGGGGGGGGTGTAGTGTAGTGGTGTTTGGTGCTACTTATTACTGAGCTGCCTGTGTCCTCTGGTGGTCGATCCAAACAAAAGGGACCACCAGAGGACCAGGTAGCAGGTATATTAGATGCTGTTATCAAAACAGCGTCTAATATACCTGTTAGGGGTTAAAAAAAAAAACGCATCTCCAGCCTGCCAGCGAACGATCACCGCTGGCAGGCTGGAGATCCACTCGCTTACCTTCCAATCCTGTG
The DNA here is from genome assembly GCF_905171765.1 of Bufo bufo. Lineage (NCBI taxonomy): Eukaryota > Metazoa > Chordata > Amphibia > Anura > Bufonidae > Bufo > Bufo bufo. The sequence goes on from NC_053391.1 coordinate 119,499,936, forward strand.
TGCGCGCGTTCACAGGAAATCTTGCGTCTCGCGAGATGACGCATATATGCGTGACTGTGCGCAGAGCTGCCGCCTCCGGAACGCGATCCTGCGTTAGGCGGTACGGAGGCGGTTAACATGCAAGTATCTGATCGTTTCTCCAATAGACTGCAATAATTAACTATAGCATTCTGTGGGAGGAATGTATAGCTTTGGTTACTTCGAGCCTTCCTATTGCTAAAGGCTACCATAGAGAACAAAAGGCTTCCCCAATCTCAGTGCTGCACTCCTGAGGAAAGCCACCTCAGATGCTGTCTGAGGGGTTAAATGACTGGGATCAGCATGATCGCTGATCCCATCTGGACTCAACGTGTGAGCCCGTTCCATACTCCTTATACAACACACCATGAAGTAACTGCATGTCGTGGTGCACTAGTTGCTCCTAAATAGGCTGATCAAACAGACCAAGTGGAAGCCTGCCTATCTCACTCCAAAAAACAGGACCTATTTCAAGTTTTAAGCCCAACCAATTGTAGACAAACGCCTTTACTCTACTGAACAGCCCTCCCTGGTTACCTGAAATGTCTCTTTATTATCTGCCCTAATAACATAATATATGTGCTACTTAATTGTGTGATCTACAGGCTCAGTTCACAGGGGTGGGCAACCTGTGGCACTCCAGCTGTTGTGAAACTACAATTCCCAGCATGCGCCATTCATTTTTATGAGAGTTCCGAGAAGAGCAGAGCAAGTCTGCATGCTGGGAGTTGTAGTTTTACAACAACTGGCATGCCGCAAATTGCCCACCCCTGACATAGTGTGTGCTCTGTATACTTAGCCCTTAGAGGACCAGGTGATTTTCCATTTTCGTTTTTCACTTCTTGCCTTACCAGAGTCATAACTTTTTTTTTATTTTTCTGTTCACATAGCCTTATGAGGGCCTATTTTTTTGCATGACAAGTTGTACTTTCTAATGGCACCATTTACAATTGCATACAATGTAGTGGGAATCAGGAAAAAAATACATTCCAAATGGGGTGGAATTGGAAAAAAAACACAATTTTGCCAGGTTTTTGGGTGTTTTTTCACGGCATTGATTAGGCGGTAAAATTGTACTCCAGGTCAGTACAATTACAACAATACCACGCTTTTATAGTTTTTCTTGTATTTTAATAATAAAAAAATTAAAAACCATGAAAAAAAACGAAGTTTTCATTACCAAATTTTGACCCCTATAACTTTTTTGTAGTTATGCGTACAGAGCTGTGTGAGGGTTCATTGTTTGCAAGACTGTCTGTACTTTTTAGTTATACCATGTATCATCAACGATGCCAAGTGTGTGTGACTTTTTGACCACTTTTTATTTAAAAAAAAATTGAGGACTTGAAGTGACAAAAAATTGCAAATTGTCAATTTTTTTTTTCCCGTTACGCCATTCGCTGTATGGGATTAATATTGTAATATTTTAATAGTACGGGTGTACTATTAGGTCATGAAGGGGTTCATCTGTAGTGTCCCTACTTCAAGTGAATGGGTCCGCATCCGTGATGCACAATGCACACGGCTGATGACCTGTGTATTGCGGAACCACCGTATGCGGCCCGCAACACAGGCACGGAGCCCTTACGTTCGTGTGCAAGAGGCCTTAGTGTCCCCTACTGTTGGAGAAGGCTGACACTAGTGTGAAAGTAGCCTAACCATGGCATCTCAGGGTTTAAATGTCCGTGATTGGAGACAACAGTAAAACAGCAGGCACCTGTTGGCTATAACACCTCAACTCCTGAAGTTTAAGGACCCGACAGCCGTGGTTTGGTACCACTTGGAGCCAATACATTCTAATACTGTACAGAGCACTCACTCCGTATAGTATTGAAATGAAGTTTTATGCGAATTGACTTTGGATGTTTAATTCATTCGCTCATCCCTAATAACTGCTTACAACAGACTTCTCAATTTAGGATGGTTTTCTTTGCATCTAGGCCACCAGACGTAGACTTTAAAGATCTGTATGATAGTCTTGGTGAGTTAAGGCGCATTTGCACTAACCGAGGAGCAGCTGATTGTCGGGATGCGCCGATGACGTCTTCGGCGCACTGAGGGAGTGCTGAGGAGTCGAGCCTCCTTATCTCAGAGCGCCTGTGCCGAATCAACACAGGCGCGCGATTTTTGAAATGCTGACAGGGCTGGCCGGAGGAGGAGATCGCGGCTGGCCCTGTCAATCAGAAGGAGGGGGCGGTTTTCTGCGGCTGCTACCAGCAAGTAGACGCCCTACTTGCTGATAGACAGGTAATTAGCATATCATAAAAGTATGTTTTTTGCAAAATCTACTGAACGAAAATTATTAAAAACATAAGGTATAGCAATATCGCAGGATAGGGATTATAAGTACACAAAAAAAAAAAAAAAAAATCAGTTTAGTGGGGTGACAGAAGCCCTTTAAGTTTAGGGTCATCTGCAAAAATTTATATTTTACTGTGCAAGCATTCTACAAGATCATTAATAAATATATTGAAAAGAATAGGGCCCAATACTGACCCCTGAGGTACTCCACTAGTGACAGTGACCCAATCTGAGTGTGTACCGTTAATAACCATCCTCTGTTTTCTATCACTGAGCCAGTTACTTACCCACAGACAGACATTTTCTCGCAATCCAAGCATTCTCATTTTATATACTAACCTTTTATGTGGTACAGTATCAAATGCTTTGGAGAAGTCCAGATATACAACATCCATTGACTCCCCATGGTCAAGTCTAGAACTTACCTCCTCAGATAAACTGATTAAATTAGTTTGACATGACCGATCTCTCATGAAGCCATGCTGATACAGTGTTGTATGCTTATTTTCATTGAGGTACTGCAAGATAACATCGCTTAGAAAACCTGCAAACAGTTTATGACATGACAGATGTTAAACTTACAGGTCAATAGTTTCCAGGCTCTGCTTTTGACACTTTTTTGAATACTGGCACCATATTTGCTAAGCGCCAATCCATTGGAACACTCCCTGTCAGTATAGAGTCCTTAAATATCAGAAATAAGGGTCTGTCTATGACATTACTTAAAGGAGATGTTCAGGGTTTTTCTATTGATAACCTATCCTCAGAATAGGTCATCAATATCAGATCGGCAGTGGTCCTATAGACATACAGTGGTCCCTCAAGTTACAATTTTTAATTGGTTCCTGGAGGACCATTGTATGTTGAAACCATTATAACTTGAGTAATCTGTTCCAAAGCCTCAAAATGTCATCCAAGATTAGAAAAAATGAAGATTTAGGCTGGGTTCACACTTGAGCGTATTCGATAAGCACTTTTTACAGGCGTTTTTGAGGCGTATTTTGGGGCGTTTTTGTATTTTGGAAACGCGCGTACTACGCGCGTTTGTGTGATTTATCCAATGAAAAACTGCCACAATACGCGCGCCAATATGCACCAAAGAAGCTCCTGTACTTCTTGGGGCGTAGGGCGTTTTACAGCGCGTTCGTACGCGCTGTTAAACGCTCAGGTGAGAACCATGCCCATAGGGAAACATTGGTTTTTGCCTGTTGAGCGTTTTACAGCACATAGGAACGCGCTGTAAAACGCTCAGGTGTGAACCCAGCCTTAAGAAAAATAAGCAGATAACTAAGACAGCTAAAGCAAGTCCTTACATATAACAGTCAGGAATAGCTGCTAACTAGAAACGAATACAGCCAAGTGGCCTCGATTGGTTTGATCCGAGTCTGAGGCATTGTATGTTGAGTCTGATTTCAACTTTCAATGGGTCAGAAAAGGGCATTGTATGTTATTGTATCCTGAGGGATCACTGTACAACAGTGAGTGGGAAGAGAGAAGGGAGACAGCACGTGTGCACTGCGTGGTCCGTCTCCTCATACAGCTGATTGACGGGGTTCGAGCCTCCGCTGAGGATTGGTCATCAATAGTAAAAGCCTGGACAACCTCGAAGTCTCTTAGGATACGGGGGTGTTTGCCATCCGGTCCGGCAATTTCTCAATTTTAATCTTTTTAAGATGCTGCTGCTAGGGATAAGCGAATCGACTTTGGATGAAACATCCAAATTCGATTTGCATAAAACTTAGTTTCAGTGCTGTACGGAGCGAGCACTCTGTACAGTATTAGAATGTATTGGCTCAGATGAGCCGAAGTTACTTTGCGAACTTCATAAATTGATTTCTACTGTAAAAAAACATTTCCAGAACTCTGGTTCGGTTCCAAGTGGTATGCGAATCGACTTTGGATGTTTCATCCAAATTCGATTCGCTCATCCCTAGCTGCTGCACTTCTTCCTGGGCGAGACAGGCAACTTTTAATAAGGAGTTTACTTTGACACTGGCTGAGTCAATAGAAACATCGAGCTACGACTCCAGCTTAAAAAATAAAAAATCTTATAAATATTGAGTAATTAATTTATTAACTTTCCAATACATTTAGAAAAATTTACAAACATTAATTATAAATATAGTTTATGTTCTATCAATCTAAATCCCCTATTTATCAAAAATATAGATACTAGTCGGAACCGAAGCAGAGTTTGGTTTCAAGTTTTAAAGTGGTTTTTAAGTTTTAAATCAACTACCAAAAGTTATTCAACGAAGTCATGCGCGACTTCGTGAATAACTAACTTTGGCTCATCGGAGAACATAAATTTTAATACTGTATGGAATCGGCTCTCCGTACAGTATTAATCCAAAGTTTTGAATTTATGTATTCCATTTTTTATTCAACGGAAAGGGGGGGGGGGTGATTTAAATTTTTTTATACTTTTTTTTTAAATATATTTTTGTAGCCAGTGTTTGAGGCTACAAGACTCACTAATATGGTAATATTGAATAAAAACATTATGTTTCATAGAGAAGCATGGCAATAGCTGAATTGTTCATTTCTTACGTTGGCCTGCAACCTGCTGGCCAACATAAGAATTGAAGCTCCAATACCCTGCGGCCAATGGGGTAAAGACCTGGAAGTGCGCGCTTCTGAGTTTTTGAGCTTTTAGATACGGTTATCACAGTTGATCACAGCACCTAAAGGCTTTCATGACCGTGATCAGTATTATTGCCAGTCACGGTCATTAGCCGTGGGTCTCTGCTGTTTGAAACAGCGGAGACCTGCCAGACATGGAGCACGCTGCATGTGCGAGCGGGCGCCATGTTTACCCATTGCTCCAGCGGCATACATGTACAGTGTTGGTAGCGAAAGAGTTAATTACAGTGCCTGAAACTGTGCTGCACATGCTCAGTAGTAATTTTCTCCTCTAAAGACCAGAGAAGGACTGAGAAAAAGTCACTTTTCACAGGTGCGCCCAGCCTGCCTCTGCTATGGAAAGAATGATACTTAACTACTCCCCACCAAACCAGTCCTGTGTGCTAGCTCCAGTGTGTCCATTTTCTGGTCCGCAGCTTGCTTAAAGAGGACCTGTAACCACTCCTGACATTCCTGTTTTAATAGATTCATGCATTCCTCATGTAATAATTCTGGAGCACCTATATTCTTATGACTCTATGTTGTGCCATTCCTTTATTATTTCTACTATAAGTTATGAATGAATTGCTAGCAGTCTGCAGTAAGGGTACAGAAGGGTGGTAACCAGTTGGGGGGGTGTATCTGCACAGATTGACAATGGCAGCACCGATTAGATATAGTCCTTTTTAATTCATGACCCACCGTCTGCTCTGCTGCAGAGAATAACTGCCTTCAGCAGTAATGTCTGTCTTGTGGACACGTCACCTCTGAATCCAGTCACTGGCTGTTGCAGAGCAGATTATCATGTCCATGCTGGAGTAAACAAGCTGTGGACAGGAAGATACACAGATCCAATGCACAGGAAAAGCCGGTAATTACTCACCAGTAATTCTGTTTCCTCATGGTCACGACAGCACCACCAGAGAGAGATGGACTCCTGCCCTAGGGACAGGAAACCTAGAGTACAAAAAGGAAGTACTTCCCTCCTAACATCAGTGAATTACATAGATCTAGGAAGCCTTCCAGTTAGTTAGCATCTGAAATAATACAACTTAAGCAAGACAAAAACATAAATCAACTTTTTTTTTATTAACTTTTTTTTATGCAACACCCCATGAACACCAATTGTTACAATTAAGGTCGAAGGGTGGGAAGCCGTGGTGCTGTCGTGACCATGAGGAAACAGAGTAATTACCGTCTTTCCCCCATGTCATTACAGCACCACCAGAGAGAATACCAGAGAACAAAATTAGGGTGGGACCACGGCCTGAAGCACCTTACGCCCAAAAGTTAAAGGGGTTTTTTCATCTCAGACAATGGGGGCATATCGCTAGGATATGCCCCCATTGTCTTATAGGTGCGGGTCCCACCGCTGGGACCTGCACCTATATCGAGAACGGAGCCCCAAAAGTGAAGGAGGGCACACTGCGCATGCGCAGCCGCCCTCCATTCATTTCTATGGGGCCGCCGAAAATAGCCGAGCACTGGCTCGGCTATTGCCGTCTGCCCCATAGAAATGAATGGGAGCATGGGCCACGCATGTGCGGCACACTCCCATTCACCTCTATTGGGAGAGGCGGGGATTAGCGCTTGGTGGGGGACGTACCACACAAAATCTGGGGTGCTCTGGCCACAGCGCTCCGTTCTCGATATAGGTGCTGGGACCAGCACCTATCAGACAATGGGGGCATATCCTAGTGATATGCCCCTATTGTCTAAGATGGGAATACCCCTTTAAGGAAGATAAAAAGCCCATATCAAGTCTATAGTGACGGAAAAAAAGTGTGTGGAGACCAAGTAGCCGCCTTACAAATCTGATCAATGGAGGCACCTCTCCTTTCTGCCCAGGAAGATGCCACCGCCCATGTTGAATGGGCTTTCAGATTATACGGGGGAGATAAACCTGCAGAAACATAAGCAGCAGAAATACCCTGCCTAATCCATCTAGCGATGGTATCTCCCCTCACTTTATCTCCTTTATTCGTCCCCAACACCTGAATAAAGAGTCTATCAGATTTCCTGAAGTCTTTAGTCTTGACTATGTACTCCAAAACACATCTGCGTACATCCAACATATGAAATTTCCTTTTTCACTCAGAAGAGGGATTAGCACAGAAAGAGGACAGCACCACATCTTGGGACATATGGAAGGTGTCGACCACTTTGGGTAGAAATGCTGGATCCGGCTTAAGGATAATTCTGTCCTCTAACAATTGGGTATAGGGCTCCCTAACAGATAAGGCTGCTAACTCCCCTACCCTACGTGTTGATGTTATTGCAACTAACAGGGCAGTTTTCTGAGCCAGCACTTTGAGGAGTATATCAGATAAGGGCTCAAAGGGAACCATACATAAGGACCGGAGAACAACTGATAAGTCCCAAGATGGAGCACGCATTGGTACGGATAACTGCAGTCTCTTGACGGACTTAAGGAATCTGATAATCCAGGGATGATCAGTGATCTTCTGGCCAAACAATGCCCCTAAAAGCTGATACATGAACTTTGAGAGTGGCCTCTTTCAATCCCTTCTCCAGACCTTGATGCAGAAAGTCCAGGATGTCTGCCATGTTAGGTCTGTCTAGGTCAAGGGAAGCAAGATTTATCCTAGAAAAGATTCTTTCCCAGATTCTAAAAGTAAATTTTAGACGTCACATCTTTTCTATTGGCTTGTAAGGTGGAGATAACCGCATCAGACAACCCTTTAGCCCTTAAGGTCTGCCTCTCAAAGGCCAAGCAGTCAAATCAAGATTTCGTACCTCTGGATGACATATTGGGCCCTGCATGAGATTTGGAAGCTCTGGGAGGACCCAGGGATCCCCAGTAACATGACCCTCAGACAGGAGAACCAGGCTCTCCGCGGCCAGAAGGGAGCCACCAGGATGACTCTTGCTCTCTCTTCCTTTATCTTCTTGATTACCCTGGGAATAAGTGCCAGTGGGGGGAAGGCATACACTAGGTCCCAATCCAAACTCTGAGATAGAGCGTCCACTGCTAGAGGCCTGTCTGCTGGCGATAGGGAGTAGAAATTGCTGACCTGTCTGTTTATCCTTGTTGCAAAGAGATCCACCTGAGGCTTGCCCCATAAGGCCGAGATCTTCCGGAACACTTCTGGATTTACCTGCCACTCTCCTTGACGAATCAGATGTCTGCTGAGATAGTCCGCCCTGAAGTTCAGATCTCCTTTTAAGTGGGTCGCTGATATTGAATTTAGCTGGGATTCTGCCAGGGAGAAAAACTGAAAAGACAACGACATTAGAACTGGACATCTGGTAGTTCCTTGTCTCTTGATCAGGGATACTGTAGTAGTATCGGACAAAATTCTTACATCTTTGCCATGGATAGACGGGGCTAAGGACTGAAGGGCCCTAAAAACTGCCAGGGTTTCTTTGTAATTTAAGGATCTAGCTCGAAAATCTGGTTCCCAGGACCCCTGGAAATCTAAACTGCCCATGTGCGCCCCCCAACCATAAGGGCTACCATCTGTGGTTATTACTACTGAACACATTATCTACCTGGAACCACCAACCTAAGGACGAGATTACCTTATTAGACAATCTAATTTTCCTATCCAGGTCTAACTGAGTACCAACCCAGGTATTTAACAATTCTAATTGCAACCTCCTGGAATGCAGCTGACCCCATGGAACGGCAGGGAAAGCGGCAGTGAAAAGACCGAGAGACATCCATTCCCTAATAGTAATAAAGGAAACAGAGAAAACTTTCTGAATTAAAGAAAAAATCTTTTCAATTTTCTGCTTGGGAAGAAAGGACTTCTGAGCCGCAGAATCTAATAAGATTCCCCCAAAAACTTTTGTTTTGTAGGGAGAGGAGAAGATTTTTCCCAGTTGATTACCCAACCCAGCTTTTCTACAATTCCCTGGGCATGAACTAGGAAATTTTGTACCTTCTTTGTAATTTCTTTGGATTCTGCCACCAGCAAAAAAATCATCCAAGTACAGGATAAAGATGCCGTCTCCTTCTCTGATGTGAGCCGCCATCTCGGCTATGATTTTTGTGAAGACTCTCGGAGCGACAGCAATCCCAAATGGCAGGGCACAAAATTGTAGGTGGGAATTTATCTGAACTGCTAACCTCAAGAACTTCTGGAAGTCTTTGTGGATGGGTACATGGAAATAAGCGTCCTTTAAGTCTAGAGACGCCATATAACAGTCCTTTGTCAATAGATTTATTGCTGACCTTAGGGACTCCATTTTGAACCGATGGTAAACAAGAAACTGATTCATAGGCTTCAGATTTATAATGACCCTAAACGTTCCATTTGGTTTTCTTACAGAGTGAAATAAAACCCCTGACCTATTTCCTCTACCGGAACCGGAACCCCTTTTTCTATCAGGGACAAAACCTCAGACTCCAGAAGAGACTGACCTAAGGGCCCCGAAGAGCAAGTTGTGACTATGTAACGGGTAGGTGGCAGACTGATGAACTCGAGATGGAGACCCTCTTTTATGGTCTCTAGAACCCACGAACTTCCTGCTATTAACTGCCACTGTGCAAAGAAGTTTTTCAGTCTGCCACCCACCCGCAAGACCCAGTCATTGTGAACTAGGTTTCTTGAAGGTGGAAGAGGGTTGGTTGAATATAAGGCCACTACCTTAATGGGGCCCCCTCCATCTGTTACCTGCTTGACCTCTGCCTCTAACCTAACCCCCCCCCCCTTAGCATGAAAGGGTTGATACTGTCTAGAGGACTGCGGAGCAGGTAATCCCTTCTTTTTATCTCCTGCTTTCTCCAATAAATAAGTGAGAACGGATCCAAAAAGGAACTCGCCCTCACACGGGACAGAGCACAATTTATTCTTGGAGCTGAGATCCCCTGACCAGCTCTTCACCCAGAGAGCTCGTCTAGCAGAAGTTCGTTAAGGCCACAGCCCTAGCCGACGGTCTCAAGGTATCAGATGAGGAATCTGCCAGAAAAGCATCTGCCTTCTTAATTGCAGGTAGGGAGGCCAGCAGCTGATCCCCAGGCACATTATTTTGGATATCTGTTGAAAGCTGATCAATCCACAACATCGTGGACCTAGCCACTGACGTTCCCGCTATGCTTGGTTTAAGCGCTGCCCCAGTGGTCTCCCAAGCTCTCTTAAGGAACCCTTCCGCCTTCTTATCCATGGGCTCTTTAAGAATCCCCAACTCTTAAAAAAACGCAAGGAACCTCTTCTAGAAATTTTGGCTACAGCCACATCAATTTTAGGCGGACGATCCCAAGTTTTGGTCTCCATCTCATCAAAGGGTTACTTCCTTTTGATGGCCCTGGGAATAAACTACTTCCTGTCTGGGTTCTCCCATTCTGATTTAATAAGTTGAGACACAGTCCGGTGAATAGGAAAAACTTTCCTTTTCTTTATCTCAAGTCCTTTAAACATGATGTCCTGGATAGACTTCTGTTCCCTAGCCTCTTCTAGCCCCATGGCTGATCTTACTGCCTTGACCAACTGATCCGTATTTTCACACTGAAATAATGGTCTTCCTGATAAATCATCCTCAGACCCCTCTTCTGAGTCTGACTGAACCATAATTAAACAAACAGTCTTCTTCAATGTCAGATGGTACTGCGACAGAGGGAGCAACCGCAGTCTGCGGTATAGATCTTACAGGCTGTGACTGAAAACCTCTTAAGGAGGCCTCCACCTGATTTTTGACCATCTCCGGCAACTGCAGCAGCAATGAAGGAGCTTCTTGTGCCATAATCTTATTAGTACAACTGATACAATTAGGTTTGCTATAGTCAGCAGCAAGACTGACTCCGCACATGGCGCACTCCTTACTTCTAGACCTTTTAGATCTTCTGGAACCCTCATCTGTAGATGGGATCTTGGAGGAAGATTCCAAGCGAACTTTCTTGGAGCTCGTATCCTCGCTGGAGACACTCATTTTAGACACAACACCCCTCTCCTGGAAGCAGATAACCCCTATGGCTGTTCACTTCACACACGGAGGCCGACTGCAGCAAAAAGGCACTTACTTTTATATCTGCCGCAGAGAGCTCCGGGAGACCCGGCGTCTGACGTCATGATTCTGCGCCGGCATCCTCCCCGCTCCTCCCAGCCATCATCATCTGACTCGGACTCTGCCTCCAGATGGCCACGCGCACCAGCGCTCCAGACCCTCTCCTAATTCCACCGGCCTCCAGCTTCTCACCGGAGACTCCCCAAACAGGTGAACTTACCTTAACTGCCGCGGTCTCCCTCTAAACCACGAGCGGGCCGCAGCGGTAGAAAGGAGCGGGCGAGAGGCAAGTACACGGACCTGCTACTGGGGGTGAAGAAACCGACTCCACACCGGGAGCCATACGGTGGACCCAGCCACCCTGAACCACAGGGATTTTTTCTGCCTCCCAGGTCCCCCAGCCATATACACAACACAACCACCTGGCTATGGAACACTCCAGGCTTCCTAGGGACAGGAAACCACTGATGTTAGGAGGGAAGTACTTCCTTTTTGTACTCTAGGTTTCCTGTCCCTAGGGTGGGGGGGGTCCATCTCTCTCTGGTGGTGCTGTCGTGACATGGGGGAAATATGAATCTTTATACAAACTACAAAAAATGGCGTGGTGTCAAAAGGCAGGAAGGGCTCAACCCCATATGCAGTTGTGCATCTATACCCAGGGGAGCAGATCCTGCACTTGTGGCCCCTTGCTAATGGAGATCCCCAGCAAAAATGCATACAGTGGAGGATGCCTGCAGAAGACCACAAGTACCACAAAAATACATCCGACACAAGATAGAAAAATGTGTGGATGTAAATAGCTATATGAAATAAACATTAATAAGGACGGTGCACTACTGTGCACCTTCCTTATTAATGTTTATTAAAATAAGAATCTTCCCATAGTGGAAGCAGGCTGTGGGCACCTGTGAAAAGTTATTAATTTCCAGACAAACCTTTTATGGCAAGAACTGAATATAGCAGCTACCAGTGGCATAACTGTAATTCATGGGGTGCCATAGTAAAATAAGATGGGGCTCTCACCACCTAGTGTAAGAAAATTAACACAGCAGCATAAATGGCAACAATTAAAAGGTATGTGAAATAGCACAAACAAATCTACAATGTTTTTGCACCTGATAGGGACCTCCTCAACCTATGGGCCCCATAGAAAGTGCTATAGCTACACTTTTTTAATGTTTCTTTTATTCAAATTTAGGTCTAGTTCAAACTTCAGTGATTTGGTCAGTAATTCCCATCAGTGATTGGAAGCCTAAACCAGATGAGGGTCAAAAAACACAAAACAGGTTCTAATCTTTTCACTACACCTCATTGCTTTGTAGGCTCCACTTCTGGATTCGGCTCAATCACTGATGGAAATCACTGACCAAATTACTGAAGTGTGAACTAGGCCTTAAGATTGGTTTTACAGCCAATTGTCGGGAAGGAAGAGTTCCTTCCCGACAGTCGGCTGCACGCTCAGTGAAGGAAACCGCTATATTTACATGCAGCGATCTCCTCCACAGTATGAGTGCTCACTATTGCGATCCCTCATCCCTATACAGAAACATTGTTTCTAGGCAGCAGATTGCCCTTCAGCCAGTGTGATCTGCTGCTCAGAAACAATGATTGATGTGCCCACCCAAATGACAGGATCACCTGATGAACGATATAGGGTGATCGACGACAGATGGGCAGATTGTAAGGAACTAGCGTTCGGAGGAACGGTCGTTCACTATAATCTGCCCGAAAATCAGGTAGTCTAAATCCACCTTTAGACTTGCACATGATTCTCCACATCTCCAGGACAAATATATAGCTTTTCTAACTTTTTGTGAAGACGAATTCATGGATTTCTTAAAATTAAGCGTATAACAGTGTTTTACAGTTATTAAAGGCATAGTGCATTACTTATTTTACTTACAGAAAATTTAAGGAATTTCAGAAATTGTATTCCAATAAATATGGTCTAAGTTCTAAGTAGCCTGATTACTTATATGACAGTCACTACAGTAAATTTATTACTAAATTAGGAGTCAGAGTGTGATAAGAAGCAAGAGTCAGAATGTTGGCATACCAGCTGTACACAATACTAACATAGGTGTTCGTAATACACCAATAAAGAAAAACTTGACAAACGTCTAAATCCGCTTACAATTGATTAAAGGAAGGAACAAGAAAGATTTTATTGTCACATTTAATGTTTTCACCACTTTACTTCAAAATCTACATTTTACAAAGTGACCATTGAGTGTCTCATATGACCATTATCTTTAGATATAGCCTTTCAGGACTTTGACTCCATCCGGTGATACATTTTGTTTGATGGTAAACTGTCTCTCAGATATATCTTTGTTGAAATGTTTCATTTGGAGCTTGTTGTTAGGAGCCACTTTCAGGAAAAAAAAAAAAAAATAGTAGAAAAAGATACCATACCATCTCTTAAAATTTGGAATTCCAATATACAGTCTTTCACAGCAAGTTACTTCATTGAAGTTAAAACTTCCCATAAGCTTAAAAACCCAAAAACAGAAATAAAAACATTTTAGTCTCCTCCTATTACAATCCAGCTCATTTAGGATAAAAATATTATTCTAAAAGATAAATTACAATAACTTTAACAATTAATAGTCCATTACAAATACCTCTGTCGTCCCCTCAAAACAATTATTCTTGGATTCATACAAGGCTAGTCCATCAAAACATCTTGGTATAGGTGAAAGCAATCTTCTGGTTTTATTGTATTGTAATGCTTACATATAAAAGTTGGAAGGAACATTCAAGTTTTAAAGTCTGCACACTGAACCTAAAAATAACAATTTGGAGTGAAACAAGCTGAGCTGTAAACTCCAGGAGGTAGAGGCCATCAGTTTGTATGTACATATACACAGAATATTCAGTGTTTATTTTAAGAAAAAATGGAAAATAAATTCTACCGTGACATTTCAACACGTCCACAACAGCTCTTCCCTAAGTACACATATAAAGTTAGAGATACTGCCCCTATGTTCAGTTCTAGCCCAGTTTTTGTCTGCCATTCCTCATGTTGGAGCCGTCCAGTGCAAAAAAAAAAAAAAAAAAAATATCCAAAAATTTTCACAAAAACAACTAAAATGTGCCAGCTAGTGCACCTTTGTACAGCGGGACGTGAAAAGGACCTTCACAAAGAAGCCCATCAATGGAATTATTTACACAGATGAATAATGAATGACGCATGCCCATGACTGAAAAGGTAAGAAAGGAAGGAAGTCTAAGAAAAATAGATTAAATATATATTTTATATATTTATATAGGGGAGGAATCAAAGGGTCCCATCCCCTCTAGTCACAGATGCACTCATTCTAACCACAAACCTTCTGTCTTCACTATATCAAAATATCAACACGCTCCTCTAGCACAATGCTGCAAAGAAGCCATCAAGTGCTGGAGACTGAACACTGGGTGATCCTGTGGTCTGCTCCTGTTTTTGGGAAGTACTTCATGATTGGTCTCCAGAGAGTGCTCGATTTTCTTCCAAGCAATTGCTTGTATCAACATAAAATGAGGAGGTTTTAGGAATGGCTCAGTATAAAAAGGATTAGCACAGTTCCTTTCAATAACATATAAATAAAACAAAATAGTTAAAAGTAACCTCTACAGAAGCAAAAAGAAAAAAGGGATTTATTCCACAAAATTTGGTGCAGTTGTCAATTTGTTCTGAGCCTTAAAACTGCTTAGAATTAATAAAAAAACAAAAAAACAAAAACAAATTGGGGTTAAATTATCTTAAAATACAACCACTGATTTTTATCGGAGTGAAAGTCACTAGTACGCCATTTTGTTTGAAATATATTATAGATTTTACATTTAGTGGTTGATAAGTTAAATCTTAATTAAGAAAATAGTAAAAGCATGATCAAGCTTCAAGATTGCAATCCCCAGACTCCAGTGGAAAGCTACGGGACACCTTCAGTAGTACGTCTTCCAAACTATTCCCAAACCAGTGGAGATGGTGGCATCTCAGACGGCTGAGCAACAGTGGAACTGCAATGGTTAAAAGAAGCACAAGGGTTAATGATAACCATGGTAGACACGAATCTACTAGGTTTATGCATATCAGAAATTGGAGAAATAATTTGGGGGCTGCAACACGTTCAGGTTTCTAGATGCCGTTTTTAAAGGAAAAACCAGAAGTGGATTCAAAAAAAGTAGAGAAGTATCTGTCTTAACACATTCTCTACTTTTATGATCGACACCCGATTTTGGCTTCAAAAACTGAATGTGTGGCAGCACAGTTAGGAGAAAATCTGTACTATTTAAGGCTCCTTTACAGAACAATCGGGGCAATTATCAGGAATGAGTGTTCCTAGGAACGTTCCTTCCCTATAATTGTTCTGTTTAAGGGCTCATTCACACGTGTGGTTTGGTTCCGCATCCGAGGCACATTTTTTGCGGCTCGGGTGCGGACCTATTCACTTCAATGAGGTCGCAAAAAATGCGGACAGCACTCAGTGTCACATTTTCTGTCCAGAAACAATTTGTATTGGGATGAGTGATCACAGTAAGAGTCAAATGCCTTCAAACAAGGAGGGGATTGCTGCATGCAACTGCAGCTCTCACTTCCACTCTCTATCAGACAATTTGAATTATTGGGAACGGTTCATTCCCCGTATGTTCCTAGTCAGTTGGCACATTATAAAGAGGCTGTTGTATTAACATGTGACCACCTATCTTACATAAAGACATTGTAAGGCTTTAGCAGACACTGTTATATAGTGTCATAAATAATATGCTTAGGACAGGCCAGCAATGTGTGATCGATGGGTGTCTGATCCTTTAGAACCCACAATCAGCAGAACAAAGGGGCGCATGAACACTCATCCCATAGGCCATCATTATGAAACCCTAGAATAGACTGTCTGATCAGAGAAAAGCCCTTTTAAAATGCACCAGCTGGGCACTTAAAGTCACATTCCCAGCACCTACGGCAAACGACTAATTATGCCAGGTAAGCTGCATCCAGGCAGGATTTTGTCTCCTGCAGCAGTGACCTTTCATGGATGGATCAAGTGTGCCAGAACAGGAGCTAGTTCTAGAAAAAGTGCAGCTCAACAAGGAGTAATAACCCTCTATAATCTCCCCTATGGACAGTGGTGGTCTACATGAGACAACCCATTTATTATAAAACCCCTAGATGTATGTGTCGTCTATAGTGAATATTTAAACTTTTTGATTTTCTCTTTTATCACACTCCATTTTTCTTGTTTACTGAATCGTCTATGGGGAAATTGATTCATTTTGATCATGAACCGGATAACATGACATTTTTTTCTTAGGTAGATTTATATACTGGTTGCCCTTTTTTGCATTTGCCTATGAAAATTCTAAAATTCATAGTTGGGTGATAAAGGTGACTCAAAAAATGATGATGAAGAGCCCACAGTCAGATATACTCACTAGCAATAAACATACCTTATAAAGCTTTTAAAAGCGGCAGACTGAGGGTTGATGCACAGCGGCACTCTGTTCCCTTTTTGCTGCTCCAAAATAAACTGATGGATGATTTCTGTAGCACAAAGAGTTGAAATAGGAAAAATCTCTTGTGAATTAAAAAAATAATAGTATATTACAGTGCACTTATTCTGTCATTAACGTTGACTATAGAGTAAGCATTCTGCATTTTGTAGCACAACTTCATTTGTTTTTTATTTTTTTAAACTTTATATATTTTTTAAACTGGGACATAAATTGCCAGGCTTAAAGGGGTTGTGCAGCCAGTGCATATTGAGGACTCAGGTCATCAATATCTGATTGGTGGGATCAGAACTCCTCTGCTTCCTCTTCAAGATTAACTAACCTGAGTGTCGTCTCGGAGGCGCAGAGTAATTACTAGTGCTTATTCCATTCACCTGAATGAGACAAGCACTTGTAATTACACTGTGCCGCTACTGCAAGCGAGACGACAAGCAATGTAATTGTACAAGAGCTGCCTCTTCAAACAGCTGATTGGTGGGGGTGCCAGGAGTCAGACCCCCACCAATCAGGTATGGTTGACCTATCCTGAGGATAAGTCATCAAAATGTACTGGACTGCACAACCCCTTTAAATTCAGAAAGGGTCACATGTCAGGACTATCATAGTCTTCAAAAACAGCAAAACCAATGGAAACCTGACTGATTCTATTAGGGCTTATTCACATCGCTGCTAGTTATTTCCATTGTCCTGCTCTGTTAAGTGAAGCAGAACAGCAAAAAAGTGACAGATCTGGCACATAACTGAACGGAATCCAAACCGACCCCACTGACTATAATGGGGTCTGTTTGAGAGTCCACTCTTACCTGACTGCTGCTTTTCTCAGAATCTGTGACAAAGGACCTGAATGGAGCCTCCAAGATGTGAACAAGCTCTTAGGCCCCTTTCACACGGGCGAGTATTCTGCGCGGATGCGATGCGTGAGGTGAACGCATTGCACCCGCAGAAGTGAATGGGGTTGCGTGAAAATCGCAAGCATCCACAAGCAAGTGCGGATGCAGTGCGATTTTCATGCACGGTTGCTAGGAGACGATCGGGATGGAGACCCGATCATTATTATTTTCCCTT
The DNA here is from genome assembly GCF_905171765.1 of Bufo bufo. Taxonomy (NCBI): domain Eukaryota; kingdom Metazoa; phylum Chordata; class Amphibia; order Anura; family Bufonidae; genus Bufo; species Bufo bufo. The sequence goes on from NC_053391.1 coordinate 119,517,402, forward strand.
ATAACATGGTTATAAGGGAAAATAATAGCATTCTGAATACAGAATGCATTGTAAAACAGCGCTGGAGGGGTTAAAAATAAAAATAAACTCACCTTCGTCCACTTGATCGCGGCCCGGAATCTCCTTCTGTCTCCTTTGTTGAATAGGACCTGTGGTGAGCATTAATTACAGGAACAGAACCTTTGATGACGTCACTCCGGTCATCACATGGTACGTCACATGATCTTTTACCATGGTGATGGATCATGTGATGACCGGAGTGACGTCATCAAAGGTCCTGTTCCTGTAATTAATGCTCACCACAGGTCCTGTTCAACAAAGGAGAAAGAAGGAGATGCCGGGCTACGCGATCAAGTGGACTAAGGCGAGTTAAATTTTTTTAAATATTTTTTTTAACCCCTCCAGCGGTGTTTTACTATGCATTCTGTATTCAGAATGCTATTATTTTCCCTTATAACCATGTTATAAGGAAAAATAATGCAATCTACAGAACACCGATCCCAAGCCCGAACTTCTGTGAAGAAGTTCGGGTTTGGGTACCAAACATGCGTGATTTTTCTCACGCGAGTGCAAAACGCATTACAATGTTTTGCACTCGCGCTGAAAAATCGCGGGTGTTCCCGTAACGCACCCGCACATTTTCCCGCAACACCCGTGTGAAAGAGGCCTTATAAGTCAGAAAGATCTGTCAGGAGTAACTGGGATCTCTTTAAAAACTGTCATAAAAGTCAGTGGACTCAACGAGAATGATAGATTCAGTCTTATTGTTTAATAAAAAATAAAAAAAAATTTGCCCCTTACTCCCATTTTGCCTGTAATCCTTAGCAGCCAGGTCCACTGAGGACTCCATTTATCAGAATAGAAACATGGCGTGTCGGGCAGCTCTAGGGGCACAGTAGGGCGATTTATTGAGGGCAAGGTTCTGTCCTCCAATTCAGGTGCTCCATGGTTAGGAAACTAGAGGTGACTAATTCCCCTGTTTTTTTAGGGTGCAGTATAGACAGAACCCTGTACCCACCATGCAGGAGCCCGACTCCTGTACACTAGGAAACCCATTGTTTTAAAAGCTACCATGGAAAAAAATATAATCTACTTTTCTGCTCTCCAGGGACTACTGTACTGTTCTGTACTGGTGGTTAGATTATGCTGCATTTATTGCGTGGACACAACAGTAGGTACTGTATGGTGGTGTCCCTTACTGCTGGGGTGTCAAGTTTGTGGTATTTTAATATTATAAACATTAAAGGCCAAGTTTTAGACACCGCCTGTCATTTTAGATTAATTACAAGACAAAAAGCCAGCTCGGATAAGGGGGTTCTCCAGAATTTACATATTGATGCCCTAGCCTCAGGATAGGTGATCAGTATGAGATTGGTCCCGGTGCCGATCTGATATTGATGACCCATCTCGAGGAAAGGCACATCAATATGTAAATCCCGAAAAAAGGGGTTTGCACACTATTACAAATGATGGCATATAACTAATATATTTCCAAAGGAGAAAATGCTTACCTTTTACCTGCCGTACAGAACTAAGGTTCTTTTCAAAAGTGTCATCAAATTTTGGGTTTGTGATTGGCTCAAAATCACTGGTATAGACCCTGCCCGTAGAGGTGGAGAAACAGCATTTACACATGCAGGTGTGATATCGCAGACGCCCTTCATCCAGGTAGGGGTGAGCCAATGCATCTTTAGCAGATATCCGCTTGGACTGCAGCAGAAACAAAGTTGTGATTATTTCTATATTTCACTACTCCTGTGAACAAGCAGAAAACAATCAGACTTCCAGTCTACAACAGGAAGACTTCAGGATGCGAGTCACAACCTATAGAACTAAACCTTACTTAACGGGGTAATATTACATAGCATATTTCAGATGAATGGCTGATGTGATACAAGGACAGCTCGTGTCAGTTAGAAGATGAGCAGCTTGTACACAGTGGCTCTCCATTCTGACTCATAGAAGGCTGGTCCGTGTGGGGTGACCCACCCCTAACAGGGCATATGAACAGGATGTGTCCTTAGACAATAAAAAAATTTAATAAAATAAATAATGTATAATAATTAATAATATATATATAATTATTTATTCTCTCTTAATATACAAGATACGGTTTAAAATCCTACTCACATACCCTTCTCATACTAGTTCAGTAGGCCCCTGGCTCTGCACAGCATGTGTACTGGGTAACGATCGCATCAATTTGCTAACTGAACAGGACAAACCCAAGACCCAGCCCTTCCACAATCATATTTAGTCCGTAACAAACATGTGTGACAGGTCACATGACCGACACCATGTGCAGAATGTAAGAAAGGTATTTTAAACTCCTGTATATTAGAAAACTGTATAATTCTGCATTGTACAAACAAAACCTGTGGGCCACCATCCGTTTCTGTAGACACTAACAGGAGAAGCTTCACTACAGCCCTTCCGAACCTTTCACACAGTAACAATTTGAAGCAACTCACAGGTAGCAAGCTCCAGCCCAGGAGACTGAAGGAACGGATGCAAATTGTGAAACGGATACATTCATATTAGCAGGAAAAGTCCGCAAAGAAAACAGATGACATTGGAACAGAAGGATTTTACCAAGTTTCTGCACAAGAGAAGCCAGAAGAACTGGGAAATGTTCATTTATGTCTGATACTCTTTAAGGGATGATGCGGGATGTGTTAACAGGCTTCCATAGAGAGTAAGAATCTCTGATCTAAGATCCACAGTGACAGAGAACTGTGTGAATAAACCAATTCTCTAACACATTGTAAATGCTACGTGGTTAATGGATGATGAATACACAGATCACATTTGCTACTGAAGATCCAACATTAATCATACTAACCACAAGGGGGAGCTCAGTGCACACAAATCCAGCAGCACATACGGTAATAGTGTGGCACCATTTAATAGGAAATTAAGAGCATGCCCCTGGGAGGAAGACACTGTCCACAAGCTTTTACAAAGAAAGCAAATTGATTCCTAGCATGTGTTAAATTCCCCTAATCAGGCTAATGGTGATTGTCACTATGGCAATATTTACACTGCATGGAGCAGAATGCAGGTGACACTTGTACACTAGGGTAAGCAGTACTTTATATAGCACGGGTGGGGGGTCACGTGTGCTGCGCTCTACGGATACCATAGTAACACGCTATATACAAGGCGATCTGTGGATGTCACAGTTATGGGCTGGGGGGGTCTGTGGATGTCACTGTTATGGGCTGGGGGGGTCTGTGGATGGCACATATATAACCGTGCCATCCGCAGATGCCCTCCTGTAACAGTGCCATCCGCAGATGCCCTCCTGTAACAGTGCCATCCGCAGATCCCCTCCTGTAACAGTGCCAGCCACAGATCCCCCCCCCCCCTGTAACAGTGTCCGTCATCCACAGATCCCCCCCATAACAGTGTCCGTCATCCACAGATCCCCCCCATAACAGTGTCCGTCATCCACAGATCCCCCCCATAACATGCGAGAAAGCTGAGCAACTTTTGTTCTTGAAAAGAAACCTGCCACATTTACTTAAATAGAAAGCAGTCCAAGTTGTGTGTAGTTATTTTATTTACATTTAAAAAAAATTGTGTAGCCCAGCAAAAATTTGTTCTTGACCTGAGGCTACGTCTGTTTACAGTTTGAGGTTGGTTTTACAACTGTTTCTTGCACTGTTTTGTACAATCACTTGTACATGTTGTTTTGTACAATCACTTGTGTATGAGGAAGCACCATGTTATATAATATGATTTATTAAATTCATGAAAAAGAATTATTAATAAAATCATTAAAAAAAAAGTATTTTAAAAGTATTTGGGCAAAAAGGCAGTTTCGGTTTCGGTTTTCGGTCAAGGGCATCCTGAATTTTCGGTTTCGGACCAGAATTTTCATTTCATTTCAGAATTTGCACCCCATAAATACTGCCATGTGAATGTACCCTAAAGAGGTTGTCTGCCAAACAAAGGGGTAGTATACTGTAAAATATTTTAAAAAGTCATATTCACCTTACAAATCCCCGGGCGCTCTGGTTCCAACATCTTTCACCTGTCTAAAAATGTTCTAAAGAAAAAAAATTGTAAAAGGCAAGGGATCCGAGCGGGTCAGAGCCACAGTGCCAGGATATTGGTGAGGTGAATGATTAAAAAAAAAAAACAGACAGACAACCGCGTTAAGCTAAACAACAAAGTAATTTTACAATGACCCTTCCTGAGGGTTAATGAGGACCTGTCGCCTCTCCCGACATCTCTGTTTTAGTAATGTGATAACAATTCTGGAGCATCTATTCTTCTATTCTGTTCTGCCATTCCTTTGTTGTTACTGCTAGAAGTTATGAATGAATACCAGTTTGCAATAAAGTCCCAGATGGGTGCTACCAGTTGGTGGTGTCTCCCTGCCCAGTCTGACACTATCCAATCAATGCTGCTAGTGTCAGAATGAGCAGGAACACACACCCACTGATAACACCTAGATGGACCTTCATTGCAAACTGCTAGCAATTCATAACTTCTAGCAGGAATAATAGACGAATGGCACATCACAGAGTCATAAAAATAGATGCTCCAGAATTATTACAAGGGGGTGCAATTAGTTGCTAAAATTTACAGGACAGGTGACAGGTCCTTTTTAAAACCTTAGGCTGAAAGTACACATGTAGTTTTTGGGTTTGTTTTTATGCTATCAAGGAGTGGATCTAAATGGGAAAGTATAAAGGAAAGACTGAAACCTCTCGCTGCCATTATTCATTCCTGAGTAAGGCTCAAAAAACTACATGTGTGATTCCAGCCCAAATGTACAGTTAAAGGCTACGTACACCTCTTGCAATTTTTTATTGTATTGTTCTCATCTTTAGCTACAAATGATTTTTTTCAATTGATTCAAAATATAGAGCCCTTTATCTGTACAGAGCTGAGATGCTCTAGTAGCAACCTGTGGATTTTCTCTATTTTCTGTCAGTTGGAGAGCTGATGGGCTCCTTAGCTCTGCTCTCTGACATCATAAACACTCATTATAGCTTAGTTCTTATCTTACCTATACGAATGTGGCTTAAATAAATGTTTATGACCTTTGAGTAATTTAGAGATAAGGTTTATTAGATGACCTGCACAAAGTGAAAGTGAGATACACACAGCTACAAAAACAGTTAACCCGTTGTGACGTGGCCAATTGAAAATATGATTTTTAGCCCAAAATTTGTAAAATGCAAACAAAAATGGCTTCCGAACGTGTACATTGCCTTTAAATGAGTTCTCTGCTTTTCCTATACTGATGACCTATCCTCAGGATAGGTCAACAACATCAGATCAGTGGGGGTCTGACTGCCGACATCCCCTGCCGATCAGCTTGTACGAGCGCTGTGTTCTCCTCTCTGTTTACCTGCTCACTGTTGACATTGCAGCAGCGAGCAGTGTAATTACAGCTCCTCCGTCCCATTCACTTCTATAGGACGGCTCCCATTGATCTGACCCATGTGCTATGGAGCAGATCACTGCACACATATCAGAGGTGTTCAGTTTACACTATGAAAATTTTGTGAAGTCAAGCAGCTGATTTTGTCATGAGAGTGCAGAGCAGCAAAAATCTTATATACAGCGCTGTATAAAACGCACAACGTTAGGTCTACAAATCAGGACCGCCTTTCCATACCAATATAGTGCATTAGACATCCACCACAAGCCAATCATCTGTCGTACAAAGCAAAAAAAGAAAATTAAAAAGTTGCAGTGCGAAAAATACTTACTGGATCAAAGACCAACATCCTGCAAAGCAGATGAACAGCTTCGTGAGTGGCCTGGCTGGACAGTGTGTACAAGACCGGAAGAGATGGCTGCAAGAACAAGACAAGAGATATAACATGTCTGACTAGTGACTTAAAAGTGCCGAGTTGCTTCAGAGCCCTCCAGTTATGCAAGCAGACTGAAATTACCAATTTGGGTGATAGATGCCTGGAGTCCGCCAGCACTGCAGTTCTGTCTCCTCAATTTAATGTCAGCCCCGCACAGTATCACAGTGAGGATCTTAACGTTCAGAAAAATCTGCCCTTGAAAAGAACTACTGGTCCTTCAGGTAATATATATATATATATATATATATATATATATATATACACACTGCAGTGCCTACTGTGCTGTAAGGTGCCTGCCTCGGTTTTTGGGCAGGGTGGGCTCGCAGCACTCTGTGCCTCTAGTGACACAAGGTTGGTATACTGTATGTAGCTGACAAGTAGCCATCATTCTTACTAAACCCAACTAATCAGAGCCGGTGATCTGCCACAATTCACACTAAACAGGCTGTTATTAATGCCCCAGGAACTAAAGATTTAAAAAGGTTAGTTCTCCTTGTATTCCCCCTGAGTTAATGCTGGAACCTCTTTTCTTAGAGCTCTGTCTTGTGCAGTCCCTCTGTTATTCCTCCTACAGATTTATGAATAAGCCGACAACTGAGTGTTACCAGCCGAGAGTGTTTCCCTGCACTCTGATCCTGTCCAATAACTGCAGGCAGTGTCAGACTGTGTGGGGACACATCCTTTTGACATGGAGAACTTTAACTTCCAGTTGTCTATTTGCACATTTCTAGGAGGAATAACAGAGGAATGGCACAACTCAGAGATCTAAGAAAAAAAGACACCGCAGAATTATTCCAAGGATAATATTCATGAAAATAGACAAATCAGAAGAGGCGACAGGCCCTTAAAAGGGAACCTGTCACCAGTTTTATGGTGTCCTAACTAAGGGCAACATAAATAAGTGACTGATTCTCTTAGCACAATGCTGGTTCACTTTCTTTAATTGACCCAATCTGCCAACATCTTGTATTGAAAAGCTCCAGCTGATAATGATGAGTTATGAATATTCATGAGCTCCTGACTCTCCCCGCCCACCTGCTGCTGAATGACAGTTTTTTTCCCCATATGAATCAGCAGCAGGTGGGCAGGGGAGTGGCTATAGCTCTGAATTAAATATACGCTGGACTCAATGACATCACGCCGGACTCAAATCAGCTCATTAGCATGCGGCATCTTTGTGTGTATATTATGAGGTAACCATCTGTCACACCAGTAAGTGAATACATCTAAGGCATTTTTTAGTAGTTAATGATTGTATATAAATTAGTTAGATTATAATCAAATATCCACATAACAGGTTCCCTTTAAGGTTAAGGGAAAAATAAACAAAAGAAACCACAGTTCCACCCATAGTTCAAGAAAGACACAGGTAATGTTGCAGTAGAAGACGGGAATGCTTGTGAAGAGATGATCCTGTATAAGGATTTTTTGTGGATGTATCCCCCCCCCCTTTAGTTTTAATGTAAAGCGGATGTCCGCAGGAAGATCTTACTCCAGGGAGATGGGCTGTGTCGCCCATGAAATCAGCGGCTATCTCAGCGACGTGTACACTGCACAGCCTCTATCTGGCCATTGATTACCAGGAGGAAATAATGAGTGGTTTGTGATGGGAAAGAAATGACATTTTACGTCTCACCTCATCATTCTGCATTCTCTGTTCAAAATGAGACCTTTTTGTAGGCAGAAGAAAAGCTCCGGCAGGGGAACACAATGTTCCCTGCTGTTCTGAAGGACTCCCTAATGGTCAGTTACAATCATTTCCAGAGATCACCATCACCACATCTCATTTCCTAAAAATGCAGCTGCTCCAGCCCAACAAGCAGCAGAGGTGTGGCTGCACATATACAAGCTGTATATAACTTACAAGCCTGTATACTACTTCCTACACGCACATACACGGGCTGCAGGTTAAAGGGGGAGGACAGAACCATCAATGACATCTAGAAGAGGATTTTCATGGGGGTATATTTCCTCTTCAGAGCAGCTCATATTCCTGCAGTAATTTACACGACAGCTCAAGTGCACTGGATCTATGGCTTTACTTCAATGCCGGCAGATGACAGCCTTCCCCCAGGTTTTAATACTTCCACAACTTCCTTCAGTATATAATAACCCAATAATTCTGGTGCAAGAGAAATAGATCTAAGTGAAACCTCAGTAAGTGGACACATTCTCCTAAAGAAAACAAGGAGCAGGGCTGAAGCCGCGGCCCCTTCTTCTGGGCACCCATCCCCAACCAAATCAATGGATCCATTTTAATACAGGTTGACAGCTGGCGGATGAGGGTAAGGTTTTGCACAAATGTACAGAACTGTTATTTGCAGAGGTTGCCTAGTTTAGAAGATATCCATAGCAATTCAGTGTTCCAGTTACCAAAAAAATTTTTTAAAAACAAAATCAATGCTATATAAAAATAAGACGGGATGTCCAGCTTCCAAAAAAAGACGTTGTTCTTTATTCCAAAATAGCACAGAATAAAAATAATCCAACACGGCAAGCAGGTCTACGTGTTTCGGATGCTCTAATACTGATTCTGACCATAAGGTGTCATGAATAAGGATCAGTATTAGAGCATCCGAAACACGTAGACCTGCTTGCCGTGTTGGATTATTTTTATTCTGTGCTATTTTGGAATAAAGAACAACGTCTTTTTTTGGAAGCTGGACATCCCGTCTTATTTTTATATACACTGCTCAAAAAAATAAAGGGAACACTTAAACAACACAATGTAACTCCAAGTCAATCACACTTCTGTGAAATCAAACTGTCCACTTAGGGAGCAACACTGAGTGACAATTTCACATGCTGTTGTGCAAATGGGATAGACAACAGGTGGAAATTATAGGCAATTAGCAAGACACCCCCAATAAAGAAGTGGTTCTGCAGGTGGTGACCACAGATCACTTCTCAGTTCCTATGCTTCCTGGCTGATGTTTTGGTCACTTTTGAATGCTGGCGGTGCTTTCACTCTAGTGGTAGCATGAGACGGAGTCTACAACCCACACAAGTGGCTCAGGTAGTGCAGCTTATCCAGGATGGCACATCAATGCGAGCTGTTGCAAGAAGGTTTGCTGTGTCTGTCAGCGTAGTGTCCAGAGCATGGGGGCGCTACCAGGAGACAGGCCAGTACATCAGGAGACGTGGAGGAGGCCGTAGGAGGGCAACAACCCAGCAGCAGGACATCTACCTCCGCCTTTGTGCAAGGAGGAACAGGAGGAGCACTGCCAGAGCCCTGCAAAATGACCTCCAGCAGGCCACAAATGTGCATGTGTCTGCTCAAACGGTCAGAAACAGACTCCATGAGGGTGATATGAGGGCCCGACGTCCACAGGTGGGGGTTGTGCTTACAGCCCAACACCGTGCAGGACGTTTGGCATTTGCCAGAGAACACCAAGATTGGCAAATTCGCCACTGGCGCCCTGTGCTCTTCACAGATGAAAGCAGGTTCACACTGAGCACATGTGACAGACGTGACAGAGTCTGGAGACGTCGTGGAGAATGTTCTGCTGCCTGCAACATCCTCCAGCATGACCGGTTTGGCATTGGGTCAATAATGGTGTGGGGTGGCATTTCTTTGGAGGGCTGCACAGCCCTCCATGTGCTCGCCAGAGGTAGCCTGACTGCCATTAGGTACCGAGATGAGATCCTCAGACCCCTTGTGAGACTATATGCTGGTGCGGTTGGCCCTGGGTTCCTCCTAATGCAAGACAATGCTAGTCCTCATGTGGCTGGAGTGTGTCAGCAGTTCCTGCAAGACTAAGGCATTGATGCTATGGACTGGTCCACCCGTTCCCCAGACCTGAATCCAATTGAGCACATCTGGGACATCATGTCTCGCTCTATCCACCAACGTCACGTTGCACCACAGACTGTCCAGGAGTTGGCAGATGCTTTAGTCCAGGTCTGGGAGGAGATCCCTCAGGAGACCGTCCGCCACCTCTCATCAGGAGCATGCACAGGCGTTGTAGGGAGGTCATACAGGCACGTGGAGGCCACACACACTACTGAGCCTCATTTTGACTTGTTTTAAGGACATTACATCAAAGTTGGATCAGCCTGTAGTGTGTTTTTCCACTTTAATTTTGAGTGTGACTCCAAATCCAGACCGCCATGGGTTGAAAAATTTGATTTCCATTTTTTTATTTTTGTATGATTTTGTTGTCAGCACATTCAACTATGTAAAGAACAAAGTATTTCAGAAGAATATTTAATTAACTCAGATCTAGGATGTGTTATTTTTGTGTTCCATTCATTTTTTTGAGCAGTGTAGTTTGAAACTGGTGCCCCTTCCAAGCACAGTCCGTGCTTCCATCGTAAGACTGACCAGGTGAGCGCTGCCCACGGAACTTTCATACCCATGTAATGCTATAAGAGATTCTGAATTAGATCAGAATTCACCGTTGTGGCCAGACACTGGCTGAGCTACCATTTTCTATGATGAGAGGGGTGAGAAGGAATGAACGGCAAGGAACCAGGGAAGCGCTGGAACAGAAGAGCTAGGGGATTGGTGAATATTTTATTTTTTTAACCCATTCTGAGCCATCTGTAAAACAATACCTGCTGGACAACCCCTTTAAATGGGTTCTACACCTTTTTATTACTGATATCTAACCCAGGGATCAACAACCTTCGGCACTCCAGCTGTTGTGAAACTACAATTCCCAGCATGCTCCATTCATTTCTATTGGGAGTTCTGAGAACAGCAGGGCAAGTATACATGATAGTTGTTTCACAGCAGCTAGGGTGGAGAGAATGCTACACGAGGAACCACCATTTGGTTTTATGCTTTTTATTATTCACTTTCTTGTGAGTATATTAAAAATCCTTGGGAAATATATCCTTGTGGAACTTCACTATTTTGCAAATTTTCATTACAGCGGTTTGGATGTCTTACGGTGCATCGACCCCTGAATTTTATTGTGTGGCTGCATTGTGAAAAGCTTGGAAATCCGATATACCTTTGACCTGACGGACCTCTATGTACTGGGCAGCACGACCACCATTACCTATTCGGGTGAAGAGGTTGCCTACCCCTGATCCATCCTTTAGATAGATCATCAGCATCTGATTGGCAGGGTTACGGCTCAGCCCCACTGAAGTGATAATAGTTGTGATACCACTGGGCCTGAGGGAAACGAGATGGCCGCGGGGCTACTGCTAGTGCCGCTGCCCTCTCAAACAGCTGATCGGCAGGGGTCCCAGGTGTTAGACCCCCGCCCATCAGATACAGATGATCTATCCAAAAGGATAGATCATCAGTAATAAAAAGGTGTAGAAGACCTTTAAGTCTGTGCTTAGAGAGCTGCTGGTATCACTGGGGATATGGTTTTGTCCTACAATGCTTTGCTCTTCTGGGATCTCCGGCTGGTCGTAGGTATGCAGAGGCAGGCATCTCGATGCTAGAACCACCACAATAAGCAGGGACATCTCATTGTGCTTGTTTTTCCCTGGAACATCATTGCAGGAAACTGCTGCTGTCAGACAAACGCTCCATCAGAGAGGGTTTTACCTCCTTGTTAATATTATTCATAAAGTATATTGTATGTTCTTTAGTTTTTGAGTTGCTAGTTCCGTTTTTTTTTACTAATTTTATGGAGATCAAAAAGCCCAAAGTCAAATAGCTAAAATCTCAATAGTCAATCCATTGCCTTGAACTGAGCTGTCAATCACACATGAGATAAAAAGAACAGTCCTACTTTCCTAGAGCTGTCCATCAGGATCCCTTTCCTCATCTACACCAGGATGCATTAGAAGGGAGGCGATCCTCGAACTGAGGCGTTAAAGCATGAGTGACAGCTTTGCAAACACAGGGGGCCATCATGTCCCCGATGTCATATCAAGTCAAAGGATTGTGTTCACATCAGATTCCAATAGGACGCCATGTGAAAGCAGCGGTGGCCAGCCAGGATTCTGCCATGGAGTGTGTCCTTCAGCTCAAAACCAGAGAGGGTAACCCCGAACAAAGTTCAGTACAGCTCCAGCTTACTGACTGTATGCAAATATGACATGTTCTGCTTCCTTATTAGACTAGGTCTATATGGTGACGCGAGTCTCCCGTAGCATCTGCTCCACTGTGTGACTCAGCCAATATGGGGATCTTTACAGCCAAAAGTTACGTAGTGATAAGGAAGCGAGGGCTGTATAAGCTGCATAGCGTTGCAGACCTGCCAAACAGGATTATGGGGGATGGCAGGGACAACCACCATATAAAGAACATCCATCACTCAACTTTCCCAGATAACTAAGGGGCCAATTTACACGGACCAATATGCAGAGCAATGATTGGTAAGAAACCGCTTCATCCTGTTTATTGCCCTCTTGTCCAGTAGCAATAACAGGGCTATGATTAACCAGGCGTGCTGCCATGTCTGATCATCATGAGCCTGGCATAGATTTCAGTGTTCTTTTACACCAGAAAATAGCGCATAAGATGAAAGTGGTGGGCCCTGCCCCCCTCCTCCTTCACCACACCCCCTTTTTGGGAAACTTGGCGAGGCCCCACAATATAGATTCAGTTTGCTGGCAGCACATCCCTGTTTGCACAGGGCGATATGTTGCAGACAAACGGTGATTTATTTATTTTTGGGCAAATTACTGACAGATTACCCGGCAAAAGAGTGTTTCTGTCATTTAACGGGTGATCAGCGGCACATTTACACAGGGTTCCATTGCAAATTCAGTTTTTTGGGACATACGCTATTTTTGCTGTCAAAACGCTGGACTCCTTGGAGGAACCTAATATTAAGGAGTTCCACCAGGCGCCACCAGTGGACTTACCTCTGCATCGCCGGGCTTCGGAATAAATATGGCAGATCGCATGTGTTCATCGGCGAACACTGCGAACTGGCCATCACTGCTGTTCAGATGTGACTAAGGCTGCGTTCACATCAATTTTGTCTCGTTTTTAACACATAAGCATGATGGCTACCTTAAAAAGGATGCCTCAGACAGATGCTATACAGTGACCTCAATGGGGTCACATTGTAAATTAAAAAAATTAAAAGTACCGGTATCTTTTTTTATACATTTTTTTCTCATTCAAGTTTTATTGAGGTTTTTGCAAATAACTGATAGATACAATTTTTTCAGTTTACAAACATTTTTCCGGAACTGCCTGCCGGATTCCTCAAACGCAAGTGTGAAAGTACCCTAAGTCCAAAAGAAAGGAGGCCTGGTTTTGGTTGGGCGCATAGGCATTAAGAATTGTGAATTCACGTCCACCAATTAATAGCGAGAGAATCAGATACCTGGCCCCAGCATCAACAGTACAACCCAGCACCTGGTGAGGCAAGGATTTGTGGATTATTATTTTTTTTTTTTTTTTTTTTTACTGGACTCCATAGGATGGAAAAGTACAGGGTACTTTTGAGTAAGGATCTCCCCCCACTCAACGTATACGTTAAACCTGGGACAAAAACATGATGTGAACACAGCCAAAAGGCTCATTTAGACGGCCGTATGTTGTCTGCAAAAATGCAGATCCGTTTTTTATGGATTAGATGGATGCAGACCCATTCACTTCTATGGGGCCCTTTTCTTCCGTTCTATTACTCCGCAAAACAAATAAAACATGTTCTATACTTGTCAGTTAAAATCAGGAAGTGACCCCATTGAAGTCTATGGGTCTGCAAAAACGCGGAATGCAATAGTTTTTTTTGTGGACATGCTAAACTGTCCGCAAAAAAACTAAAAAAAAAAAAAGAAAAAAAAAGAAAAGAAAAAAAAGCTGCATTTTAACTCCGCATTAGTACCTCGGAACGGAAACAGTTCGGTTTCAAGTTTTAAAGTGGTTTTCCACTTTAAAAATCAACTACCGAAGTTATTCAACAAAGTCACGTGCGACTTCACTAATAAATAATGTCGGCTCATCGAATCCCATACATTTTAATACTGTTGATGGATCTCGAACAGTATTATTCCGAAGTTTTGAACGCAGCGATTTTTAAGGGTGCATTCACAAGTCTGTATGTATCTTGCGGTCCACACACAAAAAAATAAATAAATATAAAAATCACATCCATGTGACATCCGTGTTGCATCAGGTTCTTTTTTTACGGACCCATTGTAACAATGCTTCTTCTTGTTGACAAAACAGGCAAGAATAGGAGAAGTTCTACCTTTTTTGCGGGACTACGGAACGGACATACGGATGAGCTGTCCGCAACGTTTTGAAAATAGTAGGTCCGCATCCAATCTGCAAACAAAAATGCGTATCGGATGCGGACCAGAAATACGCTAACGGATCCCTATGCCTACTCGACTGATCAGACATCTCTCTGCCCCGTCTGCTGTAATACCGTAGCACAGCCATAACATTCCAGTTCAACCTTTAAGTATAATAGGCTTTTTTTTTCTTCCACTGGCTCCAGTAATCTTCTAAAGTAACCGACCGTGCCTGCGCCCCTGAAAAACTAACTGCTTTATCGAATTTCTACTTTCTTGTGCCTACTGATTAAATTGTAGGCATTGCTCTGGTGGATGTGGCGTTTCCTGCTCTAATGGCTTCACTGAGCCTCTTCCTTCAGCATGGGCTTGTGCTGCAGCCCGGAGCTTTTCAGCGCTGACAGATGGGGACTGTGGCTTAAGGGTTAGTAATACTCAGATTTCCTTAGCCTGCAGGGAAATGGATTTCTCTATATTTTGCCACTGTAACTATGTTTTTGTTTGCAGAGTGACCCTGCTTGGCTTATGACGAAGCTTCTGGTTATATGGCGGGGATATTGTCGTTCGGGCAAGGTGCCAAACTGATGCCCTGCATTATTTGTCCTGTTGGGAGTATTAATGGAATCAGATGACATTAAATGAAAGTGACAGCGCGCTGCACTCTACAGTACGGCGCAACTGGGTCAGCTACAATAAACACATTACCATAATCACGCTCAGCCTTAAACATAGGATGGCGCTCTCAGAGAGGCCAGGTTTCCATTAAGGAGAGAACGCTGTTACCTATTCGCAAATTGCAGATGTCAATTTCTGGACCGGGAACAGAGGCTTCTCTATTGCAACAATGGATTTACTCCTTCGCGGCCAAAAACCCACTTGTGTCAAAACCATCTGGACCATTCCTCTGACCAGATCCGGGAAGTGAGAAATCACAGTCATTCTTCTGAACTCAAAAGCAGCAAATGTGGGAGTCGGGATGAAAAGTGCTTTGAAGTGGTTGAGTGAAAAGGCTTCTAAAAGCCTGAATGCTGGAGGAGCACCTACCAGAAGCCATTAGCTGGCTTATGCAAATAAACAGCACTGACCCAGCAATGAAATAATCTGATTTCTAACACTTCAACACACGGGAAAAGCTCAAAAAGGTAATTATATGGGACGTAAAAATAACTATATACCACGGACTTGATCCAATTTAGATATGTATAGAAGAAACCAAGGCAGCACACAGGTATCCGTGAAAACAAGGGTTTTTATTCCCCCATGTGAAGACGGGGGAATAAACACCCTTGTTTTCATCCTGCCTTGGTTATATATATGAAACGGCAGCATTCACAATCGCACATCCTAAAAAACCCTTAGAATGTAGGCAGTGAACAATGAAACACGAGAGTCATTAACCATCTCCATGTAATTATAAATCATGAGGATTGTGTAGAAAGAGGAGGAGTATGTAAGGCAGAGGAGTGATGTGGAGAAGGCCATGTGCTACATGAGACCACTGCTTGTGTCTAGCGCATCTGGCCTGCAGCGACTGTCATATCTGTGTCCAGCTTCCACTGATCTGATGACTTACATGTCCCTGAAGTGGCTGTGCCAAGGATTAAAGGGAGGAAAACTACAACTAATAGCCGCTGCACAAGTATTCAGCAGCTGCCCAGCCCGGCTGCCATATGCTCGCCTCTGATGCAATTTGTCGTGTGCATGGTCTATAATCAGGTTTGTTTAATCCTTGGGTTCACAGAGCTTTTTTTGTATTTGTTAGGGCCTTCTAACGTACAAAGGAGGAGAAATAATTGTGAAAAACAGTCAGTTTCTATACATCTATGGAAGTCCAGATACTAGTGTAGCAGCATATGAGCAATAATTTGAGGGGTGAGAGATCAAAGTTTTTAATTAGAAATTCATTTCATTTTTATATACCCGGCATACATTATAATCTCTCCCACAGATAGACTAGGCTTGAGGAATGATGGAGAAGATTTATGGTTGCAGTTACTTTCTTTTTTTGAGTAAACCCCTGATACTTTCTCCATTACCACAGACAGCTGGGTTTGTGGAGAATAAAAGGCTGCTGCTTTCAAGTCTTACCAAGTAGGGTGACTTATGTGGTGGCAAGTATTGGCAGTAGTGTCTCAGCTCAGGGAACCAGGGTGGACATACTGCCGGTGCAGGCGGTCATAGAACCTCTAAGACTGGCTGAGCTGTTCTGCAACGTGCTGATAGCTCAACTACCAGTCACCCGTGACTGGATAGTTAGGGGTACTAGACCAAAGATATTGGCAGTGATTGCCTAAACTGCCCTGTTTGTTGGCTAGTTGACTACCCTAGAACACCAGGAGATAAGCACTTAACTGGATCTCCTCCACTAGTGTCAAACCAGATTCTTCTCCAAAAGAAAGACACTTTGCAAAACCCCATAAACCAGCTAAGGATCTTCAATGAGAACCAGAACTGCCCCTAACCCCTGAACTGCATCCAGGGCATCTCATGTAGCCAACCAGCACCCTGCTCTGTACCGCCGGGGAACAAGAACCTCAAAACAACTGTCGTATCGATTGGTGTCCCTTTCTTTTGGAGGAGACTCTGGTTTGTGTCTAGAGAAACTGTTTCATTCCTTCTGGAGGGCATATGGTAACCAAGCAGAGATCTAAGGGTGCACTCAAACAACTGTTGACGGCCGTGCCCATTTTTCAGACCCGCAAAACACGGGAACTGGCCGTCTGCACACCGCATCGCAGTGCAGACCCGTTGACTTTAATGGACCCAGAAGCACTTCTGTGTCTGCATGTCATTTTTGGTTCAGATGGTAACATTAAAGACACATTCAGTAAAATGTGTGGGTATGTGAAGATACATCTGAATCATTGCAGGAGAAGCTGCAGGCATTTTACAGATATTGTGATGCCTGCAATAAACTGCTTCTTTGGGCAATAGGACAGAGGCAGAAAGGTTTTGATTAGGAAGCAAAGCCCTTCTGGTGCCAATCCGAGAAACCTGCTCAGTGGTATGACTGATAAATTCTGGCCATGATCTGCTCCTGAAATATTACCATTGCACATTTGACTGTGATGAAGCTGCAGCATTAAAATTTTGTCAGTGCCAAGTATTTTTATATTATTTTGCAATCTTTTTACCCCGATATTATCTCATGAATTATCTTAGAGAATATGAAAATACACCAATTCCTAAAACCTCTTAGTTCAAGCTGAGTTACCTGTTTATGAGGACCCCTGAGTATATGTGCCTTGGCGCCTTCACAAGCTGTCCTCATTGCTTCAAGTGATGGTGTTCCCAACAAATCTGTGATCAAGTCCAACTGCAGAATCAAGAAAAACACAGTGAGCTCAAGTACTTAGACCATTGCTAGGAAGGAGTTCGACGCCTGAAAAATATTGACGCTCAATAGATTTAAAATGACTTTAAAAAGGGGTTATCCCACTGAATTAAAAAAGTAAGCAATGTACAGCATGTTTTTAAATCTATATCAGTGCAAAATATGCTAATTTTCACCTTTCTAACTCCTTTACTCATTTCTCTGCAGCTCTTTTCTCTTTGAGTGCAGTAGCTCATCACATGATAATCGAGCACCTGCATCTCCCAGGAGAGCACTGCAGTTATCTCTTGTTAACTCCTTCTTACTAGTAAAATTAACAATTTAACACTATGGTATGCAATTTCCTTCCCCACTGTCTAGAGAGATATATAGCTGGAACAACCCCTTTAAAGGGATTTTCTGATCAAATCCTCAGGATAAACCAGGAATATTTGACCAGTGGGGATGCTGTTCTCCAGTAGCTCTGGTAGTGTAATATGAGCTGAAATTACACTGCTCCATCAATTGGGAAGTGGGCGAATTTAAGGGGTTCTCCGGGAATTAAGAAAATGAAAATACCTAAATATTACTTTAATGGCTCGTTTTGTCTGGGGAGCAATCATAAGGAAAAATAAAATAGCCGCTGTCCTATTAGTACACACATAACCTGTCCTAATCACATAGCAAGACACAGCCATATTTCCACTTCCTCTCTGTACTTCATGTGTCCTCATGAACTTCGTTTCTACAGAGATTCAGCTGAAGATCTTATTAGCTGTATTCAGGATTATAATCCCTGACAAGCAGAGAGAAGGCTGAGGCAGCTCTTTACCTCAGTGTTCTGAAGTAACTTGTCCCCCTGTGTGATTAGGACAGGTTTTGTGTGTAACAATAGGATGGCAGCCATTTTATTTCCCTTGATTATAACTAATGAAGGGTATTTGGGAATATATTTATAATAAATTAATATTTACGTATTTTCATTTTCTTAATTCCTGGAGAACCCCTTTAGTTACTGCAGCACTTCTCCCATTTTATTAATCCATTACACAATGGAAGGAGCTGTGTAGTTCTACAATACTTAAGAACAGCCGATTGGGACAGGTGCCGGACCCCTAACAATCAGATATTGATGACCTAACCGGAGGATAGGCCACAGTACAAAAAAATATTTTACAACCGTTTTAAAGGGTTTATCTCACTTCAGCAAGTGGCATTTATCATGTAGAGAAAGTTAATACAAGGCACTTACTAATGTATTGTGATTAGCCATATTTCTTCCTTTGGTGGCTTGATAAATTTTTCCATCACATTATACACTGCTCATTCCCATGGTTACAACTACATTGCAATCCATCAGCGGTGGTCGTGCTTACACACTGTAGGAAAAAACACTAGTCTATGTGAGCTCCCACAGTCCCGGTCACCAGAGAGGCTGGCACTTTTCCCTATAGTGTGCAATCACGGCCACTACTGATGGATGGATTGGGTGGTCGTAACCATGATGAATGCCACTTGCTGGAGACACCCTCTTTAATGGCTTCAAAGAATCCCTCAATTGATCTCAAAGCTCATGCACACGACCGTACGGACGTACGCAAAAAATACGGATGACGTCTGTGTGCATTCCGTATTTTGTGGAACGGAACAGCTGGCCCCTAATAGAACAGTACTACCAGTACTTGTACGTGTTCTATTGTTTTTGCAGAATGGACAAATGAAAACGGAATGCACATGGAGTAACTTCCTTTTTTTGCAGACCCATTGAAATTAATGGTTTCGCATACGGTCCGCAAAACAACCTGAACGGACGCGAAAAGAAAATACATTCGTGTGCATGAGCCCTAAGGGTGTATTAAGGTGGTGCAGTTACAACAGTTTTGTAGTAATTTTTGGCGTGTGCGCCAGTTTTACACTTGAAACATGTTAAATAAATATGCATCACCTGTAAAAGGCACACAAATACACTTCATGTGGTAACTATGTTGTGCCATTCCTCCATTATTCCTACTTCGAGGTATTCCAGTTTCATGATACTGATGGCTAGGGATGAGCAAATCGACTTCGGATACTTCATCTGAAGTTGATTCGCATAAAACTTTGTTTGAATACTGTAGGGAGCGAGCGCTCTGTACAGCATTAGAATGTATTGGCTCTGTTGAGCCGAAATTACTTCACAAAGTCTCGCGAGAATACTGTACAGAGCGCTCGCTCCGTACAGTATTCAAACAAAGTTTTGTGCGAATCGACTTTGGATGAAGCATTCAAAGTCGAATCGCTCATTCCTACTGATGACCTACAGTATCCTCAGGTGGGGGTCAGACTACTGGAAGCTCTGCTATTCTGCTGTTTCAAAGGGCCACAACTCCCATGTGAGCACTGCTTTCTATTCTGTGCTTATCTGCAAGCAGTCTACATTGTGGTGGTAGTGCAGGATAATTACAGCTTTTTGGCCCAAAATGACAGCACTCACAAGAGCACTGTGGCTCCTTCAAACAGCTGATCTGCGGGGTGCTGGGAGTTGGACCCCCCCACCCCCGATCTGATATTAAAGACTTATCCTGTCACCCGCTACATTGTTGGATTGCTTTGCCAATGCTGTCGTATAGTGTTTTTGTCATGGTGTACAAGTTATAAGGTTTGCTTTGGTTGTTTTACTGCAATTACAGAATCACTCCAGACATGACATATTGCAGTAAAGACTCCTCTTGCAGGATACCAATTATGATCAGCCCGTGAAACTGTCCAACGAAAAATGAAATATTTTCGTTCGTTCCTTTGATGAATCATCTCCAACTGATCTTTTCCTACCCTGAGAAATGCAGAGTTGTCGCTCGACTGTGAACGGACACTTGAAGGGAAATAGCACAAGGAGGTGGAGGATGATATTTTTTTGGCATGGGGAAGTATGTATCACAGAGATAACAGTCACTAGCTGCTAGAAAGCTGTGACAATGGGGAACTGTAATTAAGATCGTCATTTTGTACGCCGGTGTGAATCTATCCCCCGGTGGCATCAGATAGGACACAATTATTAAGAGGCTTATGTCTCTTAAAGGGGTTGTCCAGTTTCTGGTTACTGTGGATGCCTGTGTATGTAAAATCACACTATGCCACTTACTAATATAGCTTTTGTTAAAATTCTGCACCATTTTCTATATTTCATAAGGTATGCCCCCTTGTTGGCCAAGGTCCTTAAGGAGATCCTGTTTATTATTTGGCTGCTGATGGAGGGTCATGTGACCAGACCCATGTGACGTCTCCTCCATTCACATTCCCAACAGTGCAGGTGTAGTGTGTTTAGTGCAGGTGTATTAGAATGGAGGAGGCCGAGCGATGAGTCTGTTCACATGACTCTGCTTCAGCGGCCATTTTATGGACAGGACCTCTGTGCAGACAGCACATAAGATTTGCCCAACAAGGCTCCACGGCTTATTAAATATAGCATAAGGTACAGAATAGCAACAAAGGCTATAGTAATAAGTACTGTATAGCCCTCTTACATACATACTGAAGCCAACAGAAGCCAGAAAGCGGAGTACTCTTAATAACTGTAGCACAGTTCAGCCCGTCCATGCCCCAGAACAGAAATCCACGCATTTCAAGTATAAATTACACAGGTTTCTTTTAAAAAATTACAATAAATGTGTCAGGCTGGCCTTGTGCCATAGCCAGCCTGAGAACACCCACTTTTTGAAAATGTGGGGAGCAAATCCACAAAAAAAAAAAAAGTCACAAATTTTCTGGCGTAGAGAACGGATAAATGTGCCCCACTTTATATGCCTTACAAATTCTCCAACTATGTACACACCATGAAAGTAGTTGGGAGGGAGATCTAGGTGATGTTGCCGGTTAAGCCTTTATTTCTATACACCAGAAGCCTCTTTAACTTTAAAGAAATAGCAGCCTTTGCTGAGTGTAAGGGAAGGGTGCACCCAAGAGTCAAGGACATAAGGAAAAGGATTCGCTGTGGGAGTGGAAAGGCATCCAAAACTGCCTCTTTAAAACACAAAAGCTCCTCTATAAAAAGCTCTCAGGCAGCACGTTACTAGGTGGAAGGTGTGTGGGATGAGTCACAGTGCAGGCAGCACAGAGTTAAAGCGATCAATAGGCAAATATACCTGTCAGGGAAAGAAATGGGTATAATTCAACCTTTTATCAGTAGGGGTTTGTGCACCTGGTCCTCAGCGCTTGCCAAAGGATTGTTGTGAATGCTGCAGCTGAAGTAGGAATCGGAAACAAATTCTCCCCCGAGAACGGTAATTGCTAGAAAACTGCTTGGTGCATCGTTGCTTAGGAGAAAAAGGCACCTGGGCATCATGTTCTTTTGGAGGGCTAAAGAGAATTAATAACATTCGTGAAGTTGAATGGCATTACTACTGGTTAGGAAGCAGATGTCCCCTACTTCCAAGCTCTGAGACCAGATTGTCAAAACCACTGCAGCAGGTAGACAACAATGACACACAAAATCTCTAAGGGAAAACCTTTGACTCTTGGATCAAGACCAGCGACCACCAAACATAGCACTCACAGTATAAGAAAAGCCAACAAAATGTAACTTGGTCCAGAGGTTGGGTCCAAGAGCTGCTACATTTCCAAAGGAACCTTTCATTAAACACCCAAAAAACTAAACAAAAACATATAATATTCCCTGACTGCACCCATAACACCATAATAGATCTCATATGTTCATACTGTACTTTCACACAATTCCATTTAAATAAATAGGGAATGGTGTAAATAGCAAATTTCTAAATGACTTAAAGGGGTATTCCCATCTTAGACAATGAGGGCATATCGCTAGGATCCGCACCTACACTCACCTAAAGAATTATTAGGAACACCATACTAATACGGTGTTGGACCCCCTTTTGCCTTCAGAACTGCCTTAATTCTATGTGGCATTGATTCAACAAGGTGCTGATAGCATTCTTTAGAAATGTTGGCCCACATTGATAGGATAGCATCTTGCAGTTGATGGAGATTTGAGGGATGCACATCCAGGGCACGAAGCTCCCGTTCCACCACATCCCAAAGATGCTCTATTGGGTTGAGATCTGGTGACTGTGGGGGCCATTTTAGTACAGTGAACTCATTGTCATGTTCAAGAAACCAATTTGAAATGATTCGAGCTTTGTGACATGGTGCATTATCCTGCTGGAAGTAGCCATCAGAGGATGGATACATGTTCTCATTCTGTTTACGCCAAATTCGGACTCTACCATTTGAATGTCTCAACAGAAATCGAGACTCATCAGACCAGGCAACATTTTTCCAGTCTTCAACAGTCCAATTTTGGTGAGCTCATGCACATTGTAGCCTCTTTTTCCTATTTGTAGTGGAGATGAGTGGTACCCGGTGGGGTCTTCTGCTGTTGTAGCCCATCCGCCTCAAGGTTGTGCGTGTTGTGGCTTCACAAATGCTTTGCTGCATACCTCGGTTGTAACGAGTGGTTATTTCAGTCAACGTTGCTCTTCTATCAGCTTGAATCAGTCGGCCCATTCTCCTCTGACCTCTAGCATCCACAAGGCATTTTTGCCCTTAGGACTGCCGCATACTGAATGTTTTTCCCTTTTCACACCATTCTTTGTAAACCCTAGAAATAGTTGTGCGTGAAAATCCCAGTAACTGAGCAGATTGTGAAATACTCAGACCGGCCCATCTGGCACCAACAACCATGCCACGCTCAAAATTGCTTAAATCACCTCTCTTTCCCATTCTGACATTCAGTTTGGAGTTCAGGAGATTGTCTTGACCAGGACCACACCCCTAAATGCATTGAAGAAACTGCCATGTGATTGGTTGACTAGATAATTGCATTAATGAGAAATAGAACAGGTGTTCCTAATAATTCTTTAGGTGAGTGTATATCGAGAACGGAGCGGGGAGCGCTGTGGCTGGAGGACCCAAGATTTCCCGGGGTCCGTCCACCACCAAGCGCTAATCCCCGCCTCTCCCATAGAAGTGAATGGGAGCGTGCCGCGCATGCGCGGCCCATGCTCCCTTTCATTTCTATGGGGCAGACGGCAATAGCCGAGCCAGCGCTCGGCTATTTTCAGCGGCCCCATAGAAATGAATGGAGGATGACTGCGCATGCACAGTGCGCTCTCCAATTTCGGGGCTCGGTTCTCGATATAGGTGACCCGTATAAGACCCTGGGGGCATATCCTAGCGATATGCCCCCATTGTCTGAGATGAGAAAACCCCTTTCATTTAAAAAATGTCTGAAAAAAAGCCGTAAAGTCATGGCCACTAGGGGTCTCACTTCCACCTAATTTGCAGTCCCTAGTAACAGACACACAGAAGACGACAGAGGATGTGGGGGGTGTCTGAGCTAGCTGATATCCCAAGCCTGATCAAAGAACTGCTTCTGAAGATCACAAGAGATTCCTGCCTTTCTGTGTGGTCTTCCCCCTCCTCATCTGTTCTGTGAGCTCCACGGCTGAAAACAAACCGTGAAAAGAAAGGGAAGAGACATCAAAGCAGCACAGTGCTTGCAGATTCCACAGAAGGAAGACTGCTTCTGAGAGAAATGCATCTAGCTGTGCAGCTGAAGAGGTGAATAATTAGGCTGAAAAAAACATTAGGGAATCCCAAAAAGACCTGTTCCTTCACGGTTATGATTGTACAAAGAAGCACAGCCATTATGCAAACTTTTTGAAAATTCAGGTATACTTTAAGATACCTTTACATCTGCTGCTTTTCTTCTATTGCACTGCCTGTGAAAAGCTAGGTTCACACAGTTAAGATTAGCTGCCAGATGTACAACGATCATGAATGGGAATGTACAAAATACTTATTGAGACAATACAGTTTTCTACTGTGGTTTTGTGGTTCGGAGTTTGACTCGGCTGAGGAGAACATGGATATTTGTATGTTCTCCCCATGTTTGTGCTTGTGTACATAGTTATATAGTACAGCAGGAAAAATAAATAAATAAATAAATAAAAGAAGTCCTTAAAAGTTCAAGGAGGATGTTGATAAAGGGGTATGGGCAAGACTTTTGTTTGCCCCTACTGATCCAGAGAGGGAAAAAAAAAAAAACTAAGGCAAGAACTGTCTGAAAAGAAAAATTCAATTCCTGATCACTTGGGCACTCGGACTCGATCAGCTCCAAACTCCAAAACCATTGTAAGTTAATTGGAAAACTGGCACCTGTATGTTTTGCTTCCGAGATTGGGTTCAAAATCTAATTTCCCTATGGGGCCAGGCATGGATGTGGGAAAAATAAAATCTCCATGAAGTGCTGTGGATTATGTTCAAATGGTACAATATATGCAACAGGAGAAAAAAAAATCATAACCCCATTGACTTCAACAAATAAAAAGGGTGGTTAGAACGCAGGAAGTCTTAATGGCAAGCCAAAAGGACACCAGATCAACCAAACAAATGTGGAGAACACCTTGAAATTATGAGACCAAGCTCATCACTGGAGCCTGGCCTACAGAAAAAGGTCCGCTAGAAGTCACAATAAGAAAGGCAATCAACTCATCAGCAGTCATTCAAATGGTCTGAGGACGGATCGTTCCCAAGCTTCCTAATGATGAATTAATTCGCTAATGCTTTCCTCTCTGTCAAAAAATGTTTCTGAGGAGACTAATAAGTTACAGATCAAAAGTACTTGAGGAATTGTACAAATGCCGTCTGAAATCTTTGATCTCATTTCAAAGCTTCCTTTCCACATATCCAAACAACTGCATGAGGAATCACAGGCGGAACAAATACTTTGCTACTTTGATATGTTAGGTGAAGGACAGAACACACCGAATGGAACACTAATGAGCAGGTTTTGGAAATTAATTATTTTTTGATTTCTCAATTTTCCCGACACCCTTTATACTTGGCAGTCACACTGCAATAGTTATCTATTTTCTTTTCAATCCATGACAGGACAATTATGTTGTTGCCGTCTACCCAGCTTAGGTGTCAGGTGATCGTTATTTTGCATATAGTCGGAACGGTTTTGTATGTTTTCGGTTTTTTTTTAAGCTAGACTTATATTTCATTTTCTGTAGATAACAGTTCAACAATGTCCCTGTAACAAACAGATATGAAAAAGGAAATGGCTCATGTTCTAAACTTAGATACTTCAGAACAAATGGAAATAAACCTCTTTGAAATGGGGTTGTTTCTGTAGCATGTGCATGGCTTTTTTTTTGGACTGCTGAAAAGGCCAATTAAGTCATAGGCACCTATTTCATGGTAAGCGACATACCAAATAATGACAGACGTTGGATTTTACTGTAGTTTTCGGGTACTGTATTTCAAAAGTCATTTGTGCTGAACAACAGATCTGCATCCCATCGAAGGCAGACTGGGCCACATATCACAACAGACATCCGTTATTTTTGTCGGAATTGTCATTTTAACATACAGTTGTGTTAAAAATAATAGCAGTGTGTTTAAATAAAGTGAATAAAGCTCAAAATCTTTCTAATAGCTTTTATTTCCATACACAGAAATGCATTGGGTACACTACACATTCTATTCTAAATCAAAACAGAGAAAATATATCAAATTTGTGTTGTTCCTCAAAAAAAAAAAATTTGAAGAAAAGTATTTATTAGACTGTTAAAAAAAAATAGCAGCGTTTGTATTCTTCTTTATAAACTCAAACATTCACTATATAAACTGAGAAATGTTTGAAGATTTTGCTTTCCTTTGAATCACTGAACTAATATTTAGTTGTATAACCACTGTTTCTGAGAACTGCTGTACATCTGTGCTGCATGGAGTCAACCAACTTCTGGGACCTGTGAACAGGTATTCCAGCCCAGGATGATTGGACTACATTCCACAGTTAGAAACATAGAAACATAGAAACATAGAATGTGTCGGCAGATAAGAACCATTTGGCCCATCTAGTCTGCCCAATATACTGAATACTATGGATAGCCCCCGGCCCTATCTTATATGAAGGATGGCCTTATACCTATCCCATGCATGCTTAAACCCCTTCACTGTATTTGCAGCTACCACTTCTGCAGGAAGGCTATTCCATGCATCCACTACTCTCTCAGTAAAGTAATACTTCCTTATATTACTTTTAAACCTTTGCCCCTCTAATTTAAAACTGTGTCCTCTTGTGGTAGTTTTTCTTCTTTTAAATATGCTCTCCTCCTTTACCGAGTTGATTCCCTTTATGTATTTAAAAGTTTCTATCATATCCCCTCTGTCTCTTCTTTCTTCCAAGCTATACATATTAAGGTCCTTTAACCTTTCCTGGTAAGTTTTATCCTGCAATCCATGTACTAGTTTAGTAGCTCTTCTCTGAACTCTCTCTAGAGTATCTATATCCTTCTGGAGATATGGCCTCCAGTACTGCGCACAATACTCCAAGTGAGGTCTCACCAGTGTTCTGTACAGCGGCATAAGCACTTCACTCTTTCTACTGCTTATACCTCTCCCTATACATCCAAGCATTCTGCTGGCATTTCGTGCTGCTCTATTACATTGTCTTCCCACCTTTAAGTCTTCTGAAATAATTACTCCTAAATCCCTTTCCTCAGATACTGAGGTCAGGACTGTGTCAAATATTCTATATTCTGCCCTTGGGTTTTTACGCCCCAGGTGCATTATCTTGCACTTATCCACATTAAATTTCAGTTTCCAGAGTTCTGACCATTCTTCTAGTTTTCCTAAATCCTTTTCCATTTGGCGTTTCCCTCCAGGAACATCAACCCTGTTACATATCTTTGTGTCATCAGCAAAAAGACAAACCTTACCAGCGAGGCCTTTTGCAATATCACTTATGAAGATATTAAACAAAATCGGTCCCAGTACAGATCCCTGTGGAACCCCACTGGTAACATGACCTTGTTTTGAATGTTCTCCATTGACTACCACCCTCTGTTGTCTGTCACTCAGCCACTGCCTAATCCACTCAACAATATGGGAGTCCATGCTCAATGACTGCAGTTTATTGATAAGTCTTCTATGTGGGACAGTGTCAAAAGCCTTACTAAAATCTAGATATGCGATCCAGTTCTTCTCTATTTCTTGGTTTTGCCTCAGAAACTGCATTTTTTATGTCACCGCACAAGTTTTCTATTGGATTAGGAAAGGGGGATTGGGCTGACCACTCCATAACGTCAATCTTGTTGGTCTGAAACCAAGAAGTTGCACATTTACTGGTGTGTTAGGGGTTGTTGTCTTGTTGGAACACCCATTTCAAGGGTATTTCCTCTTCAGCATAAGACAGCATGACCTCTTCAAGTATTCTGATGTATTCAAACTGATCCATGATCCCTGGTATGCGATAAATAGGCCCAACACCGTAGTATGAGAAACATCCCCATATCATGACAGTGTACTGTGGCTTGAATTCAGTGTTTGGGGTCATCTGACAAACTGTCTCCGGCCACTAGACCCGAAAAGAACAATCTTACTTTCATCAGTTCACAAAATGTTGCGCCATTTCAATGTGCTCTTTGGCAAATTGTAACCTCTTCAGCACGTCTTTTTTTTTTTTTTTTCAACAGTGGGACTTTGCGGGGGCTTCTTGCCGATAGCTTGGCTTCACATAGGCGTCTTCTAATTCTAACAGTACTCACAGGTAACTTTAGACCTTCTTTCCTGGAGCTGATTGTTAGCCGAGTCCTTGCCTTGCTATTCTTCTATCAATTCAAATGGTAGTTTCACTTTCTTCCACGTCTTTCAGGTTTTGGTTGCCATTTTAAAGCATTTGCGATCATTTTAGCTGAGCAGCCTATCATTTTCTGCACTTCTTTAAAAGGTTTTCCCCTCTCCAATCAACTTTTTAATTAAGGTACGCTGTTCTTCCGAACAATGTCTGGAACGACCCATTTTCCACAGAATTTCAGAGAGAAATGCACTGTAACCAGCATGTACAACATTTGCTGCCTTCCTTCCTTAAATAAGGGCAATAATTGCCACCTGTTTTTCAAAGAATGAATGACATCACTAATTGGACTCCACACTGCTATTATATTGAACATGCCCCTTTCAATTAGTGATTCATTTACACAGAATTGGGTCTGTTGGATTTATATTACTCTACTACACCTGCTAGTAAATTATTTGCCATGTAAAATATCATTTCTACCAAAAACTGTGATTGATCAGGTTAGTGATGTTTGACTGCTATTATTTTGAACACAACTGTATGTTGTCCAAGATGACAGCCTGCACAGACTGACCAAGGACTGCAAGTCATTCAGAAACCAGCCATCTGAAATCCCAAATGTATGAGTGGACAATCCCAATGGCAAAAAAGTTGGGACGTTGTATAAAATGTAAATAAAATCAAAATGAAATGAGCTAGTTGGGACAGGGACAGCAAAAGGCTGGAAAAGTAAGTGGTACTAATAAAAAACAAAACAAATGGAAGAGCAATTTGCTATAATGTCACATGACTGGGTATAACAAGAGCATGTTAGAGGTGCAGAGTATTTCAGAAGCAAAGATGGTCGGAGGTTCGCCAAGCTATGAAAAACTGCATCTACAAACTGTGGAAGAAGTTCACAAAAATGTTCCTCAATATAAAATTGTGAAGACTTTGAATATCCCACCATAATATCGAAAGATTCAAAGAATCTTGAGAAATATGTGTGCGCAAGGAACAAGGCAGACAGTCAATACTAGATGCTCATGATCTACAGGTCCTCAGACGGCCCTGCATTGAGAGAACAGGCTTGATTCTGTACTGGAAATCACTACATGGACTCAGGAACACTTCCAGAAATCAGTTCTCTGTGCAATCCACAAATGCAAATAATTAAAGCTGCATCATGCAAAGAAGAAGACATAGGTCAACAACATCCAGAAACGTTGCAGTCTTCTCTTGGCCAAAGCTCATTCAAAATGGACTGAGGCAAAATATAAATCTGTTCTGTGGTCCAGTGAATAAAAATGTTAAGCTTTTTTTTGGAAACCATGAATGCCATGTTTTGCGGGGGCTTCAGTTTTGTCCCCATTCATTGTCAATGGGGACAAAACTGAACTGAACAAAATGGAATGCTCCAAAATGCATTCCGTCCCATTTGGTTGCGTCCCCATCGTGGACAGAATAACGCTGCAAGCAATGGGGACGGATCCGCTTTCTCTGACACAATAGGTCTTTCACCAATAGAAAACATTTGGCACATCACGAAACAAAAAATCCAGCAAAATAGACCCAGGACTGTTGAGCAGATCGAATCCTACATCAGACAAGAATGGGACAACACTCCTCTCCGAAAACTCCAGAAATTGGTCTCCTCATTTCCCAGATGTTTCCAGACTGTTAACCCCCTTCAGCAAAAGCCAGTCTGGAGCAAATGCCAAAGCCCCATTTTTTAAATCTGATGTGTCACTTTACATGGTAATAACTTTGGAATGCTTTTACTTATCCAAGCCATTCTGAGATCATTTTCGCGTGACACATTGTACTTCGAGATAGTGGTAAACTTAAGTCGATATGTTTCACTTTTATTTAAAAAAAATAATAATAATTTACAGAAAAACTTGCAATTTTCTAACTTTGAATTTCTCTGCTTTTAAGACAAATAGTGATTCCTCGCAAAACAATATTTAACATTCACCATATGTCTACTTTATGTTAGCATCATTTTGTAAATGTAATTTAATTTTTTTAGTATGTTTGGAAGCAAATTTTGAAAGAAAAGTTTCAAAACCGTCTTTTAAAGTGTAACAGTCATTTTTCTTTTTATTTGCTAGTTTATTAGAGCTAGGCATGTATACCCGAGTTAGTCTGTCAAAGATGGTCAAAAGATCTGTAATTACCTTATAATAACAGCTTCCATTAATGTCTCCTGTCCCTTTCCACTGCTCCCTTAAAAGACCGATGCTATGGCTCATCTGTCTCCAGCTAGGAAGATGGAGGGGCGGTCCTTCACACTGCATGCCTGCATTAGGCTTTAGAGTGAGGAGGCGTGTCTCAGTAATCCAAAATGATTGGCTGGCAGGAAGCTGCTGGCTACAGCAAGTGTGTATGGGAAGTGAGAGAAAGCAGTTTTGGCCTCAGAACTGGCAGAGAAGCCATCTTGAGCAGGTCCTCATATTGTAAATGTTTAAACAGCCGTAACTATGGGAAAAACTCAAGGAAAACAGTGGTATGTGAAGAAACTAAAGACTGCTTTATGCATAATGCTGCTGCAGCAGTAACATATGCTAAAATTGATTTTTAATGAAAACATGACGGTTACACTTTTAGGACCAATTCAGCTATGAAGTGACTAAGCGGCTTACATAATAGAAACCACCCATAAATGACCCCATTTTAGAAACCACACCCCTCAATTTATTCAAAAATGATTTTACAAACTGATTTTCCATTTTAATTCATTTTTCCTGTAACAAAGGAAAGGATCACAATATTGTTTTTGGAGGGCAGATTTTGCTGGAATGGTTTTTGGGTGCCATATCACATTTGAAGAGACCCTGCAGTAACTCTAGAAAGGAAACCCCATACAGTGAACTCATTTTGGAAACTACACCCCCTCAAGGAATTGATTGAGGGGTGAAGTGAATGCTTTGAACCAACAAGTGTTTCCACTTGGCTGTGAAAATGAAAATTTTAATCAATGAGCGGATATAGGAAAAAACAAATTTTTTTCTTAGAAATTTTTATTTAAAAATGAAACCGGAAGAATTGGAGCAACTGCGTCCTAACTGGTTAGTCTCAGTGTCTCTGCTTTCCGAAACAGCAGAGACTCCAGGGCTGTGACACTTTAGGCCTCTTTCACACAGGAGAGTTTTCCTGCACGGGTGCAATGCGTGAGGTGAACGCATTGCACCCGCACTGAATCTGGACCCATTCACTTCAATGGGCTGTGCAGATGAACGGTGATTTTCCGGCATCACTTGTGCGTTGCGTAAAAATCGCAGTATGTTCTATAGTCTGCGTTTTTCACGCAACGCAGGCCCCAGAAATGAATAGGGCTGCGTGAAAATCACAAGCATCCGCATGCGATTTTCTCGCATGGTTGCTAGGAGATGATAGGGATGAGCAACCCCAGACCCCATTAAAGTCTATTCACTGTATTATATTCCCTTATAACATTGTTATAAGGGAAAATAGGATTCTTAATACAGAATGCTTAGTAAAATGTGCCTTGAGGGGTTAAAAAAAATAATAAATTAACTCACGTCATCCTCTTGATTGTGCAGCCGGCATAGTCTTCTTTTTTCTTCTTTCAGGACCTGCAAAAGGACCTTTGATGATGTAATCACGTTCACCACGTGGTGAGCGCGGTGAGGTCAGCACAGGTCCTTCTGAATTAAGATAGAAGATCCTTCTATCTTCATTCAGCAGGACCTGCGCTGACATCACCACGCGGTGAGCGCGATTACGTCAAAGGTCCTTTTGCAGGTCCTGAAAGAAGAAGAAAGAAGACCATGCCGGCTGCGCGATCAAGTGGATGAGGTGAGTTATGTTTTTATTATTTTTTAACCCTTAATTGACATAACACTTGCATTCTGTATTAAGGAATGCTATTATTTTCCATTATACCGATGTTATAATGGAAAATAATAAAATCTACAGAACACCAAACCCGAACTTCAGTGAAGAAGTTTGGGTCTGGGTACAACATTCCTTTTTTTCTCACGCGCTTGCAAAACACATTGCACTTGTGCGGAAAAAACTGAACATCAGAACGCAACCGCAGACAAAACTGACTGCAATTGCGTGCCTACTCGCGGGGGTTTCCCGCAATGCATCCGGCCCTCACCCGCGATGCCCATGTGAAGGGAGCCTTATAGTGTCACAGACCTGGTTAACAGTTCGGGTGTAACTGTCCGTCCTAAAGCGGTATATTAAATGTAATCTGGACGTACAGTTACATCCATCTGCAGCATTGGATAAAAAAAAATAAAAAAAAAGAGGGGATGCTACACAACGCCCTGTCCTAACTTTAAGAACTTGCTGCCATCAATTTCTAAATCAGTTCATTTTCCGATGTGTTATGATCTATTGTCTCTATTGTGTTCACCTATTTTATTTTCAACAGCGCCCCAAGTTTTATGGAATTGAGGTTGCAATAATAAAATAAGATATATCATGTCAAAAATGTGATTACAAATGTACTTTCTTTATTAAAGCTAATCCTTATTAAACCTTTATATGCCCTTTTCTCCTATTTCTTTTTTTCTAACACCACAGCTTAAAAAAAGACAATTCTTAATAAAAATAAATAAATTATGCAAATCCTCAGGACAAGTCTTTAATATTAGATCGGTGGCATTGCAACTCCTGGCATCTGACGATCAACTGACTGCAGAGGTCGTGGTGCTGTAATGAGCGCTGCAGCCTCTTCATTGTATATCAAGCAGAGCATCATCCATTGCATAGTGGCTGCACATGGTATTGCAGCTTAATCCTATTCACTTCAATGGGACTGAGCTGCAGATAGGCAAAGTGACAAGTAGGCATGATGTCACAGGCCAGGATAAGAAGGAAACGGCCACTTCCAACAGCTGATCAGCAGATATGTCAGGAGTTAGACGCCCACCAATCAGATATGAATGACCTATCCTGAGGATAGGTCATCAGTATTTGAGCCCTGGACAACCCCTTTACAATCCACATTTTGCACAGACCTGTACAGCAGTGAATAAGTGGCACATGCCTATTCATTGCTGCACAAAGTTCGTTTCTTATCCTATACATTTATATAGCAAAATTGGAACTGGGCTCCTTGCACATGTATGATGGGCCTTATTTGACGACAAAAAATGACCATATACAGAGTGGATATTCTCTATAATACAGTGGTTACACAGATTGCAATAATCAAAGTTACCTGCTGAATTGGACTTTGAGCCTGAAATAAAATTCTTCGCCCAAGCAGCTCTGCAAAGATGCAACCTACAGACCAGATGTCTATAGCATTAGTGTAATGACGACTCCCCATTAGGATTTCAGGAGCCCGGTAATACTGAGTGACAACTTCCTGAGTCATGTGTCGAGATTCATCAAGTTCTTCTACCCTTGCCAATCCAAAATCACAAATCTAATGAGGGAGAAACATAGATTACTTTAGAAAATAATCATATTTATTTTGCAAAATAAGGCACTCTGGGCAAAAGAATCTTTGCCTGCAGTATCGGGTGCGCCCAACATTTATATGAGCTGCAGGGCTGAGAAGAGCATTTTGGCACAAGCTTTAGTTGCAAAGTAAGACAACGAATGGGTGGCATAAGGAATAGGTGGCATAAGGTCGGGCTAGACAATCATCCACTGTGATAAAGTTGGCACATTTTTAGAAGGTGTCAAGTTTACTCTGTCTATTAGATAGGATTAGTAAATCTGCTCCTGTGTTATTCCGCGTGCTTTTCAACTGCACACAGAGCACTAATACATCCAGATCATGCCACAATGTCCACGTGTAGGGGTAAGATTTAAAGGGGAGGGAGAAGAAGTCTGCAACTGCCAGAAAAATTAGTGTCGTTAACTACCAAAAATAATTTACCTTGAAAAAATAGCCCAATAAAACAGTATTTGCCAGAAATTCACATTTTGGTAGTGCGTGTTATATCATTCGTTTATTGAGTGTCCTGTGATGCATATCCAATTAACTTTATTTCAAATTCATTTTTCTGATGAAAGAAAGGCAGTTTTGGCCAATGTGGTCATGGTGTCTGGGTTAGGCGAGGTTCACATCACCGTTTCGTTTTACGTTCTTCTGATCCGTCAGAAGAACAGAAAACGGGAAAAGGGGGGGGGGGAAAGGCGGAAATCGCTCAGACGGAAGCAAAATTAGCATAAACGGATGCTCAAAGCAAAAGATTTGTTTTAGTTTTTTCTGTTCTTCTGACGGATGAGAAAAACAGAAAACGAAACGCTAATGTGAACCTACCCTTACTAGCCCTAGTTTCACATTACAGCAGGATTGCTGCAGTGGAAGACACCATACCCCAAGTCCTGGGTTAATGCGGGCGTAAAAATGGTTGTCAAGGCTTAGAAAAACATGAACAACTCCAGCACAAAGAAATAACCCCTAAAATGATAATTTTAATGGTATACCTTAAATGGATCCCAATTGGGTCCACTATATATGACATCAAAAATATATAGAGAAATTAATGTAACCGATATTCACATCCAGCATGGATTAATAACCTGGGGTACGGGAATGATTGTCCCTATATCTACCCCTATCCTGACCCCTCAGCCCAGGAAGGACTCCTGATGGTGGAGGCTCCCTGTCCACGTACCTAGACTACTACCCCTTATAAGTCCCTATAGGGGTGCAACAGGGATAGTTCTAGATTACCCCAGGTATGAGGTGAGGATACTAAATTGTCGAAAATATATAGATCAGCTGGATGGAGTAAGAAAGCAAGAAAAACAAAAACATATAGTACAGACATATACAAAACATATGATTGGTCAGGGTTGACTTTATAGTCATACACCTTAGCTACCTCGACGCGTTTCCCCCTAGACTATGCTATGGGATCATCAGGAGGTGTAATAAAACTGTTAGTCTATACAAAATAAATGCAACTAGATAAATACTGACATAAAGCCAGGTCACATGAAAAAGTGCTACAAGATAAGTGCCGGCATAAAGCCAGGTCGCACAGGCAAAATAGGATAGTCGCCCTACATTTAATAGAGAAAAACATGGCTGCTTTATTCCAAAAACAACTCATGCCTGTCAATGGGTTGTGTCTGCTATTGCAGCTCAGATCCATTCAAGAGCACACCCAGCCCGTGGACAGGTGGACAGCGCTGTTTTTGGAAGAAAGCAGCCATTGTTTTCTAGTCCTGGAGAACCCCTTTAACTGGTGGATCCATACATTGTAATAGTATATCGGTGTGTGGGAACTTGCTTTTGGCGGTGGTATACTATTACAACAGCAAAGAAAAACTTGATCCGTTGTTGAGTGTCGCTGCAGGATGATGTAGATTGTAAGCTCTTGCAGGCAGGGTCCTCTCCCCCAGTCTGTTAATATTTTCTTGTTTATTATATTTTTATATTATGTATGTGTAACCCCTTCATGGAATTAATAGCGCTTTGAAATAAATAATAATAATGCTTTCTATAGCATCAGCCAGAATGGGGGATACTGTGCTATAAAAGCAGTATAGCGATCTCGCTGCACTAGTGATGCAAGACTCATCCTATCCGCCTAGATGCTCACTTCTCCTGCCCTGACAACACTTGGTAAATGGACGTGAACATACCCATTACTTTCCAGGACGGCAGGATACATACTAATCATACTGTTACCGGCTGAGAAAAAGTTGCAAGAAATATCCTATATACCTTAATGATACTATCACCCAACCGTGTATTTTACATAATCCTGTGCTCCGGAGAAGATCACACTCTTCACCCATGTACTACAAGTCAGTTAATTACATTTGCATTAGAAAAATCGGAGGAAAATTACCTTGAGCACGCAGTTGCTGTTCACAAGTAGATTCCCTGGTTTAATGTCTCGATGTAAAATGCCGGCTGAATGTAAATACTTCAGACCTAACGGCGAGAGAGGGAAGGAAAGAAGAACAAGTGCTGAGGTCTTGGCATTTCCACTTATAAAGGGACAGTCCTAAAAATGCTGTCTACACACACGTGAATAACGCATGTAATAATCTTCATTATGAATGAAGGCATATAAGGCCTGCACTATTAATGTCTAGGCTATGTTCACATGTGACTGATTTGCTGTTGGATTTTTGCGTGGCACATCCGCAGCGTTGTACAGTACCAAAGTGGATGAGATACTAACAGTGTACAAAATGCATGCGGATCGGAAGTCTACACCATGTCAATTTATGCTGCGGATCTCCCCAGCGAATTTCACCCTTTGGAATTAGAGGATGAAGTCCGAAGCCTTTTCTGCGGCAACAATCGCTGCGGACTTTTCTGCTGCACTTCCCGGCCTGTGTGAATATTTGCCTGTTCCAGTGTAGGACAGACCCTGTACGGCCCGCAGAGCGTCCACACTGCACCTCTAGGAGGCTCTGTATTCTCGCCTAGAACAGCTGTTTCTGGGAGAGAGTACGTCCGTAATTTGTAGCATTGCAGTCACGATCTGAGGCAACGTTTAGCAGAATGCAAATGGCGCTTAATTTTAAGACGAAATGTAGATAATTGACCTCTTCTATACCAAGTCGTGCTATAAGGAGACACTGTAGCTGCTGCTGTGACTTAATTCTAGGTGAGCATTCTTTGCCATGTTAAAATAAAGCTTACCCTACCACATCACGTCTTCCTAACCCCCATTTAATTGCTATTCTTCCCCAGTAACAGGTAATTATATAGAAGCTTTTATGCCGGCAGGTTGTTCCAGATCACTCCCACATTCTCCCCCGTGGCAGAGATTCAGTTTCAATCCTCAAACGCTCACTAGGTTTATGACCTCATCTGGCCCCAAGACTGAGATGTCCGAGATGTGGCGACATTGACAATGCCCATTATTCCACGCTGTCCACTTTCCATATGTTGGCCATAAATGTGATACTGCTTGCCAAATTTGGCAGCACATTCAAAGCAATCAGACACATTCACTTGGTATTATCACACCAAAAACTGTACAATGTAATTTTATATGGTTCATTTTTGACCTTCTGGGCTATCAGAGCTGCAGGGAATCACTGTGTGAATACTGTAGGCAGCGTCCCTACTATAATGTAACAGGGACCTGGCATCGACAATGTGCAGGTGTACACAGCGTGGAAGTGCAATGTCCCTGCACGCTCAGCACACCGGGCCCTTGAAATGCATTTCCAATGGGGTTGGAGACCTACCAGCACTTTATACAGAAATTTATATTAAGGTTTGCGAACAGTGTATGTAATGCATCTATAGCATTTGCGCGCACAGACGACCATCTGCTGCCAGCAAACCTTGATTTTGAAGCAGCATGTAATTGGCGGCACTATTACACAGGTAGATCAACGCTAACGAATGCTCGTTAGAGATGATCTGGTTGACCATCGGTCAGTGTAAAGCTACTTTCACACTCACGTTTTGTGCAGATCCGTCATGGACGGATCAGTTCAGAAAATACAACCGCCCGCATCCTTTCAGAACAGATCCGTTTGTATTATCTTTAACATAGCCAAGACGGATCCGTTTGTATCATCTGTAACATAGCCAAGACGGATCCGTCTTGAACACCATTGAAAGTCAATGGAGGACGGATCCGTTTTCTATTGTGCCAGATTGTGTCATAGAAACCGGATCTGTCCCCATTGACTTACATTGTGTGTCAGAACGGATCCGTTTGGCTCAGTTTCGTCAGACGGACACCGCAAGCAGCGTTTTGGTGTCCGCCTCCAAAGCGGAATGGAGAGTGAACTGATGCAAACTGAGCGGATCCTTTTCCATTCAGAATGCATTAGAATGCAAACTGATCCGCTTTGGACCGCTTGTGAGAGCCCTGAATGGATTTTACAAACGGAAAGCCAAAATGCGAGTGTGAAAGTAGCCTAATACAGCCTTTACCCTACCTGTCCAGTTGACATGGTCATTTACACTATCATGATGCTATCTTTTTCTATCTTCTTCCTATGTACCATGAACAGCACTGAGACGTTGAAATTTCCTTCAGGATCAATTAAGATGTATGTTATCTTATGTTAACACAGGCCGAGATCGCAGGCAATGACTGGAGCTGAATGATCGCTACTTGGATGGTTTTTCCCCGTACAGTTTCCTGGTTTGTCAGCTGCACATGACGGCTTACACAGGACGACGTGAAGCTGGGGAACAAGGATTTTAAGTGCTGCATAAAAGATGCAATCACCAGCGAGCTAGCATTTCCTTGTTTGTCGGCACATTTACACAGGGCAGTTATTGAGAACTACCTGATAACTGAGCCCATGTGAAAGGGCCGTAAAGATAAGGATCAGTTCACATCACAGTTTAGCTTTCCATTCTTTTGATCCGTCAGAAGAACAGAAAAAAAACAAAAAAAAACCGGATCAGTTATCTTGCGCATCAGTTATGATCAGTTTGTGCCATTTTTGATGGGAGGAAAAGGCCTGCATCCAGGACTTTTTTCCCAATCTAAAAAAAATGGATCTCAGACGGAAAGGCTCAAATGGACGCCAAATGTGCATAACAGAAGAAACAGGATTCGTTTTTTTTACAGGAACCTGTTCATTTTCAGAAGAACGGAAAATGAAATGGTGAAACCAGCCTGACACAAACCGATCATAACGGATGCTAAAAAAAAAAAAAAAAAAAAAAAGACGGATCAGTTATTTTTTGTGCAAACTGATCATAATTGATGCTTAAAATAACGGATCTCTTTTTTTTTTTTTATGGGGGGGGGGGGGGGGGGGGGGAAGCGGGGCGGGTTATGTTCTTCTGACAGGTCCGAACAGAAAGCTAAATTGGTGATGTGAACTCACCCTGTCCTTTCAGTTCATTTTTAATACAGTGTAATGACAGGGAAGTGAAACACTTTTGTAATATACTTTATTAGGGATGAATGTTTCTTAGTTTCAGATAATAGGGTGTGAAGAGTCTCTGTACCAACTGATCATTACTAAAGAGCTCGTCTTCAGCATTACTTACATGTAACATACAGAGACGTCCAGCCTGCCTCCCTATATGTGCCCTACCTCTGCGGTGCCCCTGCCTCTGTATGTAACACCCAGTTGTCTTCAGCGCTCGGCAGAACACTGAAGACAGGCTCTCTCTATTAACAGAGACTCTTTACACCCTGTTTTCTAGTAGAAAGAAACATTTTTCCCTAAGGGCTCATGCAGACAAACGTATTTTCTTTTTATGTCCGTTCCATTTTTGCAGAACTATTTCAACGGGTCCACAAAAAATAAAACAACAAAAAACGGTAGTTACTCTGTGTGAATTCCGCTTCCGTATGTCCGTTCCGCAAAAGAAAAGAACATGTCCTATTATTGTCAGCATTCTGGACAACGATAAGGGGCCAGCTGTTCTGTTCCGCAAAATATCAAATGCACGTCAACCGTATTTTTTTGCAGATCCGTTTTTTGTGGACCGCAAAATACATATGGCCGTGTGCATGAGCCCATATAAAGTATATTACAATGCGTATCACTGTCCCTATACTATATTAAATATAAACCAAACAGTTACACTCTAAAGGTACATGTTTCCCACCAAAATCAACATGCCAACTATGTGAGGCACAAACATGATGGGTCACCCGGGCAGAGAAACTCTTTGTAGCAGCTCTTCACTCTAAGAGGGGTACTGAGAATGCATTTTTATTACCTCCATATATTATAGCATGTAGAAAAACTATGCAGTTATGTCTCAGGCAGATATGTAAATGATTACAGGTGTGGTCTGATCAGATACCGATCTTGCTACAAGTGGACATAAAAGTGCTCCCCCACTGCCTTAGGCCTCATGCACATGGCCGTTTTGCGGCCGTTCCGTGAATTAGGGACTGCAATTTGCAGTCCCCAGTGCACGGGCAACGTCCGTGCGGCGGCCGGGACAGATCGAGACCCATTCAACTTGAACATGTTCCATTTTTTTGCGGTGCGGAGGCACAGACAAAAACACCACGAAAGCACTCTGTAGTGCTTCCGTACCGCAGCTCCGGATTGCGGACCCATTCAAGTGAATAAGTCTGTATCCGTGATGCGGGGAGCACATGGCCGGTGCCAGCATATTGCGGACCCACTGTTTGCGGGCCGCGATACTGCCACAGCCGCGCAACGGCCGTGTGCATGAGGCCTTATAAGAAGGCTCTCAGAGGCTACTTTTGGATAGTGTACCCTTTGGCGAGAGATCGCCGACGGCTAGACATGCCTCTACCATGCATTTAAAGACATTTTGAACAGTTGACAGAGGGGGAGCATCACTGGACAGAGAGAAGCGGGATGGTTGTTTTGACATAGTGTACACCATCTAGACCGATCTGACCTAGCTGTTACAAGGTGTTAGGATCACAAGGCTTTTTAAATGGATGCCTTTGTATGGAATAGCGCAATCTACTTTTGGCCTTTTCTAGTTTATGGAACCCTATGAACATGTCTATTGTGTAGGTCAAGAGCTTTTCTGGCATACAAACTAAAATTACATCACAACCCTGATGTGAACATAGCCAAAGTCTGTACCCAGTTATTTCGGTTACGGAGTAACGCACAACATATCAAGTGAATAAACTTACCTCTTAAAATCTGATACAAAAAAACCTTGACATGATCCGAGCTGAGCGGCTGAGGAGAGACGATGATCTTATGGAGGTCACTCTGCATTAACTCGGTGACAACATATCTGAGCAATCAGTTAAGGTGAACACAGGGCACTGGAGTAAACAGGACTAGTTACTCTGAAGGTAGAGAGATTTAACAAGGTCATCATCACTCTAACTAAATTAAACCACAAGATAGCACAAGCCGGTGCAACAAAACAACAAGCACAAATCTACCACACATTTAGAGACAACCAAATAGTTTACCTCAACTGCATGCTAAAAAATATGCTCAATAAAACAGGTTTGCTGCTTTCGAATATACTGTAATTTTCATCAGAAATCAATAAGTTACAATGACTTATATGTGATGACTCCAGAACAGAAGTTGTGCAATTTTAAACATGCAAAATATACACTGGGGGAATCTATTAAGACTGGATTTTCTGATGCCAGCCTTAAATGGGTTGTCTCATCTCAGACAATGGGGGCACATGGCTAGGATATGCCCCCATTGTATGACAGTTGTGGGTCCCACCACTAGGACTCGTACCTATATCGAGAACGGAGCCCCCGAAAGTGGTGGAGGGCGCACTGCTCATGCGCAGCCGCCCTAGATTCATTTATAGGGGGCCGCCAAAAATAGCCAAGCGCTGGCTCAGATATTTCCGTTGGGCCCATAGAAGTGAATAGGAGCAGTGGCCAGTCATGCGCGGTGCGCTCCCATTCACTTCCATAGGGAGGGTGCTTGCTGGTGGCTGGACTGGAGTCATCCAGGCACCACTGTGTGGGGCTCCGTTTAGGAGATAGGTGCAGGTCCAGCAACCCGCAATTAGTGATATGCCCCCATTGTCCGAGATGAGACTATCCATTTAAGAAAACTCCCTGGTGTACGACTATCCAGAATTATTAACAGGGATGTCAATTAATAATGTTGGTGCATCCTTGGGTGGTCTGCACGCCTGAAAATTAAATGTATATATGTATATATTATGTAGAGTATGAGCCCCACCATATCATGAGGGTCCTGCATTCTGTGGACATTATGTGACCGAAGTTGGCATCTAGCTCGAGTATATATAGCTTATGGGCTTCTAGTCATGTACAAATGAATTCCAGCACATGAAATAAAGGACAAAAAAATAAATCATAATTCCATTTCTCAAAAGTAACTGCACAGATCATGTAAAAAAAAAAAAAAAAAAAAAAAAAAAAGCAGAAATGTGCTAGGAAGCAAAATACTACATCTGACAGATCACCATGTCACAGCTCTGCCTTATTCCGGATGTAATTAGGTCCAATCAGAAGCCAAAAGCTTCAGAACTAGATGATCTAAGGAAACAGCGTTATGAGACGCGAGTCACAACCAAGAAAACACGGAAGTCTTCAGTGGGGATACCTTTTTGATTTTTTTTATGAATAGACTTGGGATGGAGCACACAACTACAAGTGATATGGCACAACACATTTCCTTTGGTCTTTCAGATATACAATAAAATAATAAAAAAAAAAAAAACACACAACAAAAGCCTCGGGTAATGTATGCTCTATACGCTGCTAGGCCAACTAAAGCACCTGCCCCTCTTCAGGCCTGAGGTATACACCAAGTGGCACGTGCAGTAAAGTGAAAAGCAGCCATGTGATTACTTCAGTGGGTAATTTAAAGCAGCCATGAGAATAGGAATGAGTGACGAGTGTGTTTGATGTTCCTGCTTCCATGAGATGTGACAGCCTCTCAAGCAGATGGAGCCCAAGTGGGTTAAAACTTCCGTTCAAGCAAGCAAATGTGAGAAACAGACTGGAAAGTTGGCATGGGCCTCGCAGCAGATTTCTTTCACATGAACTTTATTCATTTTATCGCTGGAGTAACAGGTGACGAATGAAAATAAATGATCCGTGTTCACAACTTCACAATGAGATCATTTCTGGGACCTTTACCCACATATTAATCATCGTTCTGTGCCATTAAAGCTTTTCAGCTTGTTCTGGGAAAAAAACGGGCACCAATCACTTCTGTAGGGAACATACAGAACCAGAACTCTGTATATACTATAGAACTCTCCGTACTGCCGAGGAGCGGGGCATGACATTTTTATAATTCTTTAAACCTACCCTTTCAACAAACTTTGCATTAATCAATAGTACAGCGCATGCACATGAGGAATAACACTATTACATGACTATTAACACGTTCAGGACCTTGGACGAGAATGCTCGTCCTAACTTGCAGGTACTTAATGCACTAGAACAATTTCGTCCTGCAGTAAAACGGTCACTGAGTAAACACACAGTTGATAAGAACTGAGCTACTTGTAATTCTCCTTCTCTAGGGCTGAGGAGATCAAAGCTGTGTATTAGCCTGCCTTTCCTCCTCAGCTGCAGAGTTAACCCCTTCAGTACTCCTCACACATCCATAGCCCTTCCTTAGTGCTATGTTTGGGGAGCTGTGTGACCAGTGAATGTCATTTACAAAATGATCCAAACATGAATTAGACATATGGGAAATGTAAAGTAAACTATTTTAGGAGGTATTACTATCTGTTTTAAAAGCAGAGAAATAGAAATTTCGAAAATTAAGAATTTTTCAAAATTTTTGGTAAATTTGATCTTTTTTATAAATAAAAATGAAATATTTTGACTCTAATTTACTACTGTCATGAAGTACAATGTGTGACGAGAAAACAATCTCAGAATGGCTTGGATAAGTAAAAGCGTTCCAAAGTTATTACCATATAAAGTGACACTTTCAGATTTGCAAAAAATGGCCAGGTCCTTAAGGTGAAAAATGGCAGGGTCCTTAAGAGGTTAACACAATATACCACTCTTATGTGGCACTTTTTAGCAGTTTTTCCCCAAGTAGAGCAGAGTCTGCTCTTAACTTTCACTCGCTTAGAAGCAGCCCCCAGATCATTAAGTACATTGCAGTGAAGTACTGACCTGTATGGATGTGAGTAGAGCACTTTAGCTGAGAAAGAAACTGTCTAGTCTCTCTTCCCATGCCTTAGAGATGAGCAAGTGGTTTTCCTGTTGCTTAGGGACACGCTGACAAAGTGGGTGGAGTTTTCTGAAGAGAATGGGGGTAATGTGTGCCTTATATGAGTGGACAGGCAGTCAAGCAGCCCCCCCATTTGAATACTATGATACTGATAAAGATGGTCGAGCGCTATAGTCTGTTCTCTGTCAGTCCTATAAGACTTTGAATGGAGAAGCAGCACACATGTTTGACTGCCTCTGCACTCAAACCGGGGACGCATTAACCTCACCATGATTTATGAGGGTCCCAGTGGTGGCACCCCCTGCAATCAGACACGAATCCTCTATCCACATAGGTGCGCATTCAGGGAAAGCCCCTTTAAATTTATTTGACAAACCTGGCAAGGCAGATTAGGGAGCAATATTCAAACCGATTTTTCACCAACACTAGTGATCAGTCATAAATTTAATGATAAATAGACCCCTGACACCCCCGCCACCCAGAGAAAAGCTTTAGTTCAGGGAAATCCCACTGAATTGTGACTGTATCTCTAGTTAACAAAATAGTGTGAATAACTTGAATTGTTTAATTCACCCATATATTAAACATTTCTGCCCTAAAAGGGTGAATAGGTGACTGAGGAGTGCTGCCTTTTTGTTCTTTACATCTATCACCTTCATCTATACCCACTTCTAACCATCTTTCTCTATACTTTATTTTATAAATGCTACCAAACCTGAAACACGCAGGACGATATGAAAAATATGTAATTTAACTATTTTTGCATCAAAGCTTTAGTTTCTCATTAGCAGTCTGCAGATTTGGCGTGTACCATAAATATATGTAACATCAGGGTAGACTACAGTCACACGGATACCAGGGTGTGCGAGATTGCACTCCGTTCTGGTACATTTGTCAGCGCAGTCTCCTTCAGGCACGAGCAATCCACTGAACTCCTTATGGAAGGGAATAATGAAGTCCATAAATTCCAGCAGAGCATTAACTGCACAGGTATTACAACAATTCACTGGATAATGGACGTTTCCGCTAAATGTCAGCTCCTCTTACGCTATCAGGATTGAACCTTAAAAATAAACCTTCAGCTTGTATTAGAATTATTATTTCAAGCTGTTAGTCCTAGAATAAACATT
This sequence comes from Bufo bufo, assembly GCF_905171765.1. Classification (NCBI taxonomy): domain Eukaryota; kingdom Metazoa; phylum Chordata; class Amphibia; order Anura; family Bufonidae; genus Bufo; species Bufo bufo. The sequence goes on from NC_053391.1 coordinate 119,561,949, forward strand.
TAAAAAAATAGTGTGCCCCTATGCTGGAGTTTAAACAGCACTGGTCAGCAAGATCAGCCCTGTTTAAACAAGGCAAAATGCCTGAAGGGGTTGGTCCTGCTGAACAAAATGTATATGTATAAATAATTTGTGGCATTTCCAAAACAAATAAAAATAAATAAAGAATTTATTCAAATGTGGGCTTCAGTGCACTGATCGCAGGGCCAAGCTCCTCTGTGCACTTCAGCTCACTTGGCTTTCCAGTGCTCTGAAGCCTCCATTTGCATAAACATTAAAAAAAAAAGTTTTTTTTTCTTGGGAACACCACAACCGATTTTCACAAGAAAAGACTCATTTTAATCAGCAGGGTCAACCCCACTAGGCAGTATGCCTGGCTTACTGGACTGACCCACCTGACATGTCCTTTTTAAAGTGTCCAGTTGTACAGCATACGCTGTACATTGCTGGCGACAGCTGGGGAACCCCAGTCATGTACAGTGTGTGCCAAATGTGCCGCCGCAAGACTTCAGGGCCAGGTGTGGGTACGTCTTCACTGCTTGGCCCCGTCATAGTGGTTGAGGAGTGGCCTGGAGTGAAAAAGAGCAGAGCCCTGGGTGCAATTTTTGTTTTTGCAGTGGTTCTGCCCTTTCCTATACACTTGAAAGAAATGTATATCAATGCATACCAATCTGACAGAAGCCAAAGACCTATTCTTTTCCTGCTGTATAAAGTACATTAAAGTTAGTGCTAAAATGTTGTGTGCACTTAGCTTAGAAGGGAATGTCATCAGAATATGACTTATTGCTTAAACCATGTTTTTATGTTATACAGATATACATGAAAATCCTAAAGAATTTTTGGTGGTCATTTTTAATTTTCCATGTCAATATCTTTATTGAAAAACAAGCACAAAATCCCGCAGTTTTCACACAGGCCACTAAGCCTAATAATGGTCTAAATCAATAGTCTAAGATCACTTGACTGCAGTTATCTGCTTATCATCACAGGTAGGATTAGAATGACATATGGAAACTATACAAAGATAAACACAGGATTCACCATTCACAATAGGTGATGTTAAGATTCAAATGATCACAGCACTCATCGTTGGTTTTCATAGGGTGAACTTCTGGGTTGGTCCCCACCTCTACATCGGGAACTACTTCGTCTTTATATATACAAAACAGACAGCACTCCAGAGTTGAAAGTGAAGTAATTAGTGATTTTATTCAGCCGGACACAATTTCAGGCAACGTTTTGGGCTATATGTAGCCCTTCATCAGGCCCGGTATGAGGAGCATAAAGCATGTAAGCCGGCATGATCACAATAGGTGATGGTCACAGTTTATCTACTCCTTTCTTGTACAATGACCTCTGCACAGGTCACAGAGCATGCCCAAAAAACTCTCTCATGGAAGTCAATGAGTCAGCTCACGTCTAATGTGTCTATGGTCCATGGTGACTGCGTATCTCTAAATGATGTTAACAGCTCAGGCAAGATGACAGCCCCCATAATCATGTTTGAGAAATAGAATTCAAAAATCTACAATCAGAAAATAAAATCAGATTTGAAAAAAAAAAAAAAAAAAAAGGGTGTGTGTCTCTATCTGGTTTTAACTAGGAGGAAAACCTTTTCGGTGACACATTTCCTTTAGCATATACAGTATACACTAATAGGGGGAATTTATCATGAGGAAATATTTGAAGTCAGTTTTGCCTGCGTCTGTGTTGGAGTACTTTATGTCACATTTATCAAATGTCACATGCCTGATAAATTTGTCTTATCCTTAATCCTAACACTTTTGTCTAGAAAAGCTACTCCAGTTTTCCCACTTCACCCTCCTGCTGGAGTGAGATCATGACTTTTTTGCAACTTTTAAAAAAATTCTCAATGATTAATCTGGCGTGAAACCTATTAACATAGGTAACCACACCCACAATTCAAAATTGGAGTGGTGTAAAAAAAAATATGCAAAAAGTCGCACAATTTTTGCACAAGTGGGTGCACAAAGTCGCAAAAGCCCTAAAGGGGTTATACTATGACTAATATAAATAATGAAAATCAGACATCATATAGCACATACTAGAACCAGCCCTCAACCTCAAAAGTCGCACAATTTTTGCACAAGTGAGTGCACAAAGTCGCAAAAGTCCTATTTTGTGACTTTAAGAAGCCAGCAAAGCATGATAAATCAGGGCCTATCTGTATCTTGTCCCAAATTCCTTTTCAAAGTCCAAGAGTTCTGAATCCAGATTCAGCAGAAATGACATTTATATTTCCAACCATCTGGAAAATTGATCCATGCCCTCATCTCTTAGGGTACCCCTAGGACAGGACCCCCGGAGCAACCTAACAGAAAAGTATTAAAGGGGTATTCCACAGGATAGGGGATAACTATCAGATCGGTGGGGGTTCTAACACTGGAACCCCTACAGATCATGAGGAAGGCTCCACCAGGTATGGGGTCCCCATTCTCGTGACCGATGAGAGTCCCAGCGGTAGAACCCCCACTGATCTGATAGTTATCCCCTATCCTTTGGATACGAGATAACTTTCTATAACCAGAACACCCCTTTAAGCTCATGTACCAGTTGTCTGACAGACCATTAAAGGGGTTATACTATGACTAATATAAATAATGAAAATCAGACATCATATAGTACATGCTAGAACCAGCCCTCAACCTCACATGGATCCAGAGATCTCCACATTCATTGCTCAACAACATTCCCTTCGGGATGGCAACTCCGGGATGTGTCCTTTCTCAGGGGGGTGAGGTGTGCTTTCTTGTGCAGCTCTCTCCCTGTAACAGTCACAGCTACCAGGATACAACTGGTGGCAGTTAAAAGATGGAACTGAGTGTGTGTGACCACCTCAGCAAGGTGGACAGAGAAATAAGGAAAAGAACAAACAGGTGACGCTACACAGATCCATTTTATTAAATAACTTGGTAGTTATACTAAATTTGTAATTATATTGAAGTGCAAAAGTATTTAGATCCTGTTGCCGATTTGAAAAATGTAAAATACTTTTTGTGGGACAACCGCTTTAATTGATACTGTGCAATCTGCTAGAAATATAACAGTCAGATTATTGCCACCAAGTCCTCTGACATCTGCCCCCCACTGACCGATGTAATGCAGAGAAGAGGACCTCTAAATGACTAGTTTCCGCAGGCCCTGAGTTTCTATATAAGCAGTCATGCTCTGCAGTGAGCTGAGGGGGGCATCTAACCAGGTAGAAGTGGAGCAGTCGTGAACAATGGCTTGGCATGGGGGAGGCTATGTATATCCGGATACTGTATATGGACCAGTGACGGCATGCTGGTCACCTAACGTTCTCACTTGTTATATGAGGAAATTCTTGAGTGGATATTTATTCAATTCACTCTGCAGCTTTTTGTACACTGAAACTATTTAGAGCTCATGTATTGATTTTACAGCTTGGCTCCATTAGAGATGTGAAGGTCTGTTTCACTACTACACCATTAACACCCCATTACATTTGTAGCACAGTAATCAACAGGGAACCGACTTTCGACTGATAAAAGGGTGGATTCTCGCTTAAAAGCTGCGATAGTTGAGGAAATGCAATAAGAGTAATTCCACAAAGGCTTCAATGCCACTTGTGTGTTACACCCCAAGGGGAAAGGTCGCTCTCGTATCAGTGGGTTCATACACTTAAAATGGCAGATGCCTCCAGCACCCCAAATAGGCAACTTAATACAAAGGTTGGAGGATTCACCCAGTGACAATTACTTCATAGAAAAAGAGACAATCCAACCTGCCCAACTACATCTAGTAGAGTGGAAGGAGAAAATGACATTTTTAGGGGCCAGTGACCTGATTTTGCTTAAATCCGGGCAGTAGATTTGGAAAGGGTAAAAACATGCTCCCATCTCCATTACTAGACAGCATCTATGCTCATGTACTCATGGATACCTAAACTCTGGCTGCTTCGAAGCCCATCACTTTACAAACAACGGGTCCTAGACCTTTCTGGATGCCACAGGATGGCAGAACCCTGCTCTATCAAACTCTAGGCAGTCACCCAATGCCACCATTTGCTCTCCCCTTTTCAGTCTCCCGAAACCTTTGCACGTACTAAGACGCCACTAAATGCATTGTGCTCCAACTCTGGTCCTAATCTTTCCTTGAAAAAAAACATTTTTGGGGCCCCCAGACCTGCTGCCTCCCTCTCAAACCAGGCACGGGGATATAATCTTCTCTTTTTCTACTCTCAACAAACCAGTCTATGTAGGTTTTGTAGGTTCTGCTCCTCAGAAGTACAGAGCAGGGTCAGGTTTTGGCAAGTTAGAGGACTTTAATGTGGCTATAGCAATTACCGTAAGTTTCTCCTACTGAGATGGTCAAGTTGACGTAGGGAGTCTTATAGGACAGGCAACACTACCTGGGTAAAGGAAAATGTAAATAAGCTGTTATCCAGGAGGACATACGTTGGCTCTCTAGTCCCAAATACTGGATGTCCATCTACAAAGTATTGTGTGGTCATTTAGATAGGTCACGGAACAATAACTTGGGATATAAGCTAAAACCAATAGGTGGCACTAGACAGACAGATTTCCCGTTTCTGGAGAAAAGTTCAGAGAATCACCTCCACCTTGACTGATTCTCATCATTAATCTTCTTCCTTGCCTTTTTCCTTTTACATTGCCGTGACGTTCCTTTGTATTCCTATAGAGCATCTGTCCTGAGACTTGCTGAGAGATCTTGCATACCAGCTCTAAGGAACCAGCCAGAATCCCCATCTCTGAAAATATGGCTTTATAAGGTAGAAGACAAAGGGAACCTGTCATGTGGATATTTGATTATAATCTAACTAATTATATACAATCATTAACTACTAAAAAGTACCTCAGATGTATTCACTTACTGGTGTGACAGATTGTTACCTCATAATATACACACAAAGATGCCTCATGCCGCTGATTTGAGTCCAGCGTGATGTCAGTGAGTCCATCGTTTATTTAATTAACAGCTATAGCCACTCCCCTGCCCACCTGCTGCTGATTCATATGGAAAAAAACTGTCATTCAGCAGCAGGTGGGCAGGGAGTGTCAGGAGCTCATGAATATTCATGACTCATCATTATCAGCTGGAGCTTTTCAATACAAGATGTTGGCAGATTGACTGGGTCAATTAAAGAAAGTGACCCAGCATTTTGCAAAGAGAATCAGTCACTTATTTATGTTGCCCTTAGTTAGGACACCATACAACTGGTGACAGGTTCCCTTTAGGTATGGAGGACCTAACTGCTCAAATCATGGCATGCCCAGTTCCTGAAGGCTTTCACTGCTGGTTTCTTTATCACAACTACCAAATATAAGAGACTCTTCTGACACAATGAATGACTCTCCTTTGAGTCCTGTCCAGTCCCTGGGGTTTAGGGTAGATGTGAGACAACAACATTCTGCCAAAGAAGTCAAGGGGTGATTTTCTGAAGTTTCTCTTATGTTGATGCAGCTGCTAAATCTATGGTAAAGCATATCTATAGAACTGCTATTGCTGCTCACAGCTCAGATGAGATGGCCGACCCCATAATCACGCAACGATAAAATAATATATACTGGGTATGCGATAACTACCAAGCTCTACACACATACACACTGGACAGAGCTGTGTAGGTCCAGCACTGGAAACTACAAGTTAACAGCTGGGGCAAAAGGTGTCGGACCCCAGACAATAAGATCTTGATGGCCTATCTTGCGGATAGGCTATCGATATTAAAATCCTGGATAACCCCCTTTGATTAGCAGAACTATATCATAGATAATGCAGTGTGGTTGGTAATTCATGTAGACTACAGAATTTGCACATTTCATGTGCCATTAATGCCCTAGAAACAGGCAAAAGTCCAAGGAACAGAAGCACTGCCATCCAATGAATTACCCTCACACGCAAATATTACAGTGCAGTGAACTAGGTATGGCGGCATTAGTAAGAGAACGGCTTCCATAATGGTCTTAGAAAGCAAATGGCAATTTAATGATGTTAGTTTCATGTCTCATTAAGTCACGGATGAACGTTACACTGTAGATTCCAGATTTATTCTATGATGGAGACGACTCCCTAGATTTTCACCAAGAGACCATGTGGAATGGATTTGATGTTTTAAACGACACCTAACAATTTCTCTATAGGTTGGGAATGAAGATTTACAGGTACAAAGGGAGATGAAGGCTGAACAACTGACCGTGACATGGATATTAAGTGATCTCAAGACTGTAGTGTTGGTTCTTATATACGGGTCAAGAACACATGCAGGCAGGGCTTGATAGTGGCTGTGCTTGGCATTGTAGAGGAGCACTGTTCACTTGAGGCCATTTGACTGATGTAAGGTGACAACACTGGTCTAAGAAGAGGCCTAAGCACTCACAGACCACCTTGACTTTTCGTACAGCTGATCAGCAGGGGTGCCGAGAGTCAGACCCCTGTCAATCTGATATGGGTGACCTCTCTCCTGAGCATAGGCCACCAATATCAAAATCCAGGAGAACTACTTTAAAGAGGTTGGCCAGTTTATTTTACTAGCTGAACATGGGCTGTGCACAGCACATGCATGCAGATAGTAATAATCATTATTAAACTATCGGCACTGACATCCAATAACTTTAAGGGGTTGTCCGGGCTTTTTAATATTGATCACCTATCCTCAGGACAGCAGTGCACACTGCGCTCGCTGTCTCCCGGACCTCCGCCGATCTGATATTAATTACCTATCCTGAGGATAGGTCATCAATATTAAAAAGCTCAGACAACCTCTTTAAGAATAATCAATGTTCACACACAGGTGCCCTGACCTGAGTGCCGGTGCTGCGCTGGAACATAGACTGATCCCGTCCATCAGTGGCCTCCATTCACTTACACTGGGGACGGGGTGTGCATGCTCTAATACGCATCTTTCTATCTTTTAATTACCTCTTTGGGAAACATATGTGCAAAAAAATAAAAATATAATAAAACACAAATAAAAGCAAATAAAAGTCCAAATATAACCGTTGCTGTAGCTGCCCCGCTCATGCAAATCTATGGGTTCCCTATTATCAAAACAACACATAATAGGAAACCCATTTTAATATTCTACTTTGGTGTCAGTTTGTATATTTAAAAAAATTAAAAGCTGTAGTTTGAAAATTAAAAAGTTTTAAAAAAAATTTGTACAGTTTTCTCAAAATAAAACAAAAGTAAAAAAAAGGTTCTTTGATAGTTTCAAAACATTTATAGCTACACATTAGAAGAGAGATGAGATCAATCAACGAATGAAATTATTCCAAATTACGCAATGGAGGATTTAGGCTAGGTCTACACGACGACATTAGTCGCGCAAATGATAGGGCACAACTACACTGCAACATTTGTCGCGCGACATTTTTATAATGGCAGTCTATGGTGTCGCACTGCAACATGCGACATGCTGCGACTGCGGCGCGACAGTCGCAGAAAAATCCATCTGTCGCATCAAAGTATGTTGCATGTTGCAGTGCGACACCATAGACTGCCATTATAAAAATTGTCGCGCGACATTGGTGCAACAAAATGTCGCGCGAAAAATGTTGTCGTGTAGACCTAGCCTTAAAGGACACCTTAGGTCCTTTGGCAATTCAGAGAGGATGGGAGGGAGTTTATGGCCCCTTGCAGACGAGCGTTCCTCCCGCAGCAAGCCTGCATCGCAGCACCCGGCCTGACCTCCCAGCGCTGACTGGATTCACATAGCATTATATTGATTTATGATGCTATGTAACCCCTACAGTTCTGGAATCAATATAATGCTAGGTGAATCCAGTCAGCGCTGGGAAGTCAGGCCGGGTGCTGCGATGCAGACTTGCTGCGGGAGGAACGCTCGTCTGCAAGGAACCTATGGGAGAGCACTAGCTAGACATCGTGAATTACAGTTAAAGGTAACCTGTCACTGGGATTTTGTGTATAGAGCTGAGGACATGGGTTGCTAGATCGCCGCTAGCACATCCGCAATATCCAGTCCCCATAGCTCTGTGTGCTTTTATTGTGTAAAAAAACCGATATGATACGTATGCAAATTAACCTGAGATGAGTCAGAGTTTGAAAATATGACTTCTCTTGTCATACAATCAAGATATGACTCTTATATTACTGTAATTTGCATATGTATCAAATCGTTTTTTTTTTTACACAATAAAAGCAGAAAGAGCTATGGGGACTGGGTATTGCGGATGTGCTAGCGGCCATCTAGCAACCCATGTCCTCAGCTCTATACCCAAAATCCCGGTGACAGCGTCCCTTTAAGTATGACAAAAATGACTATTAATAAGAGCTGTGTGAGATTAGAATGAACATTGACTGGGGTATTCTGGTATTTCCACACAATCGATTTTGACCTGGTTATGTTCTGCTATTACTAACGGAAAATGCAAATGTGATCGCACACTACATCCAGCACTCTGCCCTCCATGCTGGATGAGACATTGGTTTATATTTTGGCCAAAGCATAATAAGCCACTCACCGCGTCAAGGTCGTCTCATGAGTGGTCCCTAACTCTTGTTCCTACCTGTTCATGGGCCATGACAGCCACATAAAATCCAGGGAATGCAGGTCAGCATGCAAGCCAAGTACACTTTGCTTGTAACCCCGTCCGGTGCCATTACAGCTTTCATCGGATCCAGGGATGCAAGTACCAACATGCATGCTGAACCCACCATATACTTCTCCTGGAGCCAGATGGCTAATGGTAGGTTCTATACAAGCAGACTCAGTTTTATACTGACTTTAAAACCAGCCTCAAGGACAGATTAACTGGTCAGGTGTGCAATGACTCCAAGGAGATCGCCACACCTGACCAGTTAATCTGTCCTTGAGGCTGGTTTTAAAGTCAGTATAAAACTGAGTCTGCTTGTATAGAACCTACCATTAGCCATCTGGCTCCAGGAGAAGTATATGGTGGGTTCAGCATGCATGTTGGTACTTGCATCCCTGGATCCGATGAAAGCTGTAATGGCACCGGACGGGGTTACAAGCAAAGTGTACTTGGCTTGCATGCTGACCTGCATTCCCTGGATTTTATGTGGCTGTCATGGCCCATGAACAGGTAGGAACAAGAGTTAGGGACCACTCATGAGACGACCTTGACGCGGTGAGTGGCTTACTATGCTTTGGCCAAAATATAAACCAATGTCTCATCCAGCATGGAGGGCAGAGTGCTGGATGTAGTGTGCGATCACATTTGCATTTTCCGTTTGTATATGTATTTCGCCATAGTGATCTGCACCTACAGGCAGGTTGTGCTGACCCAACCCCTTATTTTTTTCTATGTTCTGCTATTACTAGCTGCTTATTTTGGAGTCATACATTATACAAAACTTCAACTAAATGCTTTAAAAAAATAAAATAAAAAATAACTAAATAAAATAAAAAAATAAAATTTAAATTATTTCAACAGTTCAAAATAAGTTAGGACTGTTAAACCACCACACACACTAAATCATCCCCACCGCTTCCTCCCCCCAACAGTAAAGGTATGGTTTTAATAAGTATGATGAGCCCTACCAGGCAGTATGTCTGGTTTAATAGGGTTGAGCCTGCAGCCTGCCTGCTGAAACAGACGATTCATACTTACCTGCTACCCGTCGTTCCGCTCCTCCGTTCTGCCTCCACTTTCCAGTTCCGCCACCGTTTACTTCCGGTAAATGCATGAACATGGTCACATCCACCACTCCAGCCAATGACTGGCTTCAGCGCAGATGTGGCCACAAGCAGCACGTCACCACTGAAGCCAGTCACACTGGCTGGAGGGATACATGTGAGCATGCCCATGCACTGCTGGAGGAAAACAGTGCCGACACAGCGCGGAGGACCAGGGTGGTGTGGAGCAGGTACAGTAAGTATGAATCGTGTGTTTCAGCAGGCAGGCTGCAGTCACTTACTTAAAAATCATTATAAAACCAGAAAACCCCCCTGTAAGGCCTTTCCAGGCTGGGTCCTTAAGGGGTTAACAAAAAAAGGCTGAAAAACAAAAGGTCATTTTCATCCAAATCTAAATCCACTACGCAGTGGTACTAGAGCTCGCCACACAGACCTGTGCTTGAAACGTTGGGATTTGCCACATTGATCAAATGCAAATTCATAAACTGCCTGTGTTAGTGCAACCAACAATTACGAGACCTGCAATTATTACTCTTCTGGGTAGAGCACAGGCACTTAAAATAATGATTTGTAATCTTACAGATGGGGCCCCCAAGCCGCTGCTCTCCAATACCCAGCAAGGAAAAACGATTCTGGGACTGAGAAAAAATAGACTGTGAAAACAAGACCATGAAGGAGGCAGACAGAATTCCCGGTGTAATTATTAGCTGCTCGCACCGTACACCTGACCTCCAGCTCCATACCACATGAACCAAATACATCACTGGGTAGAAGAATCATTCTGTGATATATCCAGTATCTGGAAGAGGACGCTGCCTACAATATAAAGCAGAACTATGAAATAAATATAAAAATTCTGAACGACCGCATCAGGCCAGAGGACTATGCAGGAACCTGGCCCTGTCCGTCAAGGAGAGGGAGGAGCTATCACAGGAAGCAGGAGGAGGAAGGGTGCACAGAGTGACTTGGACCCACCCTCAGTGCACTTAACTGCTCATTTGCATATGGAATAGTAGCACTTCTCCAAAATGAATGTACTGGTGACACTCATTAAAACAAAAGGCCTTCTTATGAGGATACAAACTCCTCCATTGTGACTGTCTTTCTTGTGTGTTTCTCTGTAACAGCGACTGTAGAAAAAATAAAATAAAAACAACTTCTTACCTAGAGTATATATCACCCGAAGAAACGTGGAGTCGGGCTAGAAGAACACGGCTCGTTAGATGCTACATGTTTCAACCATGCACTGAGATGCACGATGAAGACCTTGGTACAAGGCTGACAACACAGCATATTATGAATAACAAATCCTGTTCTTCATAGTTCTCATAGCCTGACCCCACATTTCTTCAGGTCATATGCAGAAGAGCTTCAAGTAAGAAGGTTGTTTTTTTTCTATTGGCTTTTATACACATCCTTTAGATATTAAGATACATCCCCAGGTTGAGGCCCGCTGTTAACAATAAGAGTTTGTAGCAGTTTTCTCCTTAAGTGTAACTCTTCACAAACTAAATGTTTTAATATATGCAAACAAGCCTCTAGGAGCAATGGGGGTGTTGCCGTTACACCTAGAGGCTCAGCTCTCTCTGCAACGGCTGTGTCCTCTGCACTTTGATTGACAGGACACTGCTGCTCCCTTAAAAGACTGATGCTATGGCTCATCTGTCTCCGGCTTGGAAGATAAAGGGGCGGTCCTTCACACTGCATGCCTGCATTAGGCTTCAGAGTGAGGAGGCGTGTCTCTCAGTAATCCAATCTGATTGGCTGGCAGGAAGCTGCTGGCTACAGCAAGTTTGTATGTGACCTGAGGGAATGCAGTTTTGGCCTCAGAGAACTGGCAGAGGAGCCAACTTGAGAAGATCCTCATAACGTAGAATTCAAAACAGCCGTAACTAAGAGGAAAACTCAAGGAAAACAGTGGTAAGTGAAGAAACTAAAGATTGCTTTATGCATAATGCTGCTGCAGCAGGGAATCAACAAGGTAAAAGAGGAGGAGAGAATATTTAAAAGAAAAACTGCTACAAGAGGACATAGTTTTAAATTAGAGGGGCAAAGGTTTAAAAGTAATATCAGGAAGTATTACTTTACTGAGAGAGTAGTGGATGCATGGAATAGCCTTCCTGCAGAAGTGGTAGCTGCAAATACAGTGAAGGAGTTTAAGCATGCATGGGATAGGCATAAGGCCATCCTTCATATAAGATAGGGCCAGGGGCTATTCATAGTATTCAGTATATTGGGCAGACTAGATGGGCCAAATGGTTCTTATCTGCCGACACATTCTACGTTTCTATATGCCAATAGATTTTTTGATGACCGATTTGTGTAACACCATGAGTCCTGATGGGAATTCCCTAGATGAGTGCCATCCTCTTTTGTTTTCTTGTAGACCTCTTTGCGTTGCCCTGCAAAAAGAGTCTGCAGATCAACACTGAGGAAAGACAAGATGTTCATAATCTGAGTGGCTCAGATACCAAGCGCATTCAGGAAAAAACAGGCCCAGTAGCATATGCACTAAGAAAACTGGTAAGGGCTCCATTCTATTATCTCACGTAATAATTGCCCCCCTCCCCCCCATTTGAAGAGGCAGCCATCGCCGGGTATGCAAGAGAAACATGGGAAAGAACTCCAGAGAATATTAAATTACAAGACAACTTTGGGTTGTTGGGAGAAAAATAAATAAAATAAAGTAATTTCAGAATATAACCGGAGGCACACTTTAAAATTCATGTTACAACACTGGTAACGTTAACCTGCAAATCCAGATGTATACGTACCAATAACCAATTTGTACCCTTAAACACACAGCACAGCTTTTACAGCGTCACATTAATAAAATGAATGTACAAACCTTAGGGAAAGGCTCATTAGATACCCTGTATTAACCGCGGTACATTTATTTCAGCTAGGCGCAAATGCCTTAAGCAGAGGATACATTTCTTCAAAATAATCAATGTGAGGCGGCTGGAGAATATCAAGTGCGGAGAGGACCTGCAGAGAAGAAAAAGACAAAGTCACTGGAGTTGCCCTGTACTAGATTATCTTTATGACACAGAGCAGGGAGAATAACGTGCGGCATATTGATTATACATATAAAGAATGCAGATTAGACCACATTACAAAGGACGTCCAGCAGCAAACAGACATTGTGCCGCACAGAGAACATGACAGATAAAAAACATGGGTCACTTTATTATAGTACCCTGCTTAATAGCAGCAAATCTTACAATGTGCAGGTCCACTGCTGTGGTGAGACAAATCTTACAATGAAATATGCAGCCTTCTTATAAACTAGTATAAAAAGCAATAAAGTAGACTCGTAACTAAGGGTTAGCTAATAGACGCTCAGCTGAAAAGCAGATGTTACTGTATCTAGGCACATGGTGCAATATGGCTGACGTTGGAGGGCTGGTGAGGACTTTATGGCCAGCACTGTGATGTACACCTCAACTGCTGCGGTCTTCCATATATAATGCTAACTCACCAGTAACATTCTTGTATCTAGGGATGTCCCAATACCATTTTTTTTTTTTAAGACCGAGTACCGATACTTTTATTCAAGTACTCACCGATACCAATTATGGTGTGGTAATGTTTTTACAGCAAATTTCTATTTAATTTAGCCATAGGGGAGATTTATTAAACTTTGTACAAAGAAACAGCGGCGCAGTTGCTGATAGCAATGAAAAAAGTTAAAGCTGGAATTGGGTTGCTATGGACAACTGCTTTACTTTTCCTATGTACAAGGGTTAATAAATGGGCATATATACAGTGTTTCCCAACCAATGTGCCCCCAGCTGTTGCAAAACTACAACTCCCAGCATGCCCAGACAGTCTTTGGCTTCGCAGGCATGCTGGGAGTTGTAGTTTTGCAACAGCTGGAGGCACACTGGTTGGAAATCACCATTATATGCCCATTTCTCCCCCCCCCCCCCCCCCACACCTTAATTTATATTCACTGTTTGAACATGAAACGGAGAGAAATTAACTGAATTTCTCCTCCATTTCATGCACCGTACCCACCTGGCCTGCTGTAATTTTTCCCATGCGGATGCCCCAGGGTACTGGGAGGAAGTGGCTTTAACTTCCTCCCAGTGCTTGGGAGCCGCCGCACAGAAGTCACGCTCCCACGCTGCCGTCCCCACGCTGATTGGCTGGGAGCGCTGCCGCCACCGCACAGTAGCAGACACGGGACCCGCCGCCGCAGCCGCTGTCCCCACCGCTGATCATCTGGGACACGCCACTGCACGGCCATCAGGTATTGGCGACATTTGCACGAGTACAAGTACTCGTGCAAATGTCTGGTATCGGGACATCCCTACTTGTATCCATACATTTTGAACATGTTGGGCAGCTATGTCATCTGATCTGCAATCTGACCACCAGTCTACAGCTTGTTCTCCTGTAGACAGGTGGTCAGTCTCTCCTGTGCAGCTGACTTCGAGAACTGCAAGATTATGCCACTAGGGATGAGCGAGCTTGTGTATCAAGTTCGGTGTACAAGGTTCGGGTTATCTAAGAATTCCGTTATGGATTCCATTACCACGGACCATAAATAATGGTCCGTAGTAGCGGAATCCATAATGGAATTCTTCGATAACCCGAACCTTGAAACACAAGTTTGCTCAACACTAATTATCTTCTATCAAATCCCTCCTGGCAGCACTCAGACAGCTCCACTCCCCATCCAGCTTTGCCCTCCTTCTTCCTTTGTATGACCCCCCATACAAAGTACAGAAATGACATCTTCTGCAGCACTAAGAGACCAAAGGTGCATCGAAAAAAAATAGGACAATATGGAGCCTGAAGCTGTCTATGCTGCAGATGTGTGCAGAATCGTCTAAGCATTTCTATGAGCTACAGCTTCACGTTGCTCCTCCCTGCCCCGTTAGGCCGAATGCACATGGCCGTGTTCCGCGGCCGAGAGCGGTCCGTGGTATGCCGGGCTGGATTCCTGTTCAGAGCAGGAGCGCACGGCGTCATTGGTTGCTATGATGCCACGTGCTTCATGCCGCCGCTACACTACAGTAATACACTCGTGTAGTGTATTACTGTAGTGCAGCGGCGACATAAAGCGCACGGCGTCATAGCAACCAATGACGGCGTGCGCTCCTGCTCTGAACAAGAATCCAGCCCGGCATACCACGGACTGCTCTCGGCCGCAGAACACGGCCATGTGCATTCGGCCTTAGACCTGACAGGAAGAAACCTATCACAAGCAGGAGAGACAGGCTGAAGTTGCACCACACACACACACACACACACACACACACACACACACTACAGCTTGTTAGGGGACAGCAGTTCTAGGTCACTGAGCTATTACTTGCTGTCCTTAGGTAAGACTCAGAAGGGCATGTGTAGTGTGGTGAGACTCCACCCTACGGCTTCTTCTAATCTAGCGGTATTATGGAAAATGTAGGCCAAATTGGGGGAAGCATATCAGAGGGGAAAAAGGAACCAAGGTGGCAACAAATCCATTTATGGAACATTAACTAAAACAGGAATACACAAGGAACATGAGAGCCGCCTCTATATTATACTTTAATAGCCATTGCTTCACTATATATAACAAGCATTTGTGATGTGCTTTATTCACAAGGGATTGGCAAGAATCCCTAGAGTGCTTTATTAATTTATTAGTTAAAATTACTGAAGTTTAAGGAATGCCCCCTAACTCCACTTTTGCTTAGACTTTTACACATTTTACTAATGTTCAATGAAAATTCAGGATGCAATAATTATTCAATAATCACTAACCTTCCACACAACTTCACCTAAAACAATAGTACAGGCAAAGTAAAAGAGAACATGCTTCTGTCAGCTACGTCTCTTACCCCTCTCTCCTAAAATAACATTCTCTTAGAATCCTTTGCCGAACCTGTCCTAAAAGAACAAGACGAACTCTCAGCTCACTGAAGGATCAAATTATAGCTGCCCTGTGAGTCTATACAGAGCGGAGAAGCCATGAGCTTCAGAGTGAGTTTTCTGCTTCTCTGTGCATGAAAAAAAAGAAATATATATATATATATATTTATATATATATATATATATATATATATATATATATATATATATATATATATATATAAATAATCACATTTTCATGTGCAGTCTACAGGTAATATCATAGTAGCTAGTCTCCACCCACTAGGCATCCTAGCTCGTCAAGGTAAAACAGAGTGAAGAACACACTGTTGTGTCTCTCCAGCAATATAATAGAGAACACAGTGAAAGTTAAAGTGTGCTTCTTTGTACAATCATATCTGTGAAAGAACAGATATGTTTGGTATTCACAAATGTTTTTTTCAGCCATATTATTCCCTGTTTCAGCTGCACAGCTAGATGCATTTCACTTAGAAGCAGGAGGAGTCTTCCTTCTGCCAGCACTGTCATCCTTTCCCTTACTTCCCACTATGTTTGTTTTCAGCTCTGGAGCTCACAGAACAGATAAAGAGAGATAAATCACACTTCAAGAAAGGCAGGAGGCTCCTGTGAATTCAGAAGCAGTTCTTTTTATCAGGTTCACAATCTCAGCTACCTCTGACACGCCCCCTTCTGTCAGCCGTCTTCTGAGTCTCTGTTACCAGGGACGGATCTTGCCTGACAATAGGCAGTGGACTGTAACTTAGGTGGAAGTGAGACTCCTAGTAGCTATGACTTTACAGCTTTTTTTTTTTTTTTTTTTTTTTTTAGGTGGATGCAGGCATATTTTTAAAATGAAGGGATTTTGAAATTTGCTAGTTACACCATTCTGTATTAAAAATAAAATTAATTTGTGCAAAAGTACAGTGACTCTCTAAAATTGATAGCCTATCCTTAGGACACCAATATTAGACTGGTGGGGTCCAACTGTTGCACCCTGGCTAAATACCTGTTGGAAAGGGCCTGGTATTACAGTTCACTACAGCTTCATATCAGTCAAGTGAATAGGGCTGAGCTGAAACACCAGGAGCAGCCATTACTAAAAGTATTGAGCTGTCTCTGGTAAATAATAGAGATGGCCCCTTCAATTAGCTGATCGATTGGTTAACGTGCCGAAAGTCGGACAGACTGATAAAGGTGGCCTATAACAAGGATAGGCCACTAATTACCAAGGGCATAAAACGAACACATTTCTAGATTCTGACCTCTCATCAGTCACTTAGGAAAAAGTGTTCAATCAACATCATTATAACACAAGCAGTTAAAATTTTTGCTAGCAGGCAAGATGAAAATGAACTACTAAAAATGATTCAGTTTTTTTTTTAATCACCATAGTGCATAGTTTCCATCATCTAAATAGACATGGTTGAGAAGGAAGCCTATCATCATCTATTTGCCTGCTGTTCATAAGAAAAATCTCAGCTTATGAAAAATTTTGCCTAATGCACAGTGAAATGCTATCAGTAGGAGCTGTATCACTTAAAAAAGCGGTAAAGGCCACATACACTTTCATTACTGTATTATTGTCTCTGCTTCAATGTATATGACAAATGAAATGTCTACAGAACCTATGCAGACCTATGTATCTCTATGGTTAAGGACAAAAACCCAGAGGGTAGTTTGATACTGCAGGTAGAATTGCGTTTATAAAAAGATAGAAATTTCTATAGGGTTCACAATCTTTTTACAAAAATGTGACCTAAAACTACATCAGATTTTCACACAAGTCCTAAAAGTAGATAAAGATAACCATATCATAAAATGAGCCAAACCCATTAGACTTGGGCGTTTAATGGAGGAAAATGATCCAATATCATGAGTGGTAAAAGTATGTGAACCTTTCGGTTAGCAGATAATTTGAAGGTTAAATTAGAGTCAGGCATTTTCAATCAATAGGAGGACAATCAGGTGTGAGTGGGCGACCTGTATTATTTGAAGAACACCGATCTTCACACTTGTGGAAGTGTATCATGGAAGAAACAAAGGAGATCTCTGAGGACATCAGAAGAAGAATTGTTGATGCTCAGGCAGGTTACAAAACCATCTCTAAAAAGTGGAGTTAAAGAACATTATTGCCCTCCTCAGGATTGTTTGACCAACAAAGATCACACTAAGGCCTCTTTCACACGGGCGTTGCGGGAAAATGTGCGGGTGCGTTGCGGGAACACCCGCGATTTTTCAGCGCGAGTGCAAAACATTGTAATGCGTTTTGCACTCGCGTGAGAAAAGGAGATTTTTGTGAAACTCACCTGTAAAAAAATTTTCTCGTAATTTCCATTGGGGGACACAGACCATGGGTATAGCTTAGAGATATTACTAGGAGGGACACTATGCAAAAAAAGAAGCTCCTCCTCCTCGGGCTATACCGCCAGGCACCTCCAGGAGAACTTCAGTCGTTGCAAAAGCAGTAGGAGAAGGAGAACGGAAATAAAACACTATGGAAACCATCACACAGCACACCATAAGGCGTAAACCAAAAAAGGGGCGGGAGCTGTGTCCCCCAATGGAAATTACGAGAAAAAGATTTTACAGGTGAGTTTCACAAAAATCTCCTTTTCTCGTTAATTCTATTGGGGGACACAGACCATGGGACGTCCCAAAGCAGTCCATGGGGTGGGAAAAAAGAACAAATCCAACACCGCCAGGAATAAACGTCCAGCAGTCAAACCGGAACCACAGCCTGCAATACCCTGCGCCCAAGAACAGCATCAGCCGAGGCCAGAGAGTGTAACTGATAAAACTTTGTGAAAGTATGTAAGGACGACCAAGTGGCCGCCTTACACAACTGGGAAACGGATGCGCGATTGCGTCTAGCCCAGGAAGCTCCCACTGCCCTTGTGGAGTGAGCGGTAATTTCCCGACGGCGGAACATGGCCACGAGCGCGATATGCCGCAGCAATAGCGGAACGGATCCACCGCGCCACGGTGACCTTGGAAGCCGCCAGGCCCTTACGGGACCCTTCAGGAATCACAAAGAGAGAGTCTGAACGCCGGAAGGAAGCGGTAGCCCCTAGGTACACCTTCAGAGCCCTGACGACGTCCAGGGAGTGGAGAGCGCATTCCTTGGGGTTCGCCGGAGAAGGACAAAAAGAGGGCAGGACAAGATCCTCGTTAAGGTGGAAGGGAGAAACCACCTTGGGCAAAAAAGAAGGCACCGGTCTGAGCACCACCTTATCCTGGTGAAAGACCAGAAAAGGTTCCCGGCAGGAAAGTGCGGCCAGCTCCGAAACTCGCCTGATGGAGGTAATGGCCACCAGAAAAACTACCTTCCAGGTGAGTAAAACCAGAGAGACCTCCCTCAGAGTTTCAAAAGGCGCCGCCTGAAGGGCGCGCAGAACCAAGTTGAGATCCCAGGGGGGCAAGGGAGGCACATACGGGGGAACAGAATGCGCCACCCCCTGCAGGAAGGTTTTCACAGGTCCCAAAAAGGCAATGGACCTCTGAAAAAAGATAGCCAAAGCAGAAACCTGACCCTTCAAAGAACTGAGCGACAGACCCATGTCGAGGCCGGACTGGAGAAAAGACAGCACCACTAGGACAGAGAAACGTAGGGGCGGGTAGCCCGATTTCTCACAAAAAAACAGGAAGGCCTTCCAGGTGCGATAATAGATCCGTGAAGAAGCCGGCTTCCGAGCCCTGATCATGGTTCTTACCACCGCATCAGAGAAGCCTCTCTTCCTCAGGATGGCGGTCTCAACAGCCACGCCGTTAAACGCAGCTGCCGTGAATTCTGGTGGAAGAGCGGCCCCTGGGACCGGAGATCCTCTCTGTCGGGCAGAGGCCACGGAACGTCCGCCAACATACGAGCGACGCTGGAGAACCAGGCGCGGCGAGGCCAATCCGGAGCGACGAGAATGGTTGGTATCCCCTCCGCCTCGATCTTGCGCAGCACCTTCGGCAACAGAGGAATCGGAGGGAAGACGTAAAGGAGGCTGAACCGCTGCCATGGAAATACCAGCGCGTCCACCCCGTCCGCCCGTGGGTCTCGAGCGCGGGCTAGATACACCGGCACCTTGTGGTTGAGCCGGGAAGCCATCAAATCTACGTCCGGACGGCCCCATCGGTGGCAGATGTCCTCGAACACCTCCGGATGGAGAGACCACTCTCCCGGATCCACCTTGGTACGACTCAGAAAATCCGCCGTCCAATTGTCGACTCCCGGGATGTACACTGCCGACAATACTGGAACATGAGACTCAGCCCATAAGAGGATCCTCGCTACTTCCCGCATTACTGCCCGACTGCGAGTCCCGCCCTGATGGTTGACATAAGCCACAGCCGTGGCATTGTCCGACTGAACCCGCACCGGGCGAGTCGCAAGGAGAGGAGTCCAATGGGAGAGGGAGTGGAAAATCGCCCTTAATTCCAAAACGTTTATCGGGAGACGGGATTCCTCCGTCGACCAGACAGCCTGAACTGTGATGTTCCGGAGAACACCTCCCCAACCGATGAGGCTGGCGTCGGTGGTGACTATCGTCCAGGAGAACGGAAGGAAGGACTTTCCTGACGATAGGTTCAGGGAAGACTGCCACCAAGGGAGAGACGCTCGAACTTGCCGGGACAGACGAACAGGAGTGTCTAGACCCCGAGGGTTCTTGTTCCAGAGGGCAAGGATCATCTGTTGTAGCGGACGAGTGTGAAATTGGGCGTACGGAATCGCCTCGAAAGAGGAGACCATAAGGCCCAGCACCCGCATGCACTCCCGAATGGTGGGACGTGGAGAGCGTAGAAGGAGCACCACTGCCAGACGAATCTGGGAAGCCTTGGAATCTGGAAGAAACACCCGAGAAATCGAGGTGTCCAAGATCATCCCCAGGAACGAGAGTCTCTGGGAGGGGTGCTGAGAGGACTTGGGGAGATTGATCAGCCATCCGAACCGTTCCAGGGATTGAACCGTGATTCGGACGCTGTCCTCGGCCTGTGGAAGAGACGGAGCTTTTATCAAGATGTCGTCTAGGTATGGTAACAAAGAGATGCCCCTGGTGCGAAGAAGCGCCATGAGAGGCGCCAGAATCTTCGTAAAAACTCGAGGGGCGGTCGCCAACCCAAAAAGGTAGGGCGACGAACTGGTAATGACGCCCCCCTATGGCAAAGCGCAGAAAGCGATGGTGGGACTCTGCAATAGGGACGTGCAAGTAGGCGTCTTGAATGTCCACAGACGCGAGAAATTCTCCTGGAAGCAGAGAAGCAATAACGGAGCGAAGGGACTCCATGCGAAACTTCCGCACCCGTAGAAACTTGTTGAGAAGTTTTAGATCCAAGATTGGACACACTGACCCCTCCTTCTTTGGAACAACGAACAGGTTTTAGTAAAAACCTGTCCCTTGCTCTTCTGGGGGAACGGGGGAAATGACACCACGGTCCAGAAGAGAGGAGACCGCAAAAAAGAGGTCGGAGGCCCTGGCTGGATCCCCCGGAACGCGAGAAGAGAAAAAACGTTCCTGCGGGCTGGACGCGAACTCCAACTTGTAGCCGGACGTCACCACTTCCAGAGCCCAGGCGTCCTGAACGTGAGCCCTCCAGACCTGTTGAAAGGAGAGCAGACGGCCCCCCACCACGAGGGATGGGGGCACCCCTTCATGCGGAGGGTTGCTTGGGAGCAGGAGGACGGGCTGACTGCGCCCGAGGCCGCCAAGAGGGCTGGGGCTTGAAGAAAGGCTTCTTGCGGGAGTCCTGGGATCCCCCTGCTGATGAGGACGACGGCGTCCTGGCAGTGGAGAAGCGACGAAAGGACTGGCCCCGGAAACCTGAAGGCCGAGACCGAAAGGGACGCTTGGTCCTGGGCTGGGGTAGATGAGTGCTCTTGCCCCCAGTTGCGGCAGAAATGAATTCATCTAGTTGAGCCCCAAAGAGCCTGGACCCTTCAAAGGGAAGGTTAGCGAGGGAACGCTTGGATGAGGCATCAGCATCCCACACCTTCAGCCAGACCTCCCTGCGCTGAATGACAGAGAGGGCCGAAATACGGGCAAAGAGGGAGCCGATGTCCATTGAAGCCTCACAGAGATATTTAGAAGCTTGAAACATCTGGATGATAAAATCCAGAGTATCTGCAGAGGCGTCCTGCTCTGACAGATCCTGGTGGTGGCGCTGCAACCACGTTGTAAGGGCTCTGGCGACCCAAGCCGACGCAAAGGCCGGTCGCAGGGAAGCGCCCGCCAGTGAGGAGATGGACTTGGAAAGTGAATCCAAACGTCTGTCCACCGCATCCTGCAGAGAGGAACCGTCTAGGACGGGAAGGGCCGTGTTCTTGGCTAACCTGGCCACCGGAGGATCTACCTTAGGGGAAGAAGTCCACTTTTCCACTGTGTCAGCTGGAAAAGGATAAAGCGTATCCATACGCTTAGTGGCCGAAAATTTTTGATTAGGTCGATCCCAAGCTTTTGATAGGACCGCAGTGAATTCCTCATGAATAGGGAACACGGCGGACTCCTGTTTCTTGGGTGGAAAAAGGGAGAACTCCCAACTAGTGGAGGGAGGAGAATCCCCTTGTATATTAAAAGTGTCACGGACAGCTGCCACCAACTCGGTTACCATGGTGGAAAGCTTAGGCAAGGGTTCCCGCTCCGTGACTTCGTCCGATCCGGACAATTCCCCATCGGATTTGCGCTCCCTGCGAGGGGGAGAGTCAACCGGGCATGCCTCAAGGCGAGGGGGAGAAGCGGAGTCATCCGAGGAGGAATGCTGCCGCTCACGCTGCCTTTTAGAAGTCAGACGCCCTCTGTGAGAGTCACTGAGAGGGGATGGAGTGGCGGATGCCACTGGAGTAGTAGCCGCCATGCGCTCCATGAAGGACATGGCTGCCTTGGCAACTAAGGCCAGATCAGCTGCCGCATTAGACATGGCGGAGGCCCAGGCGGGTACCGCTGGTTCCGCAGGGGCAGAGGGAGGACCGGGCTGAGCAAGAGAAGGAGGCTGATCCTGTCCAGGAGCAGGGCATGAGTCACAGGAACCAGTGACAGAAAAAGGCCTAAGGCATATCTTACATGACTCCAGTGGAGCCTGAGAGGAAGCCTTTGAAGGCTTAGGGGCCCCAGGTTTAGGCATGATGGAATTCCAAAAAAGATTTCCTACCAGGTTGCTGCAATTCCTACCACCCAGGCAACAGCAGAAGTCTCCGGTCACCGAGAACTGAGGAGCTGCACGGCCGCAATCCAGCAGAGTCTCCGGCGTAAGGAGAGACAGAGCGGGACGCCGAAGCTCCGCCCCCTAGAACGCGTCATAGCGGCGCGAAATAAGCGCGCGCGTGATTTAAAATACACCCCTTTCACCTGGTACGGCGCAGCGGGGGTTAATATATGAAGGAGCGGTCCGGCGGGGAGCTGCAGAGAGCGCAGCGGCCGCAGTCTAAGTGAAAAGAATACACCATATGCAGAGGCGTCCTGCCTCTGCCGAAATAGAGTTGCCGTTGCGCTGTAGGCAGGTAGGAAAGGCATATCCGTAGGCAGGAATCACCAGCCCTACCCAGAAGGCCCCCTCCCATAGTAAAAAAAATGCCCTCAGCAGGTCCTTTTCTAGCTCACCCAGGCGGATCTGCAAAGAATAGGGCTGACATCCGTATTTTTTGTGGACCCACTGTAACCATGCCTATTCTTGGCCGTAAAACGTACTGGAATACAACATTTTCTATTTATTTGTGGAACTGCGGAACGGACAGCACAAGGTATGCTGTGCACTTTTTTGTGGCCCCGTTGAAATGAGTGGGTCCACATCCAAAGCACAAAGAATGTGGATCGGATGTGGACTAAAAATATGGTTGTGTGAATGGGGCCTAATGCAATGATGCCCGTGCAGAGTGCGGGTGATGGCACATCACAGAATGATGATGCCCCGTGCAGTGCAGAACACCTTGGTATGGGCCACAATGGTCTAGTCCAGGGGTTCACAACCTTTTTTTGTCTGGGGGTTGCATTCAGCTTTCAATTTTAGTGATGAGCGGCAGGGGCAATATTCGAATTTGCGATATTTCGCGAATATTTGGGCGAATATTCGCCATATATTCGAGAATTCGCGAATTCATGATCTCCAGGCACTATTTTCCTGATTGCGAAAATTCGCATAAAAATCGCATAAAATATGCGCATAAAAAATTCGCATGAACTGAAAAATTTAATATTCGCAATTACGAATATATTTAGCGATATTCTAAATATTCGCGAATTCTCGAAGTGCCGATATTCGCGATTAAAATTCGCAATTCGAATATTCGTGATCAACACTATTCAATTTGATCGGCGCTGTCTGCAACGGCCTATTATGCAGGCTGATACAAAGTGAATTCGGGAGGAATGATCGCTACCACATTTGCTCGCCCCCCATTCAGTTCTACTAATTATTGCAGAACATCCCTGATTAAAAAGGGGGATGTACTGACGATTATCATGAATCTTTCACCCTGGGTTTTGCTCATTTATCAGCAGCAACATTATTTGGGTCAATTATTGGGAACAAGCCGTCCAATAATTGGCCTGAAAATCTTGCAGTATAATAGGGGCTTAAGTGAGGACATTCCCTTCCATCCTGCCGCCTATTCATAAATGCAGAGGATGGCGCTCACCTCACTGGTGATTACCGCCTCCTGCCCCCAGTTATAGGTTCTATCTGTGTGACTGGTGACCTAACGACCAGACTTTTTTTTTTTTTGTCAATTAGCACAGTTGTAACTATTTGTTGGATCACCAAAATAAGTTTTGCAACTTTTTTTTTTATTGTGACACATAGGGCTTTTTATTAATATATTTTTTTAAAGCTTTATTTGGGGAATACTTTCCAAATTAGTTTAAAAAAAGGATTTTACTTCCAAACTACAGCTTTATAAAACTTTCAAGCTATAGCTTTATAGCTATTCTTTAAATATACAAATTGACACCAAAATAAAATACTGTTTTTGTCGGTCATTTTGATATATAATATGTATACTTTTGCATGAACTGGGCGATAATGGCGATGGTTTCGTTTGGCATTGGCGTTTATTAGATTATTTTTTACTCCTTTTTAAATATTTAAGTTTTTGGCACGTAATAGGTCACCCCAAGGGGGTCATTAAAAGACTGGTGGGGGACACTTTTTTTGGGCTTTTAGCAATTTTTGCAAAGTAGCTGGAACAGGGATGGACTGGGAACTTGAAGTTGCCCCATGCTGTAGGCGAGCCCAAATTGACAGAAATCAGGGCAACACAAGTAGGTGGGGCTTCCACAAACCACAAGTAAAAAGGGCCAACAGAAGTAGGTGGGGCCAGCAGTACCATAGTGCAGCGCAAAATACCGCTCCAGCAAAACCAAGTAACACAGTGCAGCATAAAATACTGCCCTACCACCATACTGAGGACGGTGATACAGTTCAATTCAGGAGGGCTTCTTGCTGCAGGCCAGGTGCTTAAGTAGCTGATGCTCCTAGCATTAGTTAATGCTGAGAGCATCAAACTTATGTACCTGGACAAAGGCCATGAGGAGGGCTTGGGCAGCCCCTTAGGCATCGGCCCACTGAGACATTTTACTGTAGAGTCTAGGGCCAGTCTGCCCCTGAACTTGAGCATCCAAAGGATCCCCAATAACAAGGGAAAACAGGCCCCTGTGGGGTCTTTATGCACAGATAGAGCTGCTAAGGGTCTGCTAAAACCTTTCAGCTCTCCTATGCCCAAGACACTTGGCAATCACATGATCACTGGGTCCAACAGAAGTGCCAGCACAGCCATTTACTCTATTCACTGCACAGTTCTCACTGAAAGCAATGCACTATGCAAAGGAGAAGGCAAAAGCAGTGATAAACTGCTTTTGTCTTCCCCTCAGGGTCCTCAGCCGTTACTGACAGCCAGGGACCAGACCTGCTCCTGCTAGATTGCTGGAGCTTTAATCCACAGTCGTACTGTGCTCTGTTCAGAAACCCAGCCAACTGCACAGGCAGACGATCAGCTGTGTTTCTGTTTTTACCAGGACAGGGACCGCATGCGGTGCAGCCCTGGTCTAATCTCTATTAGAGATGAGCAAAGGGCTTCAGATATAAAAAGCTGCTTAAGACGTACATACAAGGACACAGCAGTGGTGCACAACCTGTGGCCTAGGTGCTTGTCGTTCAGTTGCTCTTTTTGGGATACCACATAGTGGCAGAATGAGTGTCTTCCGACCCCTGTATGACACTCCAAAAAGGAGCAGATGAGGTGTCCATGCATGAGTGCAGCTATCGTCATTGTAATTTATGAGAGTGGTAAAACTCTTGGCTATTTCAGCAATTCACATAACCTACAAATGTAAAATGCAGCATACAAGCATGGGGTCTTCTATTCTGGAATGCAGAAGGGAAAGGAACCATACTCTCAATCCTGATAGGTGGGAGTTCTTGAGGTGGAACTGATACTCATGCCACATTTACAGTATACTTTCAATATGCCATAAATGTCTCAGTTGGGACTGGTTCCATCTGACAGGCTTGTGCGTCCCTGGTCTACAGGCTCCTGTGCCTCTCAGGCGTCATGCTCAGTTTGCAATACTCTACAGTCAGGTCCATAAATACTGGGACATGGGCACAATTCTAAAATATTTGGCTCTATACACCACCACAATGGATTTGCAATGAAACGAACAAGATGTGCTTTAACTGCAGACTGTCAGCTTTAATTTGAGGGTATTTACATCGAAATCAGGTGAACGATGTAGGAATTACAACAGTTTGCATATGTGCCTCCCACTTGTTTAGGAACCAAAAGTAATGGGACAGAATAATAATCATAAATCAAACTTTCACTTTTTAATACTTGGTTGCAAATCCTTTGCAGTCAATTACAGCCTGAAGTCTGGAACGCATAGACGTCACCAGACGCTGGGTTTCATCCCTGGTGATGCTCTGCCAGGCCTCTACTGCAACTGTCTTCAGTTCCTGCTTATTCTTGGGGCATTCTCCCTTCAGTTTGTTCTTCAGCAAGTGAAATGCATGCTCAAACGGATTCAGGTCAGGTGATTGACTTGGCCATTGCATAACATTTCATTCTTAAACTCTTTGGTTGCTTTTGCAGTAAGCTTTAGGTCATTGTCCATCTGCACTGTGAAGCGCCATCCAATGAGTTCTGAAGCATTTGGCTGAATATGAGCAGATAATATTTCCCGAAACACTTTAGAATTCATCCTGCTGCTTTTGTCAGCAGTCACATCATTAATAAATACAAGAGAATCAGTTCCATTGGCAGCCATACATGCCCACGCCATGACACTACCACCACCATGCTTTACTGATGAGGTGGTATGCTCAGGATCATGAGCAGTTCCTTTCCTTCTCCATACTCTCCTCTTCCCATTACTCTGGTACAAGTTGATCTTGGTCTCATCTGTCCATAGGATGTTGTTCCAGAACTGTGAAGGCTTTTTTAGATGTCGTTTGGCAAACTCTAATCTGGCCTTCCTGTTTTTGAGGCTCACCAATGGTTTCCATCTTGTGGTGAACCCTCTGTATTTACTCTGGTGAAGTCTTCTCTTGATTGTTGACTTTGACACACACACACCTACCTCCTGGAGAGTGTTCTTGATCTGGCCAACTGTTGTGAAGGGTGTTTTCTTCACCAGAGAAAGAATTCTTCGGTCATCCACCACAGTTGTTTTCCGTGGTCTTCCGGGTCTTTTGGTGTTGCTCACCGATACGTTCCTTCTTTTTAAGAATGTTCCAAACAGTTGTTTTGGCCACGCCTAATGTTTTTGCTATCTCTCTGATGGGTTTGTTTTGTTTTTTCTGCCTAATAATGGCTTGCTTAACTGATAGTGACAGCTCTTTGGATCTCATCTTGAGAGTTGACAGCAACAGATTCCAAATGCAAATAGCCCACTTGAAATAAACTCTGGACCTTTTATCTGCTCATTGTAATTGGGATAATGAGGGAATAACACACACCTGGCCATGGAACAGCTGAGAAGCCGATTGTCCCGTTACTTTTGGTCCCTTAACAAGTGGGAGGCACATATGCAAACTGTAATTCCTACACCGTTCACTAGGGATCGACCGATTATCGGTTTTACCGATATTATCGTCCGATATTCAGGATTTTGACAGTTATCGGTATCGGCATCTATTTTGCCGATATTCCGATAACGTATGGGGAACACAGATCGCGCTGCTCTCAGCGCTCTCTGTGTTCCCTCAGCAGCACAGGGGAGAAGGAAGCAGTGTCTCCCTCCCCCTGTGATGCTGCTGCCGCTGCCGCCAATGAAGAGACAGATGGGAAGAGGAGGGGAGGGGCTGTGGCCACTGCGCCACAAATGATGTTAACTTACTCATTCATTCAAATTGAACCGGAGGCGGGAGCTGGCTGCAGAATTACATAGTCGGCTCCCGACCTCTATGAGCGGTAGCTGCGATCCGCGGTAGTTAACCCCTCAGGTGGCCACAGGGTCCCCTCCTCTTTCGATCGGAGCCCCAGCAGTGTAGGCCTGGGGCTCCGATCAGTTACCATAGCAGCCAGGACGTTATTGAAGCCCTGGCTGCCATGGTAAGCTCCATGCTGCTGTGTGCACAAAGCACAGAGCGGCAGGGACAGTGTGAGATCCTATTCACCCTTATAGAGATCTATCAGGGTGAATAGGACAAGGGTTCTAGTCCCTAAGGGGGCTAAAAGTTAGTAAAATAAATAAATAAAAAAACACCAAAATATTAAGTATAAATAAAAAAGAAAATATTACAAAAAAAATAAATACACATTAACAATAAAAATATTCATTTTCAGCAGATTTGTGTAAGATTTAAAAAAATATATATATGAAATTTCACAGAATATCGGTATAAATTATCGGCTATCGGCCTGAAAGTTCACAAATTATCGGTATCGGCCCTAAAAAAATCTATAGCGGTCGATCCCTACCGTTCACCTGATTTGGATGTAAATACCCTCAAATTAAAGCTGACAGTCTGCAGTTAAAGCACATCTTGTTCCTTTCATTTCAAATCTATTGTGGTTGTGTATAGAGCCAAAAATGTTACAATTGTGTCCATGTCCCAATATTTATGGACCTGACTGTATGTAACTACAACTATTGATCAGTGTGACCCTGCTATATCCCTCAAATGTGATGCCCGGGCAAGAGCTACTGCCAGCAGATAATGCTTTCTACAATGATTCGACATAAGCATACTGCCATGTAAGGTAGGTTCTCCTGAAACCTAACCATAGCTTTCTTGTGAAAATCTGGTCTTCTAGTCCTTAAAAATGCTTTATTTTTATTTTATGCAAATAAGGTTTTCAGCATACCACAAGCATGGCCACCCCATTTGATGCACCTGGCTTCCCGAGTATCACATGTCTCAGGTCCGAAATCTGAGTGACTGTCAAACGAGAAGTGCTGGACAACATTACTGATGGAGTGATGGTGCACCAGTGACCCCACCCACTGTACATAAAAAGTAAAAGGAAGCATGTTTCAGGATAAAAGAAAGCTATGGCTATGTTGGGGCACCTACCCTACCATGGCGGTATGCTTCCTTTGAAGCGGATTTTGGAAGGGACAGACTCCCTTTAAGATAGTAGGCAGAAGCTGGACTATTCTAAGAGAAGTTAAAAGTGGCATTGAGAAAAATAGAAGAACGCTTAGTAAGACGGCTTGATACAACTTCATGTGTCTACTGCAGAGTCTCCTTAATAACAGATATATCTCATTACCGCTGTTTGTAATCAGCCATTTCAGGCTGACAAGAGAACCACCGAGGTGTCCTTTAACGGAGCTCCTGACGTCTTCTGATAAGCCTCAAATCTATATTCACAAGCTTTATTAGCTCTATTTTTAGAAGCCAACTTGTATTTCAGGTCAAGTGCTCGTAAAATAATTCAATCAATGGTATAATTGTACTGTAGCGAGTAGTCAGTATAAAGAGGTGCCATTATACAAACAAATGAGCTATGAATAGGAGAAGGATTTCATGCAGATGAAGCTAAAGAAGTGCGTGCTGATAAGCTTCTGGGCTTTTTGTAGAAATAAATATAAGGTCGGTCATGTGTTTTTCTTAAGGCAACCCGACCCTACAAACAGGGGATAATTACTTGCTATTAAATTTTGTTCTTTGGATGGTTTTCAGCCGAGTGCTATTAGGGTGGTGCTGCGATCTGTGACTAGGGAGTCCGAGGTACACCTCCTTCTCATCGTTGGCTGAGGCGGCAGTAGATCATGATAAGCAGCAGCCAATGTGTCTCAGATTCCCGGTGGGCACCATGTAACCAAACTGTAGACATCAGAGGTCACAAATGACTGTTTTACGGTCTGCAAAGCGCCTCGTGCATTTGTACTCATGAGACTTTTGCCTGCAAATAGGACAGTTCAGACTGGCACAGTAATACTGCTGGTGCTCCACATGGCCAATAATAAGGCTCCTTACTCAGAGTCAAAGGTAGGCGGCACCGATGGCGAGTAAAGAGTGTGTTTATACTAACCTCTTGACACAAGATGGCTTAACTGTAAGTCATCTGCAAGTAAGGAAAGTATGGAGCGGGCTCAAGAGCTGGGCCCGCTCTATAAAGTGGCAGGTGTGGCTCTGTAATACACATCACATGGGGCCCAATGAGCGGGGTTGGAGAAAAATCCTGATTCCTGTCATTTAACCTCTCAGATGTCAAGGTCAATATCAACCATGGTATCTGAGTGGTTAGACAGAGGAATATCATGGCAAAATCGCTATGACAGCCGAGGCCTACGGAAGGCTTCCAGGCCCACCACAGCAGACTGGTAGGCCTTTAGTATGCAGCCAGTAAAAAAAATATTTGAAAAAAAATATAAAAATCCCACAGACTGCAATAGTAAACTACTGAAGTCTATGGTATAAGTGATCAGAGGATCTAAAAATTAGAGGAAAAACTAAGTGTTAGTCTACTTTCACACTGACGTTTCTGGGTCCGCCTGCGAGATCCGTTTCAAGGCTCTCACAAGCGGCCCAAAACGGTTCAGTTTAGCCCCAATGCATTCTGAATAGATAAGGATCAGTTCAGAATGCATCAGTTTGCCTCCATTCAGCCTCCATTCCGCTCTGGATGCAGCTTGCAGCGTTTTGATGTCCGTCTGAGGAAACTGAGCCAAACGGATCCGTCCTGACTTACAATGTAAGTCAATGGGGACGGATTTGTTTTTACTGACACAATATGGTGCTATTGAAAACGGATCCGCCTCCCATTGACTTTCACTGTAAGTCAAAACGGATCAGTTTGCATTATCATGAACAAAAAAAAAGAATAATTTTTTTTTTTGTTCATGGTAATGCAAACGGTTCCGTTCTGAACGGATACAAGCATTTGCATTATAGGTGCGGATCCGTCTGTGCAGATACCAGACGGATCTGCACCTAAATGCAGGTGTGAAAGTAGCCTTATTTGAAAATACTGTCCTCACACAGCTCTATAGATGTCAATATAAAAAAAAAGAGAAAAAGGAGTAACAGGTGTCAGAAAACAATTTTGTTACAGTGGCGACAGATTGTGTATACAGAGGAATAAGGTCCCTTTTACATGAGCGAGTTTTCCGCGCGGGTGCAATGCGTGACGTGAACGCATTGCACCCGCACTGAATCCGGACCCATTAATTTCTATGGGGCTGTGCACACGAGCGGTGATTTTCACGCATCACTTGTGAGTTGCGTGAAAATCGCAGCATGTTCTATATTCTGCGTTTATCACGCAACGCAGGCCCCATAGAAGTGAATGGGGCTGCGTGAAAATCGCAAGCATCCGCAAACAAGTGCGGATGCAGTGCGATTTTCATGCACGGTTGCTAGGAGACGATCGGGATGGGGACCCGATCATTATTATTTTCCCTTATAACATGATTATAAGGGAAAATAATAGCATTCTTAATACAGAATGTTTAGTACAATAGGGCAGGAGGGGTTAAAAAAATAATAATAAAACTCACCTTAACCACTTCTCTTCTGTCTTCTTCTTTGCTGTGCACAGGAAAAGGACCTTTGATGACGTCACTGCGCTCATCACATGGTCCGTCACATGATCCATCACCATGGTAAAAGATCATGTGATGCACCATGTGATGAGTGCAGTGACGTCATCAAAGGTCCTATTCCTCAAAGAAGGAGACAGAAGAGAAGCCGGGCTGCGCGATCAAGTGTATTAAGGGGAGTTAAATTATTTTTTAACCCCTCCAGCCCTATTGTACTATGCATTCTGTATTAAGAATGCTATTACTTTCCCTTATAACCATGTTATAAGGGAAAATATTAAAATCTACACAACACCTAACCCAAACCCGAACTTCTGTGAAGAATTCCGGGTTCGGGTCTGGGTACCAAACATGCTGATTTTTCTCACGCGCGTGCTAAACGCATTACAATGTTTTGCACCCGCGCGGAAAAAACACAAAAATGGAACGCAATCGCAGTGAAAACGGACTTGTTTTAGTGTCCAAATCGCACCATTTTCCCTGAACGCATCCAGTCCCAATCCGCAACGCCCATGTGAAAGGGGCCTAAATCAAAGCGGAGCATGCAGGTGTTTTTAATGTGGAGATAGGGGTAGTGGGGGACAAGCCACTGCCAAAGTGTGCCATCTCCCGCAGAAACCAAAGATCAGGGGTGTTGATGCTTCTTAATCCTGGCACTTGCCTTCATGGGAGAGTCAGAACACCCCTGGATGGTCAGCGAATTCTGCTGAAATGATCTGGTTTGGCCGACTTACATCTAATCCGTTACAAAAAAAAAAAAAAAAAAAGGCTGCACAACACAAAATGCAAAAATGGATTTCAGAGGTAAAACACTGTGCCTACGTGCAGACTCGGTCTTGTGTTGGCCCAGCATATGCAATCAGTAGCAGCAAATGCCTGCCACCTAGAATTTATTTTCTTCTGTACTGTTCTCTTGTGAAAAAAATTCACGGGAAGAAAAAGGAACAAGCATGTCAATGACTGGCTCCAACTTAAGTCCTTAATTCTGAGTACTCTACTGCGACACAAGCAAATATAAAAGCTCTTGTAGAAGTCAATAGGCAGAGCAGTGCAAACATGCGCTAGAAGTGGTTCTCCATCCCAGGAGGGTCTCCGATTTATAAAAACGGACTTGTGCAATTTGTTAAAACAGTGAAGACAATAAAATATGGGGGTTGGATAGTAACGCCATAATCTTCACACCCAAAATATGAATATATTCACACAAGTAAGGCCTCATGCACACGAACGTTGTTTTGGTCCGGATCAGAGCCGCAGATTTTGCGGCTTGGATGCGGACCCATTCTCTTCAATGGAACCGCAAAAGATGCGGACAGCACTACGTGTGCTGTCCGCATCCGTTGCTCCATTCCTTTTTGCAGTTATATTAATGGCTGTCCATGCAATTTTCGAACCGCAAAACACACATCGGTCGTGTGCACGAGGCCGTAGAAGAATATCTGCACAATAAATAAAACCGCCATAAGGCTACCTGCACACAGGTTTACAAGGATTTTCCATGCGGATTTCCGTGCAGATTGCCTTGTGTTTCTGTGCACTGCAAAGAGTGAAATCAGAACAAAAAATACACAGAAATTGTTGGCAGATCTCTTTCACTATGCTGGTGCTGTAATACACTACGTTTTTCTGTACGAAAACCAACACAGAAAAACCTACATAAGCTTCAATGTGTGAAGGCAACCTAAAATTCCTTCTACTTCACAAAATGTCCTTTAAGTGTTTATTTTAATTTCTTAAGTGTGAATGCGGACTAAAATCGACAGAGCGAAGAAATCCCGCCCGTGACTGGGGCACGATTAATGACTTGCCGATGACTGACTATTAGATGCTTGCCCCTCTGTTTCCTGGAAAAGGGAGTGAGATTAACAAGCTCTACAGAAGTGGAGCTAGCCCTGACAGCTGACCGCGAAGACTGGCAGCATACCGCAGAGAACTGCATGTGAGCAATCCACTACCCAGCTTTCATATTTTATAGTTCTCACTGCTAACGAGCGGCCCGGATACTTTACCTTCAGGCGCTGGAAGCACCTCATGGAGACCGCCCATGTGGGGCGGACATTACTAGCTTTACTTTCAGCCACCACAACCATTTTTTTTTCCCCCAATTTTTTTTATGGTTCAAAAAGTCCTGGAAATCTCTTAAAGAGGACCTGTCACCTCTCCTGACAAGTCCTTTTGAAAAACTAATTGCATTCCCCATGTAATAATTCTGGAGCATCTATTCTTATGACTATGTTGTATTGTTCCTCTATTATTCCTACAAGTTTATGAATGATTTGCCAGAGGACTGCAATAAAGGTTCACCTGGGTGTTTTAACTAAATAGCCTGATGCTAATCAATCAGTGCTGCCAGTGTCAGAATCTGCAACTGGTAACAACCATCTGGACCTGCAGTGGAGAATAATTCATAAACTAGCGGAAATAGGGAAATGGCACAACATGCAGTCATAAAGATAGGGGCTACAGAATGGTTATTACACAGGGAATGCAAGCAGCTACTAACACACACACACACACACACACCCCAAGAGAGAGGAGAGGGCTTCATTAAATGGACTATCCCATCTTTACATGTCATATTCATTTTACAGAACAAAAAATATGAAGCATATTTCCATTACACAATGTTAATTTTTTTTAAAAAAAATCCAGGTAACAGTTGTGACATTTACTTACATAGTATGGCACCACCTGGCATTCATAATGTATAGCAAGGTGCACGTCCATCTACAGTGCTAAGTTCTGCTGGTCGCACATGCTCAGTCACTCGGCCCACAGCTAGGTCTTTACCTAGTGATCCTCGGTTCACTGCAGGACAGTTAATAGAACTAGATTTCTTCCTGGTGTTCACTGCAGAGGAGCAAATAAATAGGTCTCTCTTCCAAAGCCATTTCTATCCGTTGCTCTACAGTGAACTGAGGATCACTATGTAGAGACCTGGCTGTGGGGAGAGTGACTGCACATGTGTGACCAGCCAACACTCAGCCCTGTAGCTGGACCTGCACACTACTATACACTTTGACCACCAGGTGGTGCCACACTATGTATGTAAAACTCTTTTGCCTGAACTCTATGGGGGGAATGAATTCTGAATTCTGGCTTTAAAAAAAAAACAAAAAAAACACCCCCACAAAATATGACATATTTGGGCTTTTTTTGCTCCATTTTGTGTTTTTTACATTACTCACTCTAGTATTGCAAGTGGATGGGTAAGTGGTTATGGTTAGCTTGTCGAGCCAACTGAGTGTCTGTGTATGGGGGAATCAGGAGAGGTCACCATCGGCCGGCAGCTACTGAAGACGTACCGACACCTTTAGGTATGGCTTTGTTTTACCCCAGGCTGTCCATATAAAACCACCAGACTTGGCTAGCACCATGATCAGCAACTCAGAGGTCAACCAGGGTGATTAGAGGCTGGTAAAGTCTATTGGCTCGTGTACTAGTGGGCAAGTGCCAAAAGCTGATGTCAGCAGCACTGGAACGCTGTGAAACGGAAGATGGTTATTCACGTCCTTGATGAAAGCAGCGCAGCCTTCGAGGACGGTAATAGCCCATGCAGTGGCAGGAAGCGCTTAATAAATTTGGCTTCATGTTGGTTCAGGTCTACGACACCGCAGCCTGACTCCATGGTGGTAATTCTCTTACATTTTCCAATTAAAATGGCTCAAGTTGACTTTTACAATCCTGTTCCAGAAAAGGGTCTACTAAAAATAAGCCGTGCCAAAGCCAAGACCCGGGGATCAGCTGTAATCTGACCATTGAATGCCTGTAGGCAGCACCATCACAGGCGAAATGACAGATGCTCTTTTTAGCAGCTCTACACTAAGAATTCTCATTTTGTAGCAAAAGAATTCACTAATATTCAAAATGGTTTCCTAAACCAGACAATCCCTTTAAATGCCTGCACCTGAGCACCTGCATCAGAACAGGACGCTTCCCAGTGTCCAGCCGGAGTTCTACTGACTACAGCAGAGGTGCACAACCTTTTTTTGGTCTGGGGGGCTGCATTGTCACATAATTACTCATAATTCTATGTTGTACTATTTCTCCATTACTACTACTAGAAATATATAAATAAAAATGAAAACTGGGTGCTACCAGTATTTGGGGGGGGGGGGGGGGGGTCCATGCACACACTGTGATTGTGTAGGGACACGCTGCTATAAAAATAGGAAAGGTAGCAAACAATTGTCATCAATTTATTCCTAAATATCCAGGAGGAATAACATAGGGTGATCACAAGAGTAATAATA
Organism: Bufo bufo; assembly: GCF_905171765.1. Lineage (NCBI taxonomy): Eukaryota > Metazoa > Chordata > Amphibia > Anura > Bufonidae > Bufo > Bufo bufo. The sequence goes on from NC_053391.1 coordinate 119,597,645, forward strand.
AATGATGCAACAGAATTATTAGTTCATGGAGAATATAATTACTTACTAAAACAGAGATAGAAGGACGACTTCTAATAATATTGTAATACAATTATAACTATCAGGTGAACCTTTGCGTTAGCATTTCTAAAATCGACTTTATGAGTCCACCAGAATAGAGGGGGGCGAGGGTCTTTTGCGGACTGACCGCCATTACTAAAGCAGTTCTGTCTTCTCCATGCACAGAATACAAGAGTTAGGTACAAGTCCACCCCCGATACTCTCCCATCTCACGCCCGCAGTGAATGGAGAGGTGGTTGCTCATCTATTCACTTCTACGGAAGTTGTGAAAACAGCCAAGTATGTTAAACCTACACTTTTAACATGAAAAAGAAGATCTCATCTATTTTATACGATTAATTGCTGCCATTAACCACTCTGCTTTACGGGACATACAATATATCTCCTGTTCCATGGTTGGTCACCACTATAATAAGGTTTGCACCTAATAGATGAACATAGAAGCAACTACAGTGAAACCTCGATGAGATGATCAGACATCGAACCAGTATACATAATATATGGTGGAAATGAAAATCTGCCACAGAAAATCTGTCTGGATAAGGGCTTATGCACATGCAAAATGCTGGTCAGACGTCAATCCACTCCTCTAAACGGGGCCCCAAAGAGGTTGTCCGCATCAGCAAGTCCATTCTGCAGCCCTGCAAATAAACTAGAACATGTCCTATTCTTGTCCATTTTGTGGACAAGGTAAGGCTACTTTCACACTACCGTTCAGAGCGGGTCCGTCTGGTGTCTGCACAGACGGATCTGCTCCTATAATGCAGACGTTTGGATCCGTTCAGAACGGATCTGTCTGCATCATAGTTTAGAAAAAAATTCTAAGTGTGAAAGTAGCCTGAACGGATCCGTCCAGACTTTACATTGAAAGTCAATGGGAGACGGATCCGTTCAGACTTTACATTGAAAGTCAATGGGAGACGGATCCGTTTGAAGATTGAGCCATATTGTGTCATCTTCAAACGGATCCGTCCCCATTGACTTACATTGTAAGTCTGGACGGATCCGTTTGCCTCCGCATGGCCAGGCGGACACCCGAACGCTGCAAGCAGCGTTCAGGTGTTCGCTTGCTGAGCGGAGCGGAGGACAAACGGAGCCAGACTGATGCATTCTGAGCGGATCCGCGTCCACTCAGAATGCATTAGGGCTGGACGGTTGCGTTCGGGGCCGCTTGTGAGACCCTTCAAACGGAGCTCACGAGCGGACACCCGAACGCTAGTGTGAAAGTAGCCTTAGGAGAGAAAAAAACTGAAGAAAATAAACAAAAAACAAAAACAACACACACTAAGGGCAGCAGGCTCTCGGCCGGTATCCACGATTTGTGGACTGAAAAAACGTCTGCGGCCGTGTGCATGAGCCCTAAGGCTGTTTTCCCACAGTCAGTGTTTGGTCAGTATTTGATCAGTGACTTCCATCAGATATTGTGAGCCAAGACCAGGAACGGGTCAAAAACAGCTGCAGATCTTTCCATTACATCTCATCTCTGTGTTGGCTTCACTCCTGGTTTTGGCTCACAATCACTTATGGAAATCAATGATCAGACATCAAATGTGTGAAAGCCGCCTACGGAGGGTAGTCTTCTCAAAAACCAGATGGCCGGTCTACATGTTAGAACTGAAAATCTGGCACGGGGGGAAATCTGGTCTGGATAAGGGGGTGGTCTTCTGGAGAGTTCTGGCTTCAATGCTTGACCAAAAAGCCTGTTCTCTGGACATGAGGTCCAGGCAATCACGGAAGGCACTCCTATAGCTATAGAGTTTGTCCAGGATTGCGGACAATACAGGGTTAAAACCATTTGCAAATATCTTTAAGCAAATGAAGGCACAGCTGTTGCTCGTCAGTAATGCAAGGCAAATGAGAAGCACGAGGATAACCAATGCCGAAAAGATGAATTAACTATGAGAGCTCGGCAAGGTTAAAGTAAGATAGGAGATGAAGAACGCACCACTGTGAGCATGAAGCACTCATGCACAAGACCACGGCATTTCAGCTTGCGGTACCACTTATTTCAGAGGAACCACTGACATTGTGCTTTCAGATGACGACATAAAATTCAGTGCAATCATTTTCTTACACAAAATTATCAGAAACGTTAAAAAGGGAAGGAGCTCAGCTGTAACGTGTAGTACCTGACCTCCACAGAAGTCCACCGTACGGGTTTGGTTCTACAATACAACCCTCATAGCTGCTGGCTTTCACCAACATACTTTACTTCTCAAGCTTTTCCTACTGGGGCCTCAGCAACAAGACGACCACGGGGATGCTTGAGCCCGAAGCTCAAAAATTGTTCATTTTATAATTTTCATTTAATTAAAAAAGTTCATTTTTTAAATGGTTTTTCTTTGGGGGAGAATAGGCTAGGTGTATAATCACCAGCAGCACTGCTATTGGGGGCAATCCTAAGAAGCAGAATACATACTGTCAGTGGAGTCCGAAAACACCTTTAAAAATAGGTGAATTTGGCAGGAACAGGTAGGACATGTAATTATCCCAGACAGATTTTCCACCCATTAAATGGCATAAAAACTAAACAAAAGAACTCTGGGGGAGATTTATCAAGACGGCCACTTTCTGCACCAGTTTCGGCATCCCCTGCACTGGTGGAGAATGCACCTAATTTATGATGAACAGCTCAGCCCTCGGGATGGGTCCTCAATATCAGTCTGGTGGGGGTCTGACACCCAGCATCAAATATCAGTCTGGTGGGGGTCTGACACCCAGCATCAAGTATCAGTCTGGTGGGGGTCTGACACCCAGCATCAAATATCAGTCTGGTGGGGGTCTGACACCCAGCATCAAATATCAGTCTGGTGGGGGTCTGACACCCAGCATCAAATATCAGTCTGGTGGGGGTCTGACACCCAGCATCAAGTATCAGTCTGGTGGGGGTCTGACACCCAGCATCAAATATCAGTCTGGTGGGGGTCTGACACCCAGCATCAAATATCAGTCTGGTGGGGGTCTGACACCCAGCATCAAATATCAGTCTGGTGGGGGTCTGACACCCAACATCAAATATCAGTCTGGTGGGGGTCTGACACCCAGCATCAAATATCAGTCTGGTGGGGGTTATTGCAGCCTTTTCAAGTGAATGGGAGCTTATTTGCCTGAACCCATCATGGGTTATGCCTAGGGTTAGGCTACTTTCACTAGTGTTAAAACCCATTCAGAACTCAGCAGCCTGTTCTGGTGGAGGAGTAGCCTGCCAGAGTTCATCGTGTACGGCATAGCCGGATACTTGCTGGAGCCTATTAATTATAATAGGAAGCCTGTTTCCAGCATTAGTGCCGGGATTTAGCCGGACAAAAAACAGTGCAAGCAATGCCCATTATCTGCACTAATGCCGGATAACGGACCAGATCGCACGCCAGGTTCAATTATAGTAAATATGCTCTGACGGGGAAAGGCAGTATGAATTTTATTATATTCACTTATATAGCGCTGACATATTCCGTAGTGCTGTACAGACAATCATTACACTGTCCCCAATGGAACGCACAATTAGGCTTGAGCGAATCAAGCTTCAGATCATAATTCCAAAGCCGAATCATTCAAAAACGTTGTTTTTAATGCAGTTTCCGTACAGCATTAAAATGTATTGGCTGTGCGTAGGCAAAGTTCGTATGGCCCGAAGTTGCGCGAGACTTTGTTGAATGACTTCAGTACTCCAATCTGTGTCTTAAAATGTTTTTAAATATAGGAATCTGAAGTTGGCTTTGGTACTGGCTGGTACCTCAGTACCAATGCCGACTTTGGATTCCTATTTTGAAATGTTTTTAAAGACGCAGATGCCAAAGTAATTCACCAAATTCTTGGGCGAGACGAACTTTGCCTACACAGAGCCAATACATTTTAATGCTGTACAGAAACAGCATTAAAAATTTAGTTTTTGAACAAATAAACTTGATTCACTCAAGCCTACTCACAATCGAAGTTCCCTATCAGTATGTTGTTGGAAGGTGGGAGGAAACCCACAAACATGGGGAGAACATACAAACTCCATGCAGATGTTGTCCTTGGTCGGATACGAACCCAGGACCCAAGCAGTGCAAGCTACTGAGCCCCCATGCTGCCAGACTATTCCTAAGGCAATGAACTCCGAAACTAGCCTTACACACTAAGGGCTCATGCACACAACCATATGTATTTCGCGGTCCACAAAAACGGATCCGTAAAAAATACGGATGACGTCCATGTGCATTCCGTATTTTGTGGAACGGAACAGCTGGCTCCTAATAGAACAGTACTATCTATGTCCGTAATGCGGACAATAATAGGACCTGTTCTATTATTCTGCGGAATGGACATACGGAAACTGAATGCACAAGGAGTACCTTCCATTTTTATTTTTTGTGGACCCATTGAAATGAATGGTTCCGCATATGGTTCACAAAAAAAACACGGAACGGACCCGGAAAGAAAATACGTTTGTGTGCATGAACCCTAAGGCCCCTTTTACATGGGTGAGTATTCAGCGGATGCGATGCGCGAGTTGAACGCATTGAACCCACACTGAATCCGGACCCATTCATTTCTATGGGGCTGTGCACACGAGCGGTGATTTTCACGCATCACTTGTGCGTTGCGTGAAAATCGCAGCATGTTCTATATTCTGCGTTTTTCACGCAACGCAGGCCCCATAAAAGTGAATGGGGCTGCATGAAAATCGCAAGCATCCGCAAGCAAGTGGGGATGCGGTGCGATTTTCACGCACGGTTGCTAGGAGACGATTGGGATGGGGACCCGATCTTTATTATTTTCCCTTATAACATGGTTTTAAGGGAAAATAATAGCATTCTGAATACAGAATGCATAGTACAATAGGGCTGGAGGGGTTAAAAAAATATATAATAATTTAACTCACCTTAATCCACTTGTTCGCGCAGCCGGCATCTCTTCTGTCTAGGACCTTTGATGACGTCACTACGCTCATCACATGATCCATCACCATGATGATGGATCATGCGATGGACCATGTGATGAATGCAGTGACGTCATCAAAAGGTCCTATTGATTACAGTTAAAGACAGAAGAGATGCCGGCTGCGCGAACAAGTGGATTAAGGTGAGTTAAATATTTTTTTTTTATTATATATTTTTTTTTAACCCCTCCAGCCCTATTGTACTATGCATTCTGTATTCAGAATGCTATTATTTTCCCTTATAACCATGTTATAAGAGAAAATAATACAATCTACAGAACACCGATCCCAAGCCCGAACTTCTGTGAAGAAGTTCGGGTACCAAACATGCGCGATTTTTCTCACGCGAGTGCAAAACGCATTACAATGTTTTGGACTCGCGTGGGAAAATCGTGCATGTTCCCGCAGCACACCCGCACCTTTTTTTCCGCAACGCCCGAGTGAAATCAGCCTAAGAGTTCTAGGAATTAGTGTGAGGCTGAGCAGAGGAGGAGCACAATATGAGATACACAAGAGGTGGGAGACTTGTCCTTCAGCAGCCAGGGGAATACAGGGAAGGAGAACAGCTTTAAATATGTAAGCAATGCATGATGGGAACTGTAGTCTGCTACCCACATGAGCTGCCGCCGAATCCAGGCATCAAAAAGGAGCACATCAGTATGACCAAGAAGAGAATTATACACATTTAGAATGTATTATTTGGGTTCTGAAGGCCGGAATACCCCTTTAAATAAAAATACATACACATAGCTTTACTTACGTTGTCATGCTTAAAAAAACACAACATCTTCAATTCTCGGAAGACCCTTTTACAAGAGACTAGATTCTGGAAGACGTTGGGCATCTTTTTGAGAGCGACTCTCTTTCCATCACGTGGATCTGTTACAGACCTAGAAAAAGGAAAATACGCATGAAATAAAATACAACAAAAACATGACGGAGCTAAAATTTTAAAAAAACAGTATAATTAGTCCAAATGCTGGTCCATTTCAGAGCAAATAAGACAGACATGTAGAATGCATTACAACCACATGCGAGGAAAACTGAACTTCTCTTTACCACAAACGTGTCCATCATTAATGTCCAATTGCTGACCGCATGACACGAATGACATCCTTGCTATTTTTTTTTATAAACCATAGAAATGAATGGGTCCGTATGTGATTCGCTAAAAAAAAAGTGGATCAGACACAGACCAAAACAACCGTTGTGTACTTTGTCCGAATTTTGCACCAAAAATATAGTCCGATTTTGTCAAACTCACACCTGGCCCCTTTGTGTTAAGCCTCATGCAGACGTCCGTGGAACACGGTGCGTGAGATACTGGAGTGGCATTGCAGGAGCGCACGGCGTCATACAACCAATGACGCCATGGACTCCTGCAATGCCAGTCCGGTATCTAATGGACCGTGTTTCACGGATGTCTGCATGAGGCTTTACTTGATGGACAGGGCACAAAAGTGTCTAAGATACATAGTAAATGAAGAGCATGGCACCCTCCAGAGGAAATATGTGGAAAGTAGTGTAAAAAATATCGCTACAGTCTACGGGTCCTGTGACACGGACCAATTTGGATATCTAACATTATCCGGAAAAAAACTTTTCTATAAATGTTTAATCTGAGAATGTAAAATGTGTCCAGAATAACCTGATTTGCCGAAAAATCGTCGTTCTTGTGCAGCAGATCGTATTGCATACACAGGAATCTGCTGTGCTGGAAGAATAATTTTCTATAGGACAAGCAACTGTCGAATTGTTCACTTGTCCCTATACAGTGGAAGAAGTGATTGCTGCATGTAAAATAAGCTCTAATCCGCTGATGATCTATTGGACAGTGACCAGGGGCGTCTGCTTCGTTCCCGATCATCTGTCAGATAATTGGTCCGTGTAAAAAGACCCTAAATGAATAGACTAGGTGGGCACACTTGAGGACATCACTCGCAGGTACCTGCCTGTCCACTCTGTACTAATGAGGTGGCATAGATGACAAGACTGTTACCGGCAGCTAGGTGACTACAAATAAAAGTAAGGGGGCACATTTATTGAGACTGGTGTCTAAAACGCCCTATCGCTGACGGAGGATCCCTCGAAGTGTTGAAGACACGCCGGCCTCTACATAACTTCAGTGCATCCAGCGCCAGTTCTAAATGTAAGACATTTAGACAATTTTCTACTCCTAAAAAAAAGTATAGAAAATGGTAAATGAGACTGACTCCTTGCCCACAATTTTAGACCTGGCGTGAGTGGGGGGGGAGGGGGGGGAGAAGCTGCAGATTGCCATCTGCGCCTGAAATATGGCCAATTTAGGTGTAATTAAGCTTTGTAAATGACCCCCAAGATTTTGTAATCTAGCTTGGTGCCTGTGTGTCAAGACTGGGCAATGGTAATGACAAAATAGTAAAAAACCTGCCATATATACACATGTGGGCACAAAACATCATGCCGCACTTGGTGCAGCAGCCGTACAGTTATGTCGGAAGCACTCTGATCGGTAGGTACAAGCAATCACTAGACATATAGTATGGCTCTGCTGGTATCACGCATGTATACTGCACCAGCCTTTCCCAGGTTCAGGGCCAGCGGAGCACAGACCTCAGCAATTTGCACACCCAGCCCCCAAGCAATCAACGTATGACACGACAACATTTTTTGCCTTGTAAAACAGCGACTTTAAAGCGAGATATAACCTAGCCCCACATTAAAGCTGAACATACACATAAAACAGCTGTCAGCCGCACACGTGCTTGGCCATCGGCCATCTGCCTCCGAAGCGCAAGCTTGGATCAAGAGCCTTCAAGCCATTTATAGGAGGACATGAAACGTTTTTTTTATTTAGCCCTTTATCTTCATAAGACGGAAGGACTGAGGACAAGTCGCATTATTCCCTCACTAAGCAGGACTACTGGACACCCGCAGACTCTACTAAAACTTTATATTAAGAATGTGCCTATCAATCACCTAATGGTCATCTGCACAAACCGGCATACTGTACATGTCAGACTAAGGCTGATTTCACACGGGCGTTGCGGGTGACGTGTGGGAAAATATATGGGTGCGTTGTGGGAACATGCGCGATTTCTCCCCGCGAGTGCAAAGCGTTTTAATGAGTTTTGCACGCGCGTGAGAAAAATCGCCATGTTTGGTACCCAGACCCGAACCCAGACTTCTTCACAGAAGTTCGGGTTTGGGTTAGGTATTCTGTAGATTTTATTATTTTCCCTTATAACATGGTTATAAGGAAAAATAAGAGCATTCCTAATACAGAATGCTTAGTAAAATAGGGATGGAGGGGTTAAAAAAAAATAATAATAATTTAACTCACCTTAATCCACTTGTCCGCGCAGCCCGGCTTCTCTTCTGTCTTCTTCTTTGAGGAAAAGGACCTGTGGTGACGTCACCGCGCTCATCACATGGTCCATCACATGGTGATAGATCATGTGATGGACCATGTAATGAGCACAGTGACGTCACCACAGGTCCTTTTCCTCCTGGACAGCAAAGAAGAAGACAGAAGAGAAGCCGGGCAGCGCGAACAAGTGGATGAGGTGAGTTAAATTATAAAAAATTTTTATTTTTTACCCCTCCATCCCTATTTTACTAAACATTCTGTATTAAGAATGCTATTAAATTTTCCCTTGTAACCATGTTATAAGGGAAAATAATCATTATCGGGTCCCCATCCCGATCGTCTCCTAGCAACCATGCGTGAAAATGGCACCACATCCGCACTTGCTTGCGTTTTTCACACAGCCCTATGCACTTCTATGGGGACTGCGTTGCGTGAAAAACGCACAATATAGAGCATGCTGCAATTTTCACGCAACGCACAAGTGATACGTGAAAATCACTGCTCATGTGCACAGCCCCATAGAAATTAATGAGTCTGGATTCAGTGCGGGTGCAATGCGTTCACCTCACGCATTGCACCCGCATGGAAAACTCGCCTGTGTGAAAGGGGCCTAAAGCGATCGGGGGAGGACTCAAAAAAATTCACGTCGATTTGCTCAAAGTGGGAGACGACTGGCTGCTCAGTCAAACAGACACGTCAGCCACAAACAGCTGAAAATTTTCAACCTGACGTGTCACATTTTTGGTAAACAGCCTGGCATCTGCCAACGAGAACCATCATTCACATTCATCCAAAATGGTTGAAAATATACATTTATATTTCTCATACTCTTAAAATCACACAGTTAAAGGGCTTCTACCACCAGAAATACCTTTATATAGCTGACTGACATTAGCGATGCGCTAATGTCAGCACTACATAAGTGTGTTTCTGACATTTCTTCCCGCAGCCGTTTTTTGTAAAAAAAAAACAAAAAAACACTTTTATAATATGCTAATGAGCCACTATGTGCTATGTGGGCGTAAAATCAGCACCTAGAGACTCCGTCCACTCACCCTTTGTCCCGCCCAGGTCCCCTGTTCTGCCCGCCCAGCTTCTCTTGATTGATGTCACTTTTCCCTGCATCGCTGCCGAAATCCCGCGCCTGCGCTGTTTACTTCTGAATTCGGCACAGGCGCAGTGAGTGAATGAAGCTCTCCTAATGCCGGCTTCCTCACTGTGCTGTAGTCGGCGCAGGCGCAGTGAGGAATCCGGCACCAGGAGCGCATCATCCAATCACTGCGCCTGCGCCGAATACAGAAGTGAACGGCGCAGGCGCGGGATTTCGGCAGCGATGCAGGGAACAGTGACATCAATCAAGAGAAGCGGGGCGGGCAGAACAGGGGACCTGGGCGGGACAAAGGGTGAGTGGACGGAGCCTCTAGGTGCTGATTTTACGCCCACATAGCACATAGTGGCTCATTAGCATATTATAAAAAAGTTGTTTTTTTTTTTTGGTTTTTTTTTACAAAAAACGGCTGCGGGAAGAAATGTAAGAAACACACTTATGTAGTGCTGACATTAGCGCATCGCTAATGTCAGTCAGCTATATATAGGTATTTCTGGTGGTAGAAGCCCTTTAAAGGGGATTTCTGCGATTTTTATACTGATGACGGAAAGCGAAATGGTGATGTGAACTCAGCCTAAGGGCTCTTTCACACTTGCGTTCTTGTCTTCCGGCATAGAGTTCCGTCGTCGGGGCTCTATGCCGGAAGAATCCTGATCAGGATTATCCTAATGCATTCTGAATGGAGAGAAATCCGTTCAGGATGCATCAGGATGTCTTCAGTTCCGGAACGGAACGTTTTTTGGCCGGAGAAAATACTGCAGCATGCTGTGCTTTTTGCTCCGGCCAAAAATCCGGAACACTTGCCGCAAGGCCGGATCCGGAATTAATGCCCATTGAAAGGCATTGATCCGGATCCGGCCTTAAGCTAAACGTCGTTTCGGCGCATTGCCGGAGCCGACATTTAGCTTTTTCAGAGTGGTTACCATGGCTGCCGGGACGCTAAAGTCCTGGCAGCCATGGTAAAGTGTAGTGGGGAGCAGGGGAGCAGTGTACTTACCGTCTGTGCGGCTCCCGGGGCGCTTCAGAGTGACGTCAGGGCGCCCCAAGCGCATGGATCATGTGATCACATGGATCACGTCATCCATGCGCATGGGGAGCTCTGACGTCACTCTGGAGCGCCCCGGGAGCCGCACGGACTGTAAGTATACTGCTCCCCCGCTCCCCGCTCCTACTATGGCAACCAGGACTTTAATAGCGTCCTGGGTGCCATAGTAACACTGAACGCATTTGGAAGACGGTTCCGTCTTCAAATGCTTTCAGTACACTTGCGTTTTTCCGGATCCGGCGTGTAATTCCGGCAAGTGGAGTACACGCCGGATCCGGACAACGCAGGTGTGAAAGAGGCCTAAGCTGTGAGAAGTCTGCGGCGCTCACAGAAGCGCCTGTGCCTTCTCAAACAGCTGATCACTAGGGGTCTCAGGTGTCGGACCCCCACCGATCAGATACTGATGACCGATCCGGAGGACAAGTGAACAGTATTAAAATCTCGGAAAACCCTTTTAAAACACAAATGGACAGAGCAATCCGATGTAACAGACTTAAAAATCCATGTGGCTTCTTGGTTCTCCTACGTCAGGGGTCAGCAACCTTCGGCAATGCAGCTCTTGAGAAATTACAGTTCCCAGAAGACTCAATCCACTTCTGTGGGAGCTCTAGGAAGAGCAAAGCAAGTGGGCATGCTGGGAGTTGTAGTTTCACAACAGCTGGAGTGCAGGAGGTTGCCTACCCCTGTCCTATGCAGTCTTGTTAGCACAATATGTATTATAGGCACTAACAAATTTTGGACATTCATGAAGGTGGAGCTGAGGATACATAAACGGGGGTTCAGATGTTTGAAGAGAACGCAGTGCTTGTACGAGCGCTGTTCTCTCGTCACCCTTTACCTGCTCACCGTCGTAGCACCAAGAAAGGTGTAATTACAACTCTGCCAAACCATTCACGTCAATGGGACAGATCCTTCCTATTCAAGTAAGGGTTGGTCCACCTTTTATTAAGGGATGGCCTATCACTGCTCCCCCTGAAGTCAGTAAAGAGGTCCAATAAACACAACCCCAGTTCATATGCTCTCTACGTGTCCCCCTCTATGCACCAGAAAAGAAAGCGGATCTGTACGACAGGAGTCCTTTTATTATATGTAAATGCAATACTACATACGCCCTGCACTGGTCTCCGCAGGGGAAATGCCTCGCTGGCTGCAGCTTCCACTGTTGCTGTTCGTGGATTGCCCAGGCTGCCGCTTCTAAAAGAGGGTTTTCTACGATTGAACTATAGGCGTACAGTGGGATGTGTCATAAAACCGTAAGCCACACAATACTTATTTATTTTTATTGTACAGCGTTGTATGAAACAGTACCGCCAAAACTTACATATCGCCCTATGGAGATCAAAACAGCGCTCTTTAGGTCTCAGTTGGGTGAATGTATGGATACTGTATATCCGGCATATAACGTGATGTGAACAGAGTGTAAACAGTCAAACAAGTCAAAAAGACGAGGAAATGAAGTAGAAAAAGACAAAAAAAAACAAAAAAAAAAAAAACACATAAATCAATTCACATACATTTCTAGTAATTCTTTATTAGGAACTGAACAAAGTTCAGCTATAGTTTGTGCAAAGCTCTACGGCTGAACAAACCCACAGTCCTGTAAAAATCCTGAATATTGTGTGCCAGTCAGTAACTTTACAGCACTAACCATAAAGTAGCAATAACTGCAGGGCAGTCACTGACACGAAGACTGTTCCTGGACGTAAATTCAGTGTACATTCAATACACTTAACGGGAATCTCATCAGGAGCACCGCTAATAATTTAATTGTAATAACATGCAGGCTTATTTCTAAATCAGAGCACAGAAGTAAGAGTTTAAGTTTATTCAAATTAGTTTTATTTTATTCAAATTTTTAAATTATCATTCAATATTATGCAAAATTTCAAAATGCGCACCGAGGGCGTCCCACTACCCATATGCACAAAAGATCCCCTCCTTCAGCCTCCCAGCCCCACCCATTGAATGTTGATTGACATGGTAAAGAATTAGATGGGGCATCTTGCCCAGCCCTGTCTTCTTGCGCATATTACCGTGTGACTACACATCAGCGCATGCGCAGTACAGCCCGGAGTCTCTGCTGGGAGAAAACAAGCCCACTCCGCATCCCCCGAACAGTAACTACACTGCACTCGTGCAAGAAGACCGGGCCAGGCAAGCTGACATATCTAATCTATGTTTAGAGGGAGAGGAGCCTTCATGCACGTAGGGTAGGAGGGAACGCCCTCAGTGCATGGAACTACTAATTCACATAAGTTTGAAACTCTTATTTCTAGACAACAGAGGTGCCAATTAAGAAATACAAGACAGCGTCTTCTTCAGGTGAGCTTAGCCTATATACTATACCGGTTTATTAGCTTTTCTCCGGAAGACTTCCCCTCACAGGAGAGGCAGCTATTTACAGGGACTGATCTAATTATTGGCTAGTCAGCTCCGATATAGAGACCTCATCATAGTGACTGCAAATCGCAAGATGGCTTGTGGCAAGACTTGTTAAAGATTTGGCTCTTATTACCATAGACTCTAAGGCTTCTTGCACACGACCGTGTGCCCCCCCCCTCCCCGTGGCCGTATTGCGGCCCACATACAGCGTTCCATAATACACGGGGCACCGGCCGTGTGCATTTTTTCGCATCACAGATGCGGACCCATTCAAATGCGTTCCGTGCTTCCGTTCCGCATCTCCGGAACCCTACGGAAGCACTACGGAGTGTTTCGTGGGGTTCCGTCCCGTGCTTCCGTTCTGCAAAAAGATAGAACAAGTTCTATCTTTTTGCGGAACGGACGGATCGCGGACCCCATTCAAGCTAATAGGGTCGCGATCTACATGAGGCATCCCCACGGTCGGTGCCCGTGCATTGCGGTCCGCAACACTGGCACGGCCAGCACACGTTCGTGTGCAAGAGGCCTGACAGAGAGAGCCGCGTGCAAGAGTGGCACAGTCCTCCCAATAAGCGAGCGGCCCAGAGGTGGGACCACACACATTAAACATTTACAAAACCAAAATAATTCAAATGTATTCACATTTTTAAAATTAAGATATAGGAGGAGATTTATCAAACTGGTATAAAGTAGAACTGGCTTAGTTGCCCACAGTAACCAATGAGATTCCACCTTTCATTTTGGACAGATCCTTTGGAAAGTGAAAGGTGAAATCTGATTGGTTGCTATGGGAAACTAAGCCAGTTCTACTTTACACCAGTTTGATAAATCTCCCCCATAGTTCATAATCTAGATGAGCATTAAGGCACGAGGCAGAAGAGAGACAGTGCATTGCTACTATATTCACACCTGCCGACCCAGAATTCCTCACGCCTGTAAGCAATGGCAAGGAGATGGGAGAGGACTAGGAGTCCAGTTACTCCAAATCATGGGTCCAATTTAAAAATCAAAACACCTACATTCCTATGAAAAGTAAAGATGCAACAAGCTTTGCATGTAATAAATCAATGACACAATATTAAAGGGATTTTTCTGGAAGTAGAATACTGATGACCTAGCCTCAAGATAGCTAATCTATATCACATTGGTAGGGGTCGGACACCCAGCACTGCCAGAGATCAGCTAGTGGCTGTGCTTGGTATTGCAGCCCAACTTGAATGGGATTGAGCTGTGCCTAGGCCATATGACCAATGAACATGAAGTCACAGGCCTAAGAGGCAGCAGCGTTCAGCGAAGCACCGCAATCTCTCCAAAAACAGCTGATCTGCGGGAGTCTGACCCCCACCAATCAGATATTGATGACCTAGCCTGAGAACAGGCCATCAATATTCTACTCCTAGAAAACCCCTTTAATAAAATATTTAATATTTTCATTTTAAATCCGGACTTGGAGTCGGCACATTTCTACAGACTCCACAGGCCTGTTTCCAACTGCTTCTTGTATTACCATGGGTGAACAGCACCAAATGCTCACGGGTTACGAGAATTTGCACCAAACTCTTCACCCCCCCCCCCCCCCCCCCAAGTACTTCAGCATTCCTAATGTAAAAGTCACCAGGCGCCCAAGAAGTCATTGGGTTCAATAAATCCATATCTGCCCTACAAACAACTAAACTGCGGGTGAAAAGTTATACTATAATTATAGGCAAACATTTGAAAAATGCTGCCATTCTGCCTCTCCCTCCTCCTTCATACCCAATGGCATGTACTTGGAAGAAATACCCACTCATCACTGTTTATTCTTCCCTAACTTGCGTCTCGTTGAACAAACACGAGAGGTGCCCTGGAGATGATCTCCGGTGTCTCGAGGCCGAACTCACAAACCACTAAGAAACTTCAAACGGTTTCTTTCTGAGCCAGTGCTTACACTGACGCATGCCTGCTGGGGAAGGGTCGCCCTCGTGTTCAGCTCTGTAACCTGGGATAACTTCACACAGAACAAACAGGCAGCGCTTGAACCAGGCACTTTTTACCATTGGTAATAAAAATTTTGAAGCAGCTTAAACAATGCAAATATAGAGCAGAACTTTGTCAGCGCTAAATCTCAAGAGCCTGTACTAAATCCAGTCTCCAACGGACCTGGAAAAGTCCCAAAAAGCTAGGTAGTAAAAGAGGACAAAAAAAGGACTGTACAATCATCTGTCCAAAGGCACTAAGTTATTATATCTTTATCAAGGGGTATTTAAGGACCCACCTTCAAGATAAGTCATCAAGATCAGTTTGGTGAGGGTCCAACTCCCAGCACCCAATCAGCCATTTCAGGCAACCAAGTCTGGCACCGAAAACTATACAGTGGACAGAAGGCTCCAGAGCTGTACCCTGGCACAACCACTACACAGTGGATGGAGCCTTCTGCTTCCAGCTTCGTCCACTGGGTTATTTCCAGAGCCTGAATTAGTTGATTGGTGGGAGCGCTGGGTGTTGGACCCAGGGGTGTAGCTATAGGGGGTTCAGAGGTTGCAGTCTCTACCGGGCCCAGGAGCCTGAGGGGGCACAAAGAACTTTGTGCTGCATAAGAAGATATCAGTATTATAGAAGGTGCATGCTGCTCAAGTTACACCCCTGGCTGGAGGGAAGGGGTTAAAATCAAGAATTTGGCATGAGGGGGGCAGGGTGGGGGGGCCTGCAGTTTCAATTTTTGCCTCAGGCAGCATGGAGGCAATGTACTTCCTTGCCCCTGGCCACAAAGCACGGAGGGAAGGGGTGCCCAAGCTGAACTCTTGCACCAGGGCCCTTAAGCCTTTAACTACGCCCCTGGTTGGACCCCCACCAATCTGATATTGATGACCAATCCAGAATATAAGCCATCAATATCTAAGTCCTGAAAAATTTCTTTAAATCCTTCTGGCAGTAACTTATCTCCCAGGATCGAGCATAATGAAATCCAGCATGCCCATCCCGTCTCCTACCCTTCCCCTAAAATCTGCCATCTGGGGAGAGTTGGGATACTCCCATACACTTAAGATGGGCCAACATTCATCTAATTTGGATGACCACCTTTGGCAGTAGCTAAAATCTATAATAATTTGTCTATCCTTAGACTATGTTACCACTTTGTTCTCCGTTCGGTTCAGGTTATACGCCGGTATTTACCACAAACGAGTCCAAAATGCATAATAGGCCAAAGTTTGCCAAAAGAATGTCATCTATATATTTGATCATTTTCTCTCCAAACAGTACCTTTTCAGTACAAAAGGTTGTGCCAAAAACCCACATTTTACAATGGGAAACCATGGGCGACAAATATCAGATGTAATATCCGTGTACACAAGTGTGTACAGTACTTAATTTTCAGTGGGGTGTGCCCAGGGGCAGACTGTCCATAGACCATACAGGGAAGTCCCCCGGTGAGCCGATGCCCCAGGGGGCCACTCAAGCCCTGCTCATCATCGTCAGCTGGATACATAATGATCTCATGCTCTCAGTAGTAATTAGTGCTAGGAGCATAGGTACTTATGTACTCGGCCAGTGCCCTCCTACATTCAGCTGCATTGCCGTCAACACAGTTGAATACTGTGTGTGTGGAGGGGGGGGGGGGGGGCAGTTTTTTGGTAGCACTGTGATATTCGGTTCTGCTGGGGCGGTATTTTGTGCTGCACTACAGTGTTACTGGTCTCATCTACTTGTGTTGCCCCACCTTCTGCCCATTTGGGCCCACCTACAAAATAGGGCCTCTTTTAGGTTTTTTCCAGGGCCACTTTAAGTTTCCAGTCGGCCCCTGGTTGTGCCATTACAACAACTGGTGTAAGCTGAAGTGTAGGACGGGGCCCTGTGCCTCTCTGAATGAAGTGGTGTCCAAACGTGCTCACCACTGCTCCATTCAACTCTATGGGACTGCCGGACATCTCTACAGAGTTTCTGCTGCTCCATTCAAACATGAGAACACTGGTTCTAGGGATCAAGAAGCGATATGTCACACGTCCTTTCTGCAACACAGATTTCAATTTTGCATAATTTAATTACAGATTTCAATGTAAAAATCTGTCACTTGTACGCTATATTTTTTTAAATCAATTTGTTTTTATTGAAACAATAAATACAGAATATTACACCAAACAATTCGTTGTTTTTTTTTTTCCTTTATTGCATTATCCACCATGTGAAATCAGAGTATAACAGTAACCGTACCAATAATGACACACAGTTTAACCAATATCAGTACAAATGTGTATACATGCTAAAACATAGATTTGAAACAAAGGATCATACATATCAAATCCCCGCCAAATCCCTCCCCCCCCCCCCTCCTTGCCTAACTCTCCCTTCCCTTATAACTAGTCTTGATTTTGACGAGCCTATATAACCACATGAGTGTGAGATAACCAATCACTCCACAATTTTTCAAACTTCTGCGGACATCCTCTCTTCACATACACCCCTTTCTCAAGAATCATCATGTCATTCACCTTCCGTTCAAATTCACTCAGTGTAGGCGGACTTCCCTGGATCCATCTCATGGCAATCAATTTCCTGGCCACATATAGCAACCTCCCAACAGCTACCTTAACCGACTCATTTCCTCCAATCTCAGACACATATCCTAGTACACACACCTTTGGGTCCTTTTGACTTGTACGCTATATTGATATTGGGCCGAGCATATAACAAAAGGGTGTGCTTTTGTCATACATCTGTGTGTTCTGTGTCATCATATTTTCTATTTCACTGTATTGAAAGGTTTAGTTGAAACATGGTGTGAACAGAGTCTTACAGGTCATGGGGAACCCATAAAAGCATCATAAGCAGCATTCCTACAGAATTCACACTTACAAGTAGATAAGCAGCATATTCCAAGAATGGCCGTGCCCGTCACGCCGACTGTATAGTGACTCGTTTCACATGGCTGTGTGACAATTTTTTTTTGCCT
The DNA here is from genome assembly GCF_905171765.1 of Bufo bufo. Classification (NCBI taxonomy): domain Eukaryota; kingdom Metazoa; phylum Chordata; class Amphibia; order Anura; family Bufonidae; genus Bufo; species Bufo bufo. Next base: position 119,615,437 of record NC_053391.1, read on the forward strand.
TGCTATCAATCCTGGCAGTCAACACACCCAACATATGGAGTCTTCAGAAGTCTTATAAGTGCAGATATGAGATAAAAATGTGGAATTCCTGACAATTATCACTTAAATTACACAACGATAAGAAAACTAGACACACCAAAATAGTCAAATCAGAGGAAGTGGTGCAGAGGGCAAGGGGGAGTGGGTCTTCCGAATAACCTGTGCATGTGTCATCTACAGTCTAAGGGTAAGTCCACATGTGACTAAATGCTGCAGAAAATCTGCAGCAGAAAAAAAAAAGAAAGAATAAAATGTATTTTTGTTGCGTAGTTCTTTGCAAAAATGCTGCTGATTGCAAAAGGGTGATGTTCGCAATGAAAATTCACAGAAAAAATTAACATATTTCATATTTAAATTCTGTACAACGGGTCACTTTCTGCTGCAGATTTTTTTCAGCACCATATGAATAAGAATTGGTTAAAAAAATAAAATATGTTATTTAGCTGCGGATTTTCTGGCAAAAAATCTGCGATGGCGAGTCTGCAGGATTTCAGTCACATGTGGATATACCATAAGGGTACAGGCACACGACAGTGTAGTTTATGCGGGTTTTTGTGCAGTTTTTGCACCAAAATCCACGTGTTACTTGCGGATTTTGTTGCAGATTGGCCTCAGGTCTTACTCATTCAATTGCAAAGGGTGAAATCTAGACTGAAAATACGCACAATTGGCACCATGTAAATGAGCACTTAGCTGGTACTCTATCACACTGTGGTTTTCTGCACAAGTATCATAGCAGAAAATCAGTGTGCAATACCGCACTGTGTGCATATACTCTTAGAGAGAAAAAAAATATAAAGTCATATACGCAGCCCTTCGTAATACATATCTTCAACTAATGGAGTTTTCAGAGGCGGACTGGGAACTTAAAAGTGGCCCTAGGGCAAAAAAAATAAAAATAATTTGTAGGCGAGTCAAAATTGACAGAAGGTAAGCAACACAAATAGGCAGGGCCAGCAATACCATAGTGGAGCACAAAATACCGCCCCAGCAGAACCAAATACCACAGTTCAGCACAGAATACTGCCACCCCCGCTGCAGTATTTTCAACTGTGAGGACAGTGATACAACTGAATTCAGGAGGGCACCTGCTGCCGCCAACGAAGTGCATAAATACATGATGCCCCTAGCATTAATTAATGCTAAGAGTATCTAATAGTTATGTACCCGGCTGGCAGCTGTGTGGCCTCCTGGGCACCAGTCCACCAGGAAATTTCCCGGTAGGTTCTATTCCACTAGGAATCTTTACAAAGCACATAAAACAGACAGAAAATGACAATGCCCAAAACGTCTTCACGTAGTCTACGCAATAGAACTGCTGAAAATCTCAATAAGCCAAAGTTATATGGAAGAAACATAATATGGGTTTAAAAGTCAGGCGAAAATTGCCTTATTTTAGAATATTTAATCAACCAAGTATTGTTATCCCCCGTGCGAGTCTCCGAGAGCACCAGTTGTGTTGCTGCAGCTGAGCCCATTTTATCACAAGCATGTAATTATACAACCAAAAAAGAAACACAAAGAACGCAAAAGAAGCAGCCACATAAAGGGCTTGGTGCGGGAAGGACGGAACAATGGCTGCTGATAGAATACAAGCCGAACACGCTGATGTATTCCCAGCAACACAACTACTGCACAAACCATCCGAAGGTGGATTTACAGGTGGTAGCTGGTAGTGAATATGATCTGGATATTTTATTCTTCTGAAGCATACATGAGTGTATAAGTCATACTAACATTACTTTCATTCTTTTCCTCCTGACGTGTTTGTGTTACTTATTTACTTGCCTTAAAGAAGACATGTCACCTCGCCTGATATAAAACAAAAGCACAAAGCAATAGCACGCTGCAAACATTAAATATATGGATTATAAATGTTGCTAATACTATATTCACTACAATAACGAATATAAAGCACTTACCCAATATATTTTGATCTAGATCATTTGTGCCCTTCCAGCACGGCAAGGTGACCTCTTTTAGATGGGACCCTACTCTATAATGACTCCTCTCTTGTGCCAACAGGCCTCAAATGAATTCTCCTGGGTGTTTTTAATGAGTGGGGCATATAGCTGGAAGCTACTTTCCCTGAATTCATGTCAGGCCTGTTGGCACAAGGAGAGAAGTCAGCCTAGAGCAGGGTCACATATAAAGAGGTCACCTTGCCGTGGTGGAAGGGTACAAATGATTTTGATCAAAATCTATTTGACAAGTACCTCATATTCATTTATACAGTGAATATAGAATTAGTAAAATTTACACTATATATTCAGCGCTTGCACAGTGATGTTGCATTGTGTTTGGTTTTTCTCCTGTATTTTTAGCCATGGCAAAGTGACCCTGTGTACTTATTACAGTCATATTTGTATTCTCAATGTGATAACCTGTCTGGGGCATCTTTTCTTAGAACTCTGTACTGTAACGCTCCTCTGTTATTTCTCACAGAAACTAAATTTATTAAAGGGGTTGTCCCAACCTAAAATTTATGGCATATCAATAGAATATGCTATAAATGTCCAATAGATGCTGGTCCACAATTTCTGGAACCAACAAAGCCCTGTTGTGAATGGATAACACAGCGCACATGGCCACCCCTCCATTCTCTGCTTTGGAAAATTGGTAAGATAGCACGTGGCTTGCTCTCCATTTCAGGGACCCATTCAAGAGATAGGAGCAGGTGCTAGAGGTAGGACACGCACCTATTTGTTATTTATGGTAGATCCTATCGACATGCCATAAAGGTCCAGATAGGATGCTTCTTTAATAAATTTCTATGAGGAGTAACATAGGAACAGCACAACATTGAGTTATAGGAAAAGATGTTCCAGAATTGTTATTTCATGGGAAACACAACGCTTTAGAATAGCAGAGACCTGATGGACCCTTTTAAAATGTTAATTTTCTCTCACTGTGAAACTAAAACCCTGGACCAGGTGAATGTAAGCATGTTTCCTACCACTCCTTGGCCATTATGTCAGCTCACTTTACAGGAATAGTGAGAAAAAAACTAAACTTCTCATACTTCAATTTCCCTAGTGTACGATGGAGGGTATCATGACTTGGCGTTTTGCACAAGATCAAATTTAGTGTCTGTTCTTATTATAGGTCATTGTGAGGATCTTCACAATGGTGGTAAGGGTTGCAGTAGCATCCGCTGGGTTGTTTGAAAGCTGCAGGAACAAAAGTGCCCCAGGAATGATGATCGTGAAGTGCCAGCTTCTCACAGATGGAGGGCAGATTTGTACATACCTTACTGTCACCCTTTTAGGGCATACACCTGTGGGGGAACCTTGGGTTGTGGCACAGGCAGAAGCAGAGTACAGACAGGAGAAGGATGGGCAATCGTCCTTGAGCTTTATGGGGCTTTCTAGCTGGGCGAGTCAGGGAACAGATCAAGGAGCCTATTACCTCACATAGGCTGGAAAAAAAAGAAGACAGGTCCATCAAGTTCAACTTTTCTCAGATCAATTATATAAAATTAATTGCTAGACTAATTATAACCCGCAATACTGTTTGCTATTAGATCAGGCTCCAGTACTTTTTATTAAATGCTGACATCTGCTGACATTACTACCTGTTGAGGTAGGGCATTCCATAGTCTGAATACTGTAACTGTAAAGAACCCTTTCCTGTATTGATGTATATTTCTCCTTTTCTTTTCAACTGAACTCAAAACGCCAGATGGACCCCATTGCCCATAATGCAACCGGTTGGGTTTCTGTTAAGGAGTCATTTTACTTGACAGAAGTCCTGCAGGCAGAACATTTTTTGGCTCATATTTTCTGACAGAATCTGCGACTGAGGCCCGAATGGAGTCTCTGACACAGACGTGAACTTCCGCTGTGTCCCCTCACGCCTCAGTGGTTCTGGCCTGCACCTGCCGAACGGCCAGCGCTGTCGTTTGACTACTGAAAAACCAAACATCAGTATCAGAAAACAGAATGCAAATGACAAGTCAAACAGAGAAAAGCACACAAGCTACAAAAAGCAGGAAGGTTACAAAGCTGGTGACCTAAGGCCCACAGATCTGGCACTCTATCTGCTTGCCCCCAGGTGTCTCACCCACATTTATCATGTACACAAAGTTAATACAAGGCCCGTACTAATCTATCAAAGGGTAATCAGAGCACGGACTGCTTCCTCACCCGGATTGGGAGCAAAATTTGTATATATGAAAATGCCTATTACAATCGGAGCTACTGCTAACATTTACAGTTTTAAAGGACTCCAAATCGCAGCACAGTAAGGACCGCACATATGTTAGACCCGTTTCCAACTTTTTTTTTTTTAAAGGGGTTGTCCGGGATCAGAGATCAACCCGGACATACCTCCATTTTCACCCAGGCAGCCTCCCTGACTTGAATATCGGAGCAGTTCAAGGCATTTTCAGGAGTTCCAGTGACGAACTGGGCTCTCCATGGGGCTGCCAGGAAGCCCGGAGGCGGGCTTTAGTGCTGCCCTAGTCAGTAATACGGCTAGGGCAGCGCTAAAGAACGCTCATCACAGCCGGTGATGTCACCGAACACACTGCTGGGCGGAAGCTTCCGCCCGGCAGTGTGTTATGGTAAATAAAAAAGCATGAGATGCTCTGATGCTAACATCAGGGGGGGCTGCCTGGGTGAAAATCAGCTCTGAACCCGGACAACCCCTTTAATCCTCCTGAAGATTAATACTCTACCAACCAGCACTATTTGCGTTGGCACATATGTAGGTTAAAATACTGGCACTGGTTTTACTGCTAATTGTCTTTTACTTACTTTTACAGTATTTGATATTTTGCATGTTCACTGCTTAGGGTACATTCACACTAGCGTTAAAATTTTCTGGTATTGAGTTCCATCACAGGGGCTCAATACCGGAAAAAAAACGCTTCCGTTTTATCCTAATGCATTCTGAATGGAAAGCATTCCGTTCAGTATGCATCAGGATGTCTTCAGTTCAGTCCCTCTTACGGTATTAGTCCGGAGAAAATAGCGCAGCATGCACACACACTTTTTAAAAAAAAAAATTTGGGACAAAAGCTGTAACCAACAATTCTGTGGAAGCAGGAGCCTACTTTAAAGATGTCATTGAGGAGATTAGAAATTTTCCAGCCAGTTTGACAGCTGATGTTGTCAGGTGCAGCCATATTTTTTTTCTAAGGTTTAACTAAGTGCCATGTGTCACCGTGTTATTAACCTCCTGTCATCACTGTAAAGCTGCAGATACTTTCATCTATTGAAATATCCACATCCACAAAAGCCAGCAACCTTCTGGTTGTAATCATTAGAAAATTGCATCATTTACATTAGGTTTTCAATGCAAACATTTTGGCGATTTCTTGATTTTATTTTTGTGACTATTCACATTGTCAAGCTTTGCTGTATATACCGAGAAAGAATGAGCAAAGTCATCTCAAAAATATTTAGAGAGAGTGGATGAAGTAAAGGGAATGTATTACCTTTTTTTTTTTTTTACTAATGAAGATATGGTGAAACATATACCTTTTTCTAATCAGTTTTTCTTTTCTGACTGTAAATTTTTGAAATTTCCCTTTCAGTACATGGGGGAAGCCATTTTGCCTGGGCAGCTTTTAACAATTAGACATAGGATTTACAGCAGCCACATGGACATAGGCCACAAGAGACAGGCATGTGTATAATATATATCACCTTTTCTAGTAATCTTGCATGTCATGATAATGAGATCCTGCTGACAAGTGAACAGGAAGTGGTCAATGTGAAAACTGCAGAATTTTAGGACTTTCAGGGGAGGCCATCGTGGAAGAGCTGGGAGGGCACCATACACATTGGATGGTCGTCCAAACCTGCTGAAAATGGTGGGTTTTGCTGACTTATTGTAGATCTAATGTGCTTGGCCAGCTTTTCACTATGAACTATACACACAAATAAGGTTATATACACACACACACACACACACATCTCCCCGTCACTCCCTGGTCTCTGAGAAAAAGGGGTTGTTATCTATGACAAATATCTGTCAATTAAGGCCCAATTATTGCAGAAGCCATAAAGCACACATCAGAGGTGGACTGGCCATAGACCCTAGAGGAAAATTTACTAGCGGGCCGATGCCCAGGGAGCCACCCAAGTCCTTCGTATGGCCACCAGCCAGGTACATAAAGATCCGATACATAAAAGGACCAAACATAAACATCTAAACATAAAAGGGTTGCCCAGCCTCCTAAGCCTTTTTGACTGAATTAACCACGAGCCAAGCCTCGGTTCAAGCTAGTAAAGTTCAGGTGGACTGTGTCATCCGTGCGTCTACAGCATGTCACTTGGTCATGTACTGCTTGGGGGACATGTCTCTGCTGCAGCCAGTCATTGGCTGCAACAGCACACGTCAACTCCCTGTGGACGGGGGTCACAAGTGGGGGGGGGGACCGAAGGAGCCACAACAAAGCGGCAGGGGGCAGGTAGGAATACTTTCCTCCACACACCTGGTGAGATGGGGTCAGCTAAAAAGGGCATAGAAAGCTTCACAAGCCCTTTAACTTCAATTAATGAAGCTAAAATTAAATATAGGACACATTTCCTTTAATGTTATTTTCAGGGAGATATTACTAGATGAATCCACCATCTGACGAGCAGTAGTTGTGCTTGTGTCGTAAAACAAGAACTACCACTAAATGTTGGATGAACATAAAAGGCGGCCTGGGAGCACCTGGCAGACTCCCAACATCCGGGAAGGCAGCAATTTCTGCTGCTCGTTATCTTATCGGACCCGGAGTGACAAGGTGGTATGAAAGGAAAGTTCATCTAGTTTTACCAACCTAGGATCCATTTCTTAATTAATGCAAAAGGTCAGTCAAGCCTGTAGCTGGTAACAATCTAGTGCTAATGAATGTGAATGGGAGTAGAGTAATTTCATGCCATGTTGAGCCTACTCTCATTTAAGCGGGGGAAGCAGCTGCTACAAGTTCTGCAGACACAGCGGCAGCATCACCAGTGACAAGAAGTTCTTGGAGATGTTACAATGGAAGCACTGGGGCTTCCAATTCTGCAGGATATCGCCCATCAGAAACAATTACAAATTTCTCAAATTGCTTCGTAAAGCTGCACTCTCTGAAGCAATGAAAAAGAAAAAGAAGGGCTGCAGCAGAGAAGGCTGCCACCTACACAGCCAGGCAATTTGGAAACCGTACACTTGGATCGAGAGAGGATGCTGCGGACCATCTGTAAGATATATAGCAGGATGGCGAAGATGGATCAGTTCTGTCAGTTTTCTGGCATAAATACATCGAAGAATCTGGTGTTCAGACCAAAACGCCATGTTTATGAACCCCCTGCCACTTTACGTTTCGTTTATTTAGTTTTTAAATCGAGTCAGAATAAAGAATGAAAAAGGTGTAAATGCACAAAGAATGTCACCATGCAATGGAGATGCCACATAAGCACTAAGGAGTAAGACTTCCTTGGCCTTCCAGCGGCTTCTTTCTGCCAAAGGCCTTTGCAAATACAATGGTGATGCGGACTGGTAAAGAGTATCACACAATGCTCCTCCCGCATGTCCTTTCCAGCTGGATGCCCAGAATAGCATGCGCTCTCCATAAGTCTGGTGCTGGGAGCGGCATAGCACTAACTCATCATAAGAGTAAATGGCCTGTTTTAGTGTCTAACGTGTTGCTCCCCCATTTTCTTTGCCTCTCCTCCATCATAACAGCAGGATCATAAAATTTATCATGATGTCCCAGTCTACTGGCTGTGAGGTATGGACTTAAAGGGGTTGTCTCACTTCAGCCAATGGCATTTATCATGTAGAGGAAGTTAATGCAAGGCACTTTCTAAAGTATTGTTATTGCCCATATTGCCTCCTTTGCTGGCTTCATTCACTTTTCCATGACATTATACACTGCTCGTTTCCATGGTTATGACCACCCTGCAATCCATCAGCTGTGGTCGTGCTTGCACTCTATAAAAAAAAGGCGCTGGCCTCCCTGGTGGCCGGGACCGCAGGAGTATGCACAGGCCTGTGCTTTTCCCTATAGGGTGTAAGCATAGCCGACGCTGCTGGATTGCAGGGTGGTCG